>NW_008796175.1:377277-403565 GCF_000699145.1 Aptenodytes forsteri | reverse complement strand
TTTTTTTTAAAAAAGTAATTTAGGCAAATTCTTTGTTTTTTTTTTTTTTTTTTTTTTTTTTATTCGGACACCGCAGATTGCCATGGTTTACAGAATGACCTTGAAGTAACGTTCTGTAAGGTCTGTTTCACATTTCCTCTCTCTGAGTAGCTTACATGTATCAGGACGGGACAGCGGGGAGGAGGCAGAGAGAGGACTCGCACATAGAGGTTTACCAGAGAGTGGAGAAAACCAGAGATCTATCCCATCCTCTGCCTCCCTGTTAAGACTAGTTGGGTGGTGCACATTTTACACATGACACGCTGCAGTCAGGAGCTTCATCCACCCCAAAGCTGCAATTCAAAATGAGACTGGAAGCCACAGAAATTGGTAGACGATCTCTAGAGCGCAAACACTCTCAGAAAGCCTTAAAAAAATAAAATAAAATAAATAGTTGGCTTCCAGGCCATTTCTATTCCTTGATAGTCATTGGCACAGTAAGTAACCCAGAATGATTGCGAGCAGTGGCGTGCACTAACAGTTTAAGAAATGCGTAATTTGAGTATCAGTATCAAGATTACACTAATTTATCGGGCTAGGAAATGCTGTCAGAGCTGCACGCTATGGCTGTAATCATGCTAGAACTCCAGGTCAAAACAAAACAATCTCCTCCCACAGGTGCCAGTTTTTCATGCATCCTTCTCCATTTCGTTAAAAGTAGAATTCTAATATTATAAAGAAAGTGTGTGTTTATGGAGTACAGGACTTGCACAACAGAAAGATGTTAAAACTAAGTTGATTTTTTCCTTCCCACAGGCAATCAAATGACTGAAGCTGTCTAACAGAACAAGGCAAACTTTATTTTTGTACTATTTCTATTTTGCTGAAATTTTAGGGTGTGATTTAAGGCATGCAAACCCCTAAAGATGATGTGAAATGATCTGTGAATCAATCATTCACCAAGATTTTACTTTAGTAAAACAATTACAGAAATAAAAAATAAAAAACAGCAATCTTTACCGTTACTCTTCTCCTCTAACAGAGATCACATCAACTGGGTCAAAGCCCTGAACAGTCAAGCTGGATTAACAAATTGCATGAAATGCATTTGAGATCAAAATATGAAGAGAGTTACAGAGCAAGGGAGGAAAAGGAGTATCATTCCACCTCCTGTCTCCTCCCCAAATAACAGTTAAGCAGTACACCTGCTATCAGCAGACACTTACTTCGATCAGAAGCGTTTAAAAGTGCTGCAGACGATGATAACCGTTTATTCATGACAGCTTCTGTCTGTTTGAGGTTTGCTGTGGAGGTGGACCGCTTGCTGGCTGTGTAAAGAAGCGCTTACATTTAGAATTCATCTTCATACCTGAGGAAGAACCTTTCACACATTGCTGTGAGCTAACTTTGGAAGTATTACATCCTGAAAGCTATTTCCAGTTTTGCTTAATGAGAATCAGAGATATAATATTTTCCCCTTTGAACAGACTCAATACAATTAGCACCAGTTGTAATGTGCACAGAAAAGGCATTTAGCTTAGTGGAGTGATGCCGAGATTCTAGGCGTATGTATGCAAACAGGTGATTTTGAAACCCTGTGCCCCTAACATGTAAAGACAAAAGTTACTGAGGTTGTATGTTGTTAACAGACTGGCAAGACAGAGAAAGTAACAACAAAACCTGAGTAACAATAATTTCTTCACATAGGTATGTCAAAACAGTTTTTCAATCACCAGTTAACAAAACCAAACCAAAACAAATGCTTTTGGAGGGATAAAAGCAAGTCCTGAAGAAAGGCAAGAAAGCACTCCTATTTCCGATTACTTCCCAAGGGTTGCTCTGACTATTTTAGAAATTTCCAATTTTTTTTCAAAAAGCTAGTCCTTAAGTTCATGTTTCCTATCAATTTTGCAACTCTTCTGACAAAAAATTGCCACAAGAGGCATTAATTATTTTTTTTGTATGTGTACACACACACACATATATATACACACACATAAAAATCACATCTCACATGGAAAAATTTCAAGTTTACTACAAAACCACATAAATACCCACTTCTTAATTTCAAATAATGTACTTTCAGGATGAACACTACTCCAGAGTGTGAAAGCCTTGGAAAAGCATGTACCTGTTGCTATGGAAACTCAATAAGCAGAAAACAGTAACGCACACAAAGTAATGCGGACTAGCATAATAAACACAAGAAATTCTATACATCAAACACAAGTAATCGATTTTGCTGGCATATTGGACAACAAAGATGATTAACGTGAACTCATTAGTGCATAAGCATCAAAGGAAAAAGCAGCTCACCACAGAGGCAGCATCTTTTCCCTTTGGCCAGCACGCTATAGCAGCTCCTTATAGCAAGAGCCAGGACATAAGGATTCCTATGGACAGCCCTGCCTCTGCATTGTACTTTTGACACATGGACCCATCCCAGGCTTCTTGAGCCAGGGGCCTCCCGCAAAACCTCGTCAAGTGAAAACCAGATTTTGGAGTGGAAGCTACAAAAGTGGCAAGCTCTTGTCACAGTGGACAAGAACAAAGTCCTCACGGGGTAAGAGGGAGAAAAGGGGATCAATTGAATACAGTTAAGAAATGAAGATCTGAGCTTAGCAGATACTTTCCCAACATAATAAAAAAAATGGCATTTTGTGAATGAAGCCAGAGTACTGGGATAACTAAAACAGCCTTGAGAGGTTTTATATACGAAAATCAGGAAACTCATAATTCATGTATTTGGGTGTTTTCAAAGGAAAAGACTACCCTCTAGCGTCTGCTCTTAAAAAGAAAGCCTGGCTCCTGCCAGAGCTCAAGCGTGCGAGTCAAAGGCCTCCAAACATTGTGTAGATGCTTCATACAAATTTCTCTTCGTTCAAATTAGCACTTGCATGAAATCTGAGATTTGGTCCACCACCTACTCAGACCCAGAAGGCAGAAAATTAAATCTTGCCTTGAGGAAAACTACACTGAGCAAAGTAATTCTTTTCCAGCAAATTTACAAGTTCTGGAGATGGGCTGTGCCGTTCAGTAAAGAGACAAGGGATGAAACTTCTACTAGAAGATTCAAAAGAAAAAATGACAGTCTATATATGACTGTTCAAACAAAAACCAAGTATGAAGTTCTATTTTACAGGGAAACAGAGAGCAGTGGTGATGGCATGAGTTAATATTCCAACTGATGCCTTGACTGAAAAAATCTAATTGGTAAAGAGTATTCATACAGATATTTGAGTTTTCTTTTTCCAGAAAATTTTAAGATCCTAAGAAGTCAATGCTTTTTTGATCAATACATTTGTAAATATATGATCAGATGGCCTCAACTTTTCCCTTCCTCAACCACAAGATAGCTTCTGAAAGCTTTGGATAATTCACTAGGAAAAAAGATTTAGAAGACAGACAGGATATTCTCGAGTAAGGTAGTCTGGTTACATAGGTAAATTACTATTTTACATAGGTAAAATACTCTTCCGTATTTTGGGGGGAAAAGTTAAATTACTTATATCAAGGAATTCTAAATGGAAGAAGCATATAGCATAGTCCCACGCAATACCAAACATATGTATTGTGTTTAATGGAAGGGGGAAAACAAACTGTAGCAGCAAAGCCAAATAAAGCGTACAACTGCCATGCAGCAAGGCTTGCAATTAGGCAAGGAGCTGGGAAACACAGCATCTTAAGAAAATCGTTATTAGAGAGAGCAGCTCTCAACCCAGCTTCTGATTTTCACTGAGAGAGGGTGCTGGAGCACTGCCTATCTGAGGCTGGATAAAATTAGGCTAAATAAAATAAGATTATCTGTCTCTTAGTTCCTTCCAAATTTCTACTAGGACAAGGAAGCTCTTTATTTAGAAAGGATAGACTCTGGCAGCCCAATTTCTATTCTAATAGCACATGTCTCCAGCACAGATGTACCTGAACGTCTAGTTTTGCTCAGCAGTCATCACTAAACCTCCCTCATTTACAAGGACTCTGTCATTAAGGACGCTTTATTACAGAGCCTTGCCATTTCTCTTGGAAGACCCACACCCCGCCTGTTTCATCTTAGCACTGACAGCTATGTCATTAATGTAACATTTGACTCTCGGGCTTTCATCAATTTTTAAATTTCAGGCCATCAGTGGGGTACTTGGTGCAGTCTCAATGAATCACATTCTGTACATAATGCAGAATGGCTGATGGTTGGTGAAATGTTCAGTTACACAGGGTTTACTTTCCAGACCACACTACCTCTATCACCCACAAATGCTGCTTTACCAGTCAATGTTCCTAAATATTACTGTTGACACCGCAGTTCATGGAAGAACATGTCCGACTTTATATTTTTTTGCACAGCAATACAACAGACAAGCAAGCCTTTAGTCCTAAAATAATGTAAAGAATATTTGAAATCTGTTTCCCCCCATGGTTTTCATTTTAAGAAATGGAGCCTTTAATCCCAAATCTGCCACAGAAACTGATGGTGGAAAAATAATATTGTACTGAAACTTGCTCTAGATGTGCTGTTAGAGAAGGTGCACTAATCGGCCACGATGACATAATGTAGCAGAGCTCATATGGTGTCATTTTTCAGAAATCCAAAAGTAATTGTTGTCTTTCCAGCAATTATGCAAATATAAGGTGAAAGGGACCAAATAAGGATTTTTTTAGAGAGCTGGCTAGACTTAGGCATCCTACATGGTTTGTGTAGATTTTAAACAACAATTAAGTGAGGAACTTCCAGAAAGTTAACAAGCTAAGGACGATCCTGAAATGGAAATAAATATGAGAAGCATTAATCCAATCACAATTCCATATTATCCAGCACAGGTAAGACAGGAAGGTTGATACCTCAACGTAAAGATGAACACAAATTTAAAACAGTGTGGATGCACAAGTGTCTTGGTCAAACACTGCATTATCTGTTTATCTCCACAGTCTTTTTTTTCAAAATTGGTGCCAAGTTATTCAAATTGATCGACAGTAGCTGAACTTATCTGTTCCTCCTGTTGTTACTTTATGATGCATAAAGTACAGCTTAAGTGCCTATTTTTACATCAGGAGCACGTTTGTTGAAAGACACTTTATTTTTAATGTGCTTCAGCAGCAGTATGGTTCAAGTCTTCCTCCACGATCAAAAGGACAGACAAGACTCATTTCCTTGCATAAATGAGGAGAGAGCAAAGGACATTATTTTATGTTTGTTATAAAGTTTAGCTTTAAAATTAGATAAGGTAGAAAGGAATAGAGGAGGAAAAAAATAGCGCTATCCTAAACTTTTAAGGCAAACGTGATTTCCTAGTTTCAAGGTTAAATGACATTTGGTAATGTGGAATACAGTAATTGGATTTATATATGTATCCAAGAAACACATGTTAAACAGGTAAACCAATCCAGTCACACTGGCTAATTTTGGAGAAAATTAGGGATTCATGCTGTGCAGAGAAAGGGAAGAGAGAAGTTAAATAAAATACACATGCTTCTGCTGCGTTGCCAGAATAAGCCACAGTAGTTAAATCGTACTCAGTCAGACTTTCATTGCATTTTCAAGTCTCATATTGTCAGCATTACGAGACAGCTGTATTGAATTAGTAATGCTGTGAGCATGCACAGATTTTCAGAATTCAGATTTAGCTGGGCCTCAGCTGAGAGCTATCATCTTAAACTAGCTACAAGAAATAATTTTGCTTATTAAACATATAGCCTTGACAAATATATTAGTGATCCAAAGCATTTCTATGAATGGCTCAGTCTGTGCACTGGAAAGTGCCAGAAATCCAAAGAAAACACATTTAATATATAGAATTATGTTTAGATAATTGGACAGATCTGATTTTGCAAAACCCTTCATGGAAAGAGTATCAAACTGCACAAAGGACCCATTCCCTTTCACAAAGTGTCAGCAAAGTATCATTTGATTTTGCAAACGTTACTTCAATTGCTGGTAAAACAAAGCAAAAAGAAAACAAACCAAGCCCTACCATGTATTTTTTGCAAATTAGGAAACAATGAAAGGGTTCGAAATTGCCCTTAAAAAAAGAAAAAGCCCTCAGACTACTGAACTAATTTATATTCAAATACATACCACTAAGAATTTCTCTTCTCCTCCCCCATGCCGTATCCAGTCATCTTTAAAAACCCAAACGCACATATCCTTTCCCTGAAAATTGCCTCAGGATGCCATGACTTAAGCTTTAGTTTAATTAGCTGGGAGGGATAGTTAAAAACGTAGAGGGTTGCTTTCTACTTAGGGATCACACTTGTTGCACAGCTGGCCAAGATCCAGGAAAAGATCTATAAGAAGATGGTTTTCCCTAGTTTCGGAGAAACAAGAACTCAAGTTTAAAAGGTTAGTAGTGAGTGAGAAACAACAGAAAAAGAACATTTTAGAAATCAATACCACCAGTTCCACCTTCATCTGTGGTCTGTTGTTCTGTAGAAGAAGAAGGTTTGTAAGCTAAGTCACAAGGTCAAATAGCCAACAATTGCAGGTTACCCAAAAAATGGGGAAGCTGGATATCATAATGATAATTTATATCAAAGCACTTTCAAACATGTTATAAATAAACCCTTAAAAGTCAACACTCAAGGTGACAGAAGACGACAGTACAATTCTACCAATTCAGAAGATAGGCTGAATTGAAGCATTTTTTGTTTTATTTTATTCCTGGACAGTAACTTATGTTAAGTAACTTATTGGCGGGGTCTTCCAGTTAGGTAGTGCATGAAAAGATCCCTTCTACTGCAATCCTGATTTGCTGGTCTGATTTCAGAATGTTTGCAAGCAGAAACAGTTAATTGTGTGAAACAGGAAACAATCTGAGGTCTAATTAAAGAGCATTAAAATGCATCACCTAATCTAGAATAGAACCTATTCTCCAGGAAGCTTGGACACTGCCCACTGCATCTCCTCACCCATTACTGGTCGTTCAAATAATCAGTTAGCATTCTGTAACTCTAAGGGTGCGTTTAAAACATTTTAGATGTAGTATTACAGTACAACTGGTTTTTTTGTTCTGTTTATCATCAGTCTTAGCACACCATTACATGTACTGCATTTGAAGGACTCAGAATTATTTTAGCATTATACATTACAATTCCCCTTATCTGATGGTTGGGGGCTGGCGATGCAATGCTGCCAGGTGTTGTATTTCCCATGTGGCTTCTCTCTCGCTCTTCCCAAAGTCAAAAATAGCTCTAAGTCTGAGCAGCATTTCAGGGCAAGTACGGATATGAATCTTTCCCCAAGAGCTACCCATAGATCCTGCTGTAAGATCCAAGATAGGAAAGAGTGCCCAGGTCCCTATGAATACTGCTGCACCTGCCAGTGTTCATACATAATATTCTGTGATTTTAGCCATGCTAGAAAAGGTGCTACTCACCAGTTTTGCTCTCTGAATCTGGAGTTACAGACCCTCCCCATGACCATCTCTTCTGTCGTGTTTCCAGTCGCTGATTCCGTTCCAAGGTACGATGCATAACTGCTTCATATCGCTCCTATCATCAAACAACACCTCTATGAAGCTATGTAACTATAAAGCACAGCTATGCCAGAAGACAATACAGATTCCCCCCCCCCAGTATGATTTAAAATCTGTTTTACCTATACTGCCTGATAACAAGCTTTTGTTACAAAAACTATCATGCCAAGAATGTTAAGGGCAATTAATGGTTTCTAAAACACTGCAAACATGATTAGGTTGAACTAAAGCACAGATAATCTATTCTACTCTTTACTTAAAATAGCCACCAAACAGATTTCCTATTCAGTAAACAGCACTACTTATTTTCTGAATAGACATGAACCCCAAACTGAGCAAAAATAATTGCTTACCCTTTAAACTAGTCATATTTTGAAGTTATTTCTAAAAGGTGCTAAAAATTCTCCATTATAAAATACCAAGTATAAGATTATTTGTATTTTCAGAGAACTACACAAACACTGACCCAAGTCTTAACAGATACTGGCATTAATAGAGATACAACGAAGCCAGAAATAGCAAGACATGAAGGCAAAACTACAAAAAAGACCTATCAACTCCAGACCGCAGCAACCACTGCTGACAGGACAAAGGACTGAAAGAAGCTTTCTCTTCTGCCTCCAGGACCAGTAACTGCTAACGTGGGAACTTTAGCTCTTGTGCATAAAGATGAACTGTAACCATGCTAGACTCTTTCTTCGCCATAATCAGCCAGGTTTCCATACAAGTGTCAACAACAGATTTCTCTTCTGGAATAGTCATATCCCAAGTGATCTTTTGAAGCAGTATTTACCGCTGATACATTGCAGTAAGATGCCAAAGGGACTCATTATCCAAACATTTCTCCCTCTTGAGGGCACAAGACTTTCACCTTCTTTCAACACCATTTCACAACACAAACTAAAAAAGTCGCAATGCATAACAGACAAAGTAAACTTGGAAGGAAGGATTCTGTTCACTGACAAAAGATAAAATTAAAAGTTTTTGTTTGAAATATAAAGCTTAGCTTCCCCTCTGTTAAAGAAACCTGAACTAGAGTTTACCTAAGGTGCCGAAGTACCCAGACATTATGTAATCTGTAGATGATGCGAGAAGACAGGTATCTCAACCCTAGCCATGGCTAGCTGTCTTCAAGACTCTCTTAGGCAGAGAACCACTTATTTTTCCACAGTATTTGCTATTGTGCTGCTGCTTCTACTTTATCTAAGGAAGGTGATTAACTAAAGGAGACTTGGCTGAAGTACCAAACAAGAATGTTGGAGACTACGTATTTTTTGATGCACTTCTATCTACTAAATTTACAAGAGTAGATGATATCTTGCTGGCAAATATTGCCCTAAGATAGCTTAGCATCTTTAAAAGTGATTATTTTCTAATGTCAGAGTACAAAAGTCAAGATCTGTTTTCACTTTCTGGTTGAAAGCAAGGTTTACAGGTCAAGTGCACACTATTTTCCCACCTGCCGGATTCTTCATGTATAACTCTATGTACAAGGTCATCTTCCTCCAGGGACCAAGTAAGAGACAAGGTTAACACCAAACACTCATCGGCAAGTCCTTGTCTTCCTTGATTATTCACCCCAGTGGCCACTTAAAACATATCCACCATCCTCAAAATTACATGAGTAAATGTCCTAGAGGCTTAGGGGCAACACCTCTTGAAGCACAAGGGATGCTTTTTGCTTCAAGTAGTTGCTTAAAGAGATGATACTGCACTGGACTGCAGCCAAGGCCCACCCAAACATTTCTGTTTTTCTTCAGCAATGCAAACTATTCCATGAAGTTCAAATGGAATATCAATCTGAACACACCCAGAAGTTGATTACAGATAACCAAACACCACTGTAGCATACTGCCAGTCAAAAAGGGTAAAAACAATGGATTGCTAGAACAACGTAACAATGGCTGGACTCCAAGGGAACAGCCAGCCAGGCTTACATGCTCTTCATCAATGACCCACAGCAAGTTCTTACAACTAGCTTATGAAAGCACGTGTGTGTCATGCCTTTACTGCTGACACCCTGGAAATGAACCCTTTCAGAACTTGCATCACATTTAATATGCACTAGCAGAGCTACTCTTCAAAGCGGATGGCATAACTTCATATATTTATTTCTACTTTCAGCTTCCATCAATCTTGCAACAAACTCCGCAACTCAGATACTGCTCCACTGGTCCATGTGCAGTCAAAGCAAAGGCAAAGAGTCAAGTAAGAACAGTCAATACACAGCTCAAAGCAGCAAATGGTAACTACACAGGTAACATTATCAACGGCACAACATATAGTAACAAACTGTAATGTAGAAGAACTGAAAGAACGTGAGTCTCTTAGGCCACAGTGGGGCTCCCAGGAAGCAAGACACAGAATTAAGGGAAGTCTAAGACCTGTCACCCATGCTGATTTACAAACAGGATCTACAAAGTGCACTGAAAGGAATCTAGAAATCTAGGAATATGGGGTGGGGTTTTTGCTCATGTGAAAAAAAAAAACAAACAGTGGCCAAGCAGCAACCACAGCTCCTAAAGTCCTGAGTGCCTCGGGGATAGTTAAAGCTAGGCCTGGGATGGGGAAGGAGGACATGTGTCTATATAGCCCACCATACAGATGTGGAAAATATTTTTATGTTCTAATACATTCACCATTTACGTAACTTTCTATTTCACACCACTTCAGAGCACGGTAATGTTGGAAAACAATGTAGGAGTTTCTTTAAAACTATATAACTTTGATGTGTAGTACCTTTTCCTCCTCTATTTTTTGTTTTCTCTTTTCTTCTACTGCTGCCCTCCGTTGTTCCTCTTTCTGCTTCTGTTCTTTTAGCTTTCTCTGCCTTTCTTCTAACTGTTTTTCATACTGGAGTTTTGCTTTTCTCTCCTTTTCAAGGATTTGTGTCTCTTTGGCAGCTGTAAATTTTTAAGGAAAAATTAAAATCAAAACTTAATTATTCATTGACATTACAACGCAACTTAGAGGCAAGAGACTACCAAGCAAAATTATCACCACTTAAAGCTAAAACATACAGCAACATTAGCTTGCAGTGCTGGATGACACTGTACATGGCAACAGAGGTGTCTTTAATCCTGTCCCCATGTTGGGCAGGAACTACAACCTTCCCTGCTATTAGACTTTACTGTCTAGACCGGAATGTCAGGACATGCATATAGCCTATATTAAGCATATACTTTTCTTGCCATCATAATAGTGAAGTCTTTATAAGTAAGTAGTAAGTTGAATATCAAAGGGCAGAATTTTCTGTGTTGCAATTTTCATTTTTTTAGAACAAGATATAATGAAAAGATTTAAAGCACTGAGTGACAAGATGGGAAAACTCCACAGTTATTGCATCCGAGTTCAAAATAGTTATGTCACTATTCTCCGCAGCCTCCACGTAGGAACAGCTGTGCGCAGTTTAACAGGAAGTTTCAAGTCCTGTGAGAAAAAGCTAGTGGTTGAATACACAGTGGAAGTATTTTCTGTGGCTAGACAGATGAAATGAACAGAGAGACCAGATAATTATACCAACAATGCACAGGCAGTATCTACATAAGGCCCCCCAAATACTTTTGAATTTAAATGTGTCCTAGTCCTATCCTCTCTCCACGTTAGGATAACACAATCATTCCCATTCCTGTGTGGTTTTGCTTTTATGTTAAGAAACAAACATACAGGCCAGAGAGACACCACTCCTCACAAGCTGGGAGACCAAAAACAGGACTGCAGGGCATACTGTGACCCTTTCATCTCTTGCTGCACATACATGCACTGATTCACGTCACAAACAGCATAAAGCTGGGCAAGAGTTTTATGCTTTTCTCTAGGTCTCAGATTCTTTGCTAAGACAAAGCGTATACTGCTGACACTTCAATCCAGGAGTCATTTCAGTGTGCTAGGAAACAAGGGAAGCAGTGTTCAAGGCAATCAAGCCATTCAACTAGCTAAATCTTTTTTGGCTTTCTCTGAATCAGTGTTCCCCAAACCTGTCTTCAGGGCTACGGGAAGCAGTTCTAAGCTAAAAGTTACCATTTCAGAAGTGTTTTTGTTAAGGCTTTCAATAAGAAATTGGCTAAATTTGCTTGGTGGTCACTAAGAAATGGAAGGTCAGACGTGACATACAGCTTCAAGAAGCTAAAAATCTCTGGAATGTTTTCCTCTCAAGTCTAATACTTCTCCATTCAAGTTCACAGATGGTCACTGATGCAAGACGAAGAGCAGACCTTGTCTCTTGTCCCCAGCAAGCTGAAAAAAGTGACTGAACAACAAGTAAGAGAGTAAGCTATTCCTTTATCACAAACATTTTAGGAAATTGTATTTTAAATGAAACATGAAAATACCATGTTGCTTTTCCCGCTCTTCTCTACGCTCCCTGGCCAGTCTTTGTCTTTCTTCTGTTCTCAGAGTGGAACCATCTATCACTGTCAAAAGAAAAATTGAAGACACATAATTGTTAGTTACTCTCAACAGTCAAATTTAAATAAAAAAGTTGAAAGTCTTTACTATCAAAAGGAAATGGAACTTCCTGAGATACACATACCACCAGAGCACTGCACACTCTGTACAGAGATTAAAGATGTCATCTGAAAAATTCCTAGGAAGCTGAATACCCTCCTTTTTCCCCCTTTCCTTCCCTCACAACAACCAATCCACTATTTTTATAGGTGCAGCAGAAAGCAGACACAAGATTAAAAGGCCCAATGCGCACAGTCAAAAGAAAGCCTGAGCAGAAGTCAGATGTGTGAGAACATACCCTTATTCCAAATTCAGCTCTGATCCTCATTCTTGTACATATTAATTCCTATGATCAAGAATTACAGGAATCTAGGAAAACTCAATCTGAGAACAGATAGTTCACCCGTCATGACAAATTCAAAGCGCTGTAGGATAGCTAGTTTGCAGGCTAAGCAGAACCAAGACTGCTTTAAGTCTTTGCAGGTATAAAAACTTGAATTTCAGCAAGAAGTGAACTGGTAACCTGACCAGAGCACAAAAAAATCATTTACCTTTGTTGTTATGCCCCACTGAAAAGATAGGCAACTTCGCCAACTGAACTCTGAGTGAGTCAAGAGCAAAAGTCTGTCATCAAAACCAGACCTTCAATGAATCTATGAACCATCTACCAGGTGCTTTATGCTCTGATGCCTCCTAAAGAAAGAGCATCAAACTTCTTTTAAAAAGATGTTTTATTCATTCCCTACTAACTCTCCCTTATGAACCCAGTACTTCATTAAGAACAATGACCAATAATTATACCTGGTTTAGTTGCTGTCTTTATATTTATTGAGGTCTGGACTGCAATAGGGCTAACGCCACTTTGGCTTCTTCTTTCTTCTGCTATGGCTTGGGCTGCAGCAACTGTGAGAAAGAATCATTCCATATTAAGAAAAGCTCTACAACCAAAACCTTAAATGTTAAATGTATAAAATAAATACATAAAATTCTATTTGAGGTTCTTTTATTAAATAACTAACTTGGGACTGCTCAAGAAGAAAAAACTTGTCGAATGAGACTTCAGCCTGGCACAGTTGCAGATCCTTTTATTAAATAACTAACTTGGGACTGCTCAAGAAGAAAAAACTTGTCGAATGAGACTTCAGACCTGGCACAGCTTTTCTATGTAAAAACAACAGTTACAAAACCTTATGTTTTAAAATATGTAGCAAAGAACTATAGAGCTTCAAAAAAAAAAAAAAAAAATCAAACTTATTTAATAACTTTTCTAAGAAGAAAACCAATATTTAGCAAAGTTATGAGTCTGACTTAACAATAAAAACTCTTTGCTACTGCACGTGTATTTGTGGGCTGAACACATGTATGTAAGTCAATTAGCACTGGTAGAATCATATTCTGACGAGGCCCAAGCAGGGAAAGGTTTATGAATACTTTTCATTATTTCATGACATGAAACAGAAAGTGGATTAGCTGCATAAAGTAAACCATTAAGGGATGCTTACAACGTACTTCTAAAACTGGATCTTCAAAAATAAATTTTAATTATAAATTAGACTCCAAAACAGTAATTTGAGCATTTATGCAGAGACCCATTCACCTTATTCGAGTTTCACCAAGGAGAGTACAGTGAACTGCAGGGCTATGACTCCCAGTTAATTATAGAGAAATGAAATGCTAGCAATATTAATTTCGCTAAATAACGAAACCCATTAAGAAGTCAGGGAGACTAATTTACTGTATCACTTTCCACAGATTTTCTTTATTTTGGTATCAACTTTCACTTTAACCCATCACCTTGTAGGGTGTGAAGGTGAAGCGTTACAGGGAAAGCAGGCAGGACAACCTGTAAGACAGCATTACCCCATTTTCCTGCACAGCTTTGAACAGGAGTGTCCTTACAGCAGTGACACTTTGTTCTCACCTTGGCTGACAGATACGGGGAGATCAACTTGGTTCTTACAGAAAAGCCCAACTTTGGGGGAAGCAAGAGAACACACCACGCAATCAACCAAACACGAGAAAGCAGAAGTCAACGCCTGTTTTAAACAGAAAAGGCAATCCACAAAAGTAATGCACAACGTGCCGTGATTTCAACCATAACATGAAGGACGAATAGTAGAATTTAAAAAAAGAAGACGAGAGCTTTGCCAATGATCTCAGGCTTCCCTTTAATAGAGTAGTGCAGAATGCGAAGGAGGAAGGAAGAGTCTCCCTCTCCTCCATGCATTGCCATGACAACTAGTTGTGTCATGGTAATCACCCTCCCTATGGCTGTGCCCAAGAACAATCACCTCAAAGTGTTTAATCCCATGTGATGTCGGTGATAAATGCCGATTACAATACTTATTCAGCAACTCTAAGTTGTCACTCGCAGCTGTTGCCATGTCTTGAATTAATTTTTCATTGCAGCACCAAACAAAAGTCTTCCTCAGTTCCATCCCATACATCTCTGAGGCTCTTTTCAAACAAGTCAGAGACCAGATATACTGCGACACGGTAAGATTACCAACTGGCAAAGAGAACAGCTAAAAAAGGGCTCACTGTAATTTCACTATGTAGACCAAAAGTCAGTCAAAAAGCTGATTTTGTACTGTTGCACGTCATGTGGCTGGGAATCTAGCCCAAAAATTCACCAAGTGGAGAACAACAAAATTATATATTCTCAACACAATTAGATGTGAAAACAGCCTGAGGAAAACCAGCCTACTGCAGGTTTTTCCGAGAGGAAAAATATACAGCCAGGACATTTATATCCAGTGACACCTTTCTAGATCACAAAGGCTGAAAGAACATAACTTTAAATGGTATTTGAAGAAGCTTAAGGCAAATACAGAAACCCAGTTGCATCTCTTCTTCAGTCTCCCTCAGCAAGGGAGGAGAGACAGGAGGTGTACAGGCAGACTGAGCCAATTCAGCCCAGCCCAGCTGGGAAATGAGCCCAACAGAATAAATTCACCCTACACCTACACCAGGTTTAGTTAAGACCAACACTGGAATTTTGCCTCAACTCTCAAAGTTTAAACATCCAAATTTGTCTAACAAAGTTAGAGTAAGAAGCAAGCTGCAATTTAAACAGGTACAATATTCATCTTATTTTACTTGCAGAAGTATTTTATTATTAGAAATCTTGCTGAACAAACCAGTCATAATGGATGTAGGGGATTATGTATTTATTTATTCATTTAAAAAATAAACAAACACTTGGAATAATGTTCATGATTAGAAGGCACTCATTTAAAAAACTGTGTCATATCTGCAAAGCAATTAGTTCATCTTAATTAATTAAGGTTGCAAAAAATTACTTGAGGTTCTATAGAACAGGAAAGTGGGTTACAGAAACAGTACAGCTTGCAAAGGACACAGAGGTGAAAAAAGTCTAGAAATACTTAGCCAAAGGATTTTGTATGTCAGGGGTTTTTTGCATGTCTGTTAAAATATTTATGTTCACAGCTTCAATGCTTCATTATTTGCATAGAAGCAACATGCTTACAAATTTGAAAGTAGCAGATTTAAAGGCACTAGGAGCGCACCTTCGTGTTACACAGAAGCAATCCATTTAACTAACAGAAAGTTAGAATTGAACGTGAACTGGGGATTTGAACAAAAGATTATTAAAAGGGGAACAGCCATCACATTAGATGCATCCCCAAGATGCGTGAGCTCAATTTCACCAAGTCTCAGGTCAACAGACAGGTTTTACAGCCCTTGTCAATTTTATGGTAAATTTACAATATGAAACTGTGATTTTCAAAATCCACATTCTACTACAGTAAGAGAAAATGAATTGCATACTGTTGACCTCTACAACCTTTAAAAAAACCACAGACTGTATTTTGCTTTAATATGATAAAAGAAACCTTAGTTTTTAATACATTTAAATATTCTTTGGCACAGATGCCTACAATTTTTTTGCCTAGTTTTCCATAATGAATGTAGCAGTCTGCTATGGAGCGAAGCTTCACTGAAAAGAATTTTCCACAAAATCTATCTCTGTAAAATAAGCCTAATACTTCTGTAATTAATCAGGATACCCCAAAACGGGAAACCAGTTAACAACCATTTCACTACAACCTGTGTCACATGCTGTATTACTGGGGGGTGCCTTCATGGACATATTCAGCAAACTTCCTGGAGAAGAAAAATTCTTAGAGGCAAATTAAATCTCATTTCTATTCTGAGCTTCCCCTCCCACAGTAGTCACTAGACTCTCCCAAATTCACCTTCCAGCTCACTGTAATGCTAACCTTGCAGGTACGGTGGCACCTCCCTTGCACTGAGCACGACGGCACTTCCCTTCGCTGATCAGGTTTCCGATATGCCCTGAAGAGACCAGTGCTAAAAATAAAACTCTATTTCTATTTCAATCCTCACACTGAGTTAATACCCTTGGCCCTTGCCAAGACTGCCAAAGGACCCACACAGTTACTGTTCTTAGTAAACCGCATTAGGAACTGAACTGGCTCTGTCCCTTCACCTAGCGAGGTTTAGGGCTTCCATCCCATCGCCTCTCCCGCTATCTTTGACCCAGCCGGATGCTGCCCCACTCGCTCTTCCCTTCCTGTGCCGAACCAGAAAAGAGAGCAGAAAGCGCCGACTTTCACAGAAATCCTTCTGGTTCTTATGATTTAGTGACTCATTATGCAAAACAAACAAAAAAATCTGAGACTAAGCCTTTGAAACGAAAGTTAGGAGGTCTCCTGAATGTTAAGCATTGTTGTGAATCGAAGTGTTTTCAAGTAAGTTTAAAGCAGGTAACAAGAAGCCAATAAGCAATCCATAAAACAAAACAAATTTGAACTTCCCAGCAAATACCTCTGATTTTATAGCAAACTGTGTCAAATCTGCAAGATGCCATTTCTGTCTTGCTCCATCACAGGCAGCTACTGTTTGTCTAGCTGCTAGTAATCTTTTCAGTAACGGTGTTCAGATCCTATTTCTTTTAATAACTTTTGTACATGCTTTCAGGAAAGCAGGGGGAAGTCAGCATTCAAGTTTGAGATTTCTGCGTATTGTCTTTAAGCTGATTTCCACTTATTAATTAACACAGGTTAAGACAAATGGATGCAAGATCATACAGTTAGATGGTTTCAAAATTGGGTATTAGTTTCATACTATTACTCCTTGTTTAAAGGAGAAGGATGCCCCCTCACACAAACAGGTGGACAACACAGAAAGCTTCTAACAGGGAACAGAAGAGCCCTCTGTATGCACTCCTCTTTTCCCTTCTTTCCCCCTTCTTTCTGTCTTTCCTCGTTGATCCTCACGTCCCATCTTTGGGCTGCAAGGACTGACAGGCTCCACAACCAAACACGTGAGCCTCCCAGTAGGCACCTTCTGACGGACCAGCTGGAAGGCAGATGGTTCTCCTGTTTTGTCTGGGCAGTCACCAGATGGGAAGCACACAGATCTCCAGAAAGCAGTGCACACTGTCTCTCAGCTTCAGCAGGCCAGAAGAGCTTCCTGTTGTCTTATCCTTATTCCAGATTCTATTTGCGCACTTTAATTGTATGTTTATGCCCTGCATGGAATACCTATTTTACTACCTTTATGTGCTTTCCTCCCCTTAAGCCCATTTCTGTAGCTAATTCTGTACAACAATCTGGTTTTCTTCCCAATGTTCAAGGTAGTTTAGGATGATTTCTTCGGTTCATCACAAGTATCAATCCCACTGGAAAACCACTTGACACAAGCATTCGTTTATAGTATATATGAATCAGCAGCTCCACAAGTAAGTATTTGAGACATATTTGCAAGAACGTAAGTTTTTACTTACCCTTAAACATCCATACTCAGATTAAGAGCTAGAAACATTTAAAAAAATTCACATCATTAACAAAACACTACTTATTTCTTGTAAGGAAACCTACAAAGATAATGGCTGAAGCAATCTCAAAGACATGTTACCGTATTTGTTCAGCCTAGGGCATGCTCAGAGAGGCATGAGGAGGGTTGCTAGAGTAATTTGTGGGTTGATCTCTGCACGATTTTCCCTAGGGGAAGCACACAATCTAAACCAAACTTGAACGTTATATGAGCACAGACCAAGGAGTCAAAATTTGTCCTTAAAAGAATTGGCAGCCATCTCCCAAAACTTTTTACAGTCAGAGATGCTACACCATCGTCCGACAGCCACATCAGATGAGTACCAACCTTAGTCCAAACACTAGTGATACGTACTGTGAATGTATCTCCTATGGAGGCCTTACTGATTCCTGCTGTCGCTCATATTCTCTTATTTTAACCTTGCTCACACTGCTCAGCCAAGAGTTATTCTTCTCTCTACCTAATGGGAAAAGCAACTGCCAGCACAACGCTTAAAGAGGACAAAGAGATGTCACCAGCTCTTACAGAAGCCATCATAAGGTTGGTAAGAAGCACCGCCTGTACTGTGTACATGGGGCTGACAAGCTAAATCCACCTCCTTCTTTGGGAAAGAGACCCAGCTTCACAATTTGGGGTTCTTTATTAGTAAGGTATGTTATTACTCACCACTTGAAAGAAATGAAACTGAACCACGGCATATACTCTACTCTCACTCACTGGCTTTCTGCTGCCTTCACTTTCCCCTTTGCCACTCTCTTCTTCCCCACGGTTCCTCCTCATCTTCCCAAAGCAACATCAAAAGGCTTTGCATTCAGCATGATCCACTTGTCACTTTTTTTTTTTTTTTTAACAGAACACAATCTTTCACCATCTGTTTTGATATGATAACATGATTTGTACAAAAAGGCTCTCCAGAGCGGACACTTCTCCAATTCACACATTTCCAACTCTCTGCAAGCTTTAATGCAAGTCAGATCATTTCCCTGCTCTACCTGGCATTAGTTATTAATCAGTTTATTGCACTGTGCTTACCAAGCTTATCTGCACAATGACCTCTCTTTAGAGCTAATGCTTCCTACATAAAGGATATACAAGCCTTACAGTCCCAGTTGTGCTCTTTAGCAAACAGCCATGCGTTGCTGTTGTTTCTTTGCTGTCTAGAAGCACAGTCTTAATAAGACAGAGCCACAGGGAAGCCAGAGGTTTGGAAAGGTTGGAACACTCATTATGTTTCTCAGTGAAAGAGGAAGGCACTAAGGTATTTATACTTGCTGTAAAATTCTCCACCAGAATACATTAAGGTTGCATTTTAGATGTAAAGAAAATATTTCTGCACAAAGTTTCTATGGGTTGGCAACTACAAACTCTTCTGGCCAACTGCAAAACGAACAGAAATTGCTTTCATCCACCTTGATTTCTTTTAAGGATATATTAGACACTGACTGCAATGCTGATGCAATAAACTATGACTAAAAGTCCTTTGTGAACCTTCCCAAGTGTAACAGAAATCAGTATTTACCTGTTTCTGCATAGTGGAAATTCCAAAATATCCTAATACACTGGACTAAAATGAAAGCAGTTTATATAATAAATATGCCCTTACATCATTTCAAGTGGATTCACTGTGAAATGCAGTAGTTACGTGACATAACTTAAATATATAGGTGTATACAGATTAAACACTCCAAACCTGACGGAATTAGACAAAGGTTTTACAGCTACAGGATGAAAAAGGTAAAATGGTGGAGTTTTAAACACAGAGTGGAAGATTATTAGTACCCTCTCTGCTGTGAAGATAATTTTCTTTCTTTACTAACACTTTCCAATGCCTCAGGCTCCTGGAGTACATTAGGGGGAAAAATGCCTCAGGCTCCTGGAGTACATTAGGGGGGGGAAAAAAAAAATTTAACATGTTTTGTCCCTCACATTGGACTGGCTTAACAGATGTCAGAGCAGTCCCACTTCTGACACACACTGAGCAGTTTAGTTCCTACCATAATTCTAGCTCAAGTGTTGGCAAAAGCTACAGACAGAAATCAGCTAGCTCTGCTTTACTCCTCCAACGCTGGAGGCCACCTTAAATTGACTCCTGTTCACACTCCTGCATAGCCACTGCAAAAAGTAACTTCAAGACAAACTTTTGCTCTCTTCTCCTCTTTCACATCTGTTTTCCCCATTGTATTATTTCTTTCTTTTATATTGCACTATCCCTAACACTGGAAATAGCTAACTTCTATCTGCTACTTCCCCCTTTCCTGAGCAGTCTGGTTTCTTTTGCTTGCTCCAAGCATGTTCTTGTAAGTGCTTTTGTCCTCTTGTTTGCAGGCTGACTATTGTTTAATACACTCAGTCCAAACAATGCTAGCAAAGAACACAGCCTAGCACTACAAGTCACAACTAACTTGAGACAAACCCCGTGAAAACACCATTTTGAGCTTTCTTTAAATGGAAGGATAATAGCTCCTTTACATGACAGCAGTGAAAACTACTGGTTTTGCCTTTTACATCTGATGAATTTCTTATGGCAACTTTAGAGCTCATTCAAACACTGTCTCCGCTTCAGAAGAAGAGGGACTGTGCTGGCATTTACCGCCAAGAGACCAGCCTCCAGACCCAAATCAAATCGCTCAATACAGCCGTGCACCAGAATAGTGCTACAAGACACTAACAGGTCCACAGTGTGTTTAATGCAGCAAACCCACTGGCTGAAGCAGAACACAGTGGTATAAAATATAAAAGGAATTAAACAGCAAGTTTTCTTAACCAAACGTATGCTTAACCTAACCAATTAAAAAATGAAAGCTTTCAGGCATTCCACTACAAGTAATGCAAGACCCCAGCAAAGTAATCATGAATCAGTCCCTGCCCCATAGAGCTTGAAGAATGGGTAAGTGAAAAATGACAAATGGGTGTAAAAAACCCAAGCTGGATAAAAGGGCAAAAGAGACCGATAAGAAGACTATATTTTTGCTTAACTCATTAGCTAGTGGCAGAAAGTCTTTCAGAGAAATCTGAAAGTGAGTAAGGTGACACTCACTGATCTAGTCTGGAGACAACTGTCCTCAGTTTTGAGTGTCCAGAACACAACTTACAGATCATTGATCAACACTGTGCTGCAAAATTATGTGCCTTTAAGAAATTCTCTTGGCAAAACTAAGCAGACGATAAACTTTCAAATGATTAAATGTGTTCTATTAAATCATGTGCTTTAAGTATAAAGATCTCTACAGGATTTCTATATTCTTGTAGCCAATCCCTCTCAGACTTGGGAGGGGAATTTTTACACTTGGAAGCTTTAAAACACTTGCCCAGAAAAGGCGATTCACAGGCCACTACAGTATCTTTGCTCCCTCCCAAGATGCAGGTCAGTGCATTTAAACAGCAGAGGGTGTCTGTAAATTAAGAGCCAGTTAAGTACTCATAAAACAGTATTTTAAAAGTTCGCTGTGAATTGTGAAGGCAAAAAACACTGTAAGGAAAAACAGAGGTATTCTGAGCACGGCTAGTGGTAACTGTTTTCTTCAAAGGCAACTTCAGCTGTGGATCCTTCACCTAGAAAGCAGAAGTTCAAAACTGACTGGAAAATGAAAATAATTTAGAAGAAAACAAATGTCAAGCAACCTGGCCAGCCTTCCTTAAAAGCAAATGCTTGTGTCTGTTTAAGTACACTGTGAACACGACAGGCGTATACGGTGGATGGCTGAAGCTTTATGCAGGGCAGCTGAGGCTTCTCTATCGAACAAAAACACATCGAGCAACATCTGATTTTTCTTCCGTGAACCCCACACTCCAAATAAGTTAATCACCAGCATCTAGAACAGTTTTAATTATTGGACAGGCATGTGCAAACACATCGAAAGCATATCATCAATTAAGAATTACCTGGTTGTAAGCTGCGTAATTGGAAACTAAATGGTGCTAATTTATTTGTGGTAGACCAGGAATTTGAAGTTCCTAGTTTGTTTTTAAAATACTGCAAGTCATCTGATAAGTCATATTCAGAGAAGTCATTAAAACTGCATGCTCAGAATTTTATTTGTCAGGATATCCTTTCACAACAGGACTGCAAGCATCTCCAATTATTTAATCAAGTTTAGAGACAGACAGCAGCATTTGATACCCCTACGATTATGACTAACCCAGAGTATTTCTTCCATTGATCTCATAGTAACCCAGTGCTTTTCTTCTTAACTCTCTTATCACTTTTAAGAACTGAGAATTAATAACAGCATATCAGTACTTTAAATATTCCTATCTGTTTTCTTTTTGAAAAACACAAGTGTATAAAGAAGTCGCAGTCCTTAATTCTAGTCACATTTTAAGGCTCTGCACAGTTAGGGACAGTGCAAGCCACAGTATGTCTGGGCTCTCAACATTAGAGTTGTGATCCTTGCAAGTCATTATTTGTTTAATACTTCCATCTGAATTGAAGCATGGAATCCAAATTTATATTTTGTAATTTTAACACATGAAGAAATATGCAGAAAATTGAACACTCTGTATAAGAAATTTCCAAAAATATGCTGTATATGCATACAGTTTAGAGATTTTTTTTTTTTTTTTTTTTGCTTTACAGCAAGGAGGATATCTTTCTTGAATGCATTTGGAGAAATCTCAAGAATTTAAAGTTTTAAATTAGAATAAAACCTTTTTTATAAACCACTTATAATTGAAAGTAATCTTCAAAATGTTAAGCACCTAATACACAGCATACATCTTTATGAATCAGCATGAAATTATCCCTACTCCGTACTATTACATTTCCATGAACAAGAAGAAAATGAAATTAAGACTCATAGCCATTACCATTACATTAAGTTCTCAGCCTGACTTGGGAACGTTCTCTCTCACCACTGGGATCTACGTGAAATCCAATTTCCGTGCAGTTCTTTGCATTTATCACCTTGGCACTCTGCAAAGCAGTGTAAATACTACTTCCATGCAGGGAAAAAAGATGAAGCACAGAAAAACCTTAAATACCTTCTCCAAAGTTATTAGGAGTTTGACAAAACAAGAAACCGAAGCCAGACCTAGTGAACACCAGCTGAATGTGCCAGTCACTGGGCCACCTTTGCTCCACAGATGGAACACATACGAGTCATTCGTACAACCACCACCAAGTAAGACAACAACTGAATGCTGAAGATGCTTTTACTGTAGTACCCCCATGCTATCAGAAACCTGGCAAAGGAATAGTTTCCTTGTCTTGCAGCTCCCCAGACAAGTTTTGAAGCCCACCTCTACTCACAACCACTCTGTAAAACCCTAAGGCTTTTAAGGATCCAAATTCAAAAGTAAATTCTTTCTCTCTTCCAGCAAGCAGCTCTGATGCAGAGGTCAATTCATCGGTTGTCTGACTGACAGACGCTTCTGGATCCCAAATAATTTTCTCTAGACAGCACTCACCAAATTCTGTTGTGGGACTTTGCCATCAAGACTCTGCCAAGGAGTTCTCTAGTACTTCCATAGGTGTTGGTACAAACTTGTGTTCTTAAGTTATGTTTTATAACTATTACCTAGAGACCAGACAAATCTGCGCATGTTCCTGACTACTTGCTTGAGCAAGGAAGTTTCACTATTAGTTATCCATCCAGCCTTCTTTTCATGCCAGTTCTGTGTATACGCGTTTGGTAAAGAAGTTACCAGGAACTGTGTCCCAGGCAAGATGGACAAAGCCAGACAGTGTCACTTATACAGGGAGAAACAACTGATCAGACGGAATGAAGATGTTATTTTATTAGACAACTTCCGACCGAACTGGGCTCGGCCATGCAGGTCATGGGAATTATGCCTGCAGCTAGATTTGTTGAAAAAGGCACTTTATTTTTGTCCCATGTCCTGAGACAGGTTTCCCAAAAGATCATGTACATCTTGGAAAGGAGAATATACATATAGCATTTTAATATACTGTTTTGAACAACCTTCACAACAGTGATTCAATACACTAGTGGAAATCCTAGCACCAGCACAGCCAAGCTCTGGCAAAGACAAATACACATTCTTTACCACTGATACTACAAAAGACAGGATAAGAGATTTTAGTATTGCAGTGAAAATGAAGATAAAACAATAAATGTAGGCTACAACAGCTTAAATTATATGTATTTTTATTCTGATTACCCATACCACTCAAGAAAAACCTCATTTACTGGGTAAACCACAAGTAACTGACTATTCTCCTCTTCTCAAATCTAATACTATAAGACTGCTGAGCTTGTTAAGAATAGGAGCAAAAATTCCTCTTCATCCCTGAAGGATGACAGCAGCAAGCATTGATCACAAGAACGGAGTAAGCAACTGCCATTTATGCACTGCTGTTTCACAGTGTATCATCACAATTCATTTCTAATGTTAAGTGATGTTCATGCATCACTGACAGAAATGTTAACTGGCTTCTAGTTGTAGTAGCAAATTCTGCTTTGTGTCATCCACCTAAAGGAAATAAGATTGGACAAGTGTGTAAGGGCAGAAATTATTGCAAAGGAATCGAGGAACTGACACAGCAGGCATGATTTGGCCTGCAGAATCTTAACTACAGTTGATACTCAAAGAAAGAGAAACACCTTTTCCTTACCTCAATGCTAGCTTGAATTGGCAAGAAAAAGATTCTCTTTAAACTTACCACATTGGTACAGAACTTAATAACAAGAGGCACCATGGGATTCTACACTTTCAAGGCCTAAAATAACTAACAAGCACCAATCAGCCACAGATCAAACCAGTATCAAGAGGCTGGTAACAGAGAGTGGAAGCAGGGAACAAGAACCCAGCAGTGTCTTGTAATAAGGACCCACAAAAGGAACCCTAACTATGCAAAAGGTATATGCACACCGCCTAGTCAGACTACCAGAAAGAGCTGTGGTTTCTCAGCAAGATGCTGCAAATTTGTATTTATTGTCTTTAAACGCGAGATTCCCAACCAGAAGTTCACTGGCAAATGACTGAAGGTGCATAGCACTATATTTGTTTTGCATAGATGTTTGCTCTCCAGATTAAGATGACAAAGTACATAATTGCCCACAGACCAGCAGAAACTGGGCGCAAGTATTCTAGTCAGCAGGTATTTTAGAACTGAGAAGGTCCCCACACAGCCAACTGAGCTTAGAAAGGCAGAAAGTTACGTCCCTCTCCAAACCTGCTGAACGGTAGTGTGGGACTGAACAAGGTTCCTCCTGCTGTCTTTTTTTTCTACATCTTCTCCAAACAGCTGCGGTATCAGACTTGGTTGCTGCTCACAACTTCTCCAAACAGCAGCAAATACAGTGGCAATTATCTTGCAAATTCCACTGTTAACCACTGGATTGCAAGGATGATTTCTAAACACCATTTGCTTTCCCCAGAGAGTGAGGGAGTGCTACTGACAAGAAGTCAGGAGCAGAAGTGCAGTGGCCTGTACATTCACAGACAGTATTGCTTCAATTCACATTAGCAATGAGTTCATCTTCTAGCACGTAACTGCTAGAAATGCATTCTGTGTAAACTGAAGTTTAGATTCTGGTTCAGTGACTTCTACCCCCTCAGGGAAAAAAAATTCAAGGTCTAGCCTTTCCAGGATCTAGTGAGGGGCTTTGGTTTTGTTTTTTTAACATGATGTGCATATTAGAACATGTGCATATCTAAAGGGAGATGGAGCTGCCTGGTTCAAGGAACATTCCACCTCTGGTTTTGGGACTCAATCTAGATCATGACAGCTGTCAGAAAATGTGGGTGCCCCCGTCTTTAGAGAAAACTTAAGAGCCACAGCGTAAGTGCATCCAATACACAAAAGAAAATTCAGCAGTTCTAGCAGGGAGGATAAGGACCAAATTGACACAGTCTGGGCAGGTGAGAAGCGCTATCTTTTGGCAGATCGTTATCCTTCTGGAGCACTAGATTGTCTTAATTTTGAAAGAGAAATAAAAAGTAATTAAATAATATTTCTGACACACAACACACTGAAGAAAGACTGCCAGATGAGAGCTGTGCATTCAGGACCTTTTGCCAGCACTCTTCTTTATTTAATTACACAGGTACATTGAAAACAATCAAACGAGAGGCTGACAGAGTAGTTTTTGTACATAGTCCAGGTTGGTTAGTTTAGATCAAGGATTCTCTTTTTTTTTTTTTTTTTTAGTCTGGGATAAGGAAATGTTTACTTTTTCTAATGGCTCACCCACAAAGCTAATATGTGGAGATATGCCATGAAATTATGCTTGGAACATACATCATGCATGCACAATACTCATTTCAGAGTATGATATTATTAAGGACCTTCAGTATAAATAGGCACATAAACACACTGGAGGACAAAACCAAAGCAGAGTTTCTTTAGTGCTCTTAAGACACCAGTTCAAAAAAGTAAAAAAAAAAAAAAAAAAGATTTAAGGCATTATCAAATCTTTGATTAGGAATCAATGCCACAGACTGTCCCTGCCTTCCGCACTTGGGGCTCGGAGCAGTCATCGGACACATCGCTGGGACAAACCATCTGCAATAGCAGCCAGCCTGAATGCAAGAGCCACCAGAGAAACCGAGAAGTTCAGACCGTCAAGAAGTGGTGAAAAATGGGCGATTCGTGTAACGAAGCAGTCCTGC
>NW_008796175.1:371987-376531 GCF_000699145.1 Aptenodytes forsteri | reverse complement strand
GAGCCTCAAGCAGCGGTGGCGCGAAAGGCGCTTTCCTCCCCATTGCTCCATCCCGCCCGGAGCCCGCCTGGGGCGGCGGATGGTGAACACCCGCGGAAAGGGGCGTCGAGAAGCCCTTAGAAACGGCCGCTCCACGGGAGCCGTCGTGGTCCCCAGAGCGCCCCGGGCCACCTCAGAGCGGGACACGGCCCACCCTGTCGCTGTGGCCTGTGCGCAAGGCAGACAGCGGCAACTCAGCTACCCACAGGCCAGTGCCTTGAGGGTAATTTATGGCCCCACAACAACTGCAAACGTTATCCCGCCATTAACAATGACGATTCGCCTTCCGATAGGGAGGTCTCAAAGAGAGAGCCCTCTCTGCCAGCTGTCTGGGGTAATGAGCCATTATAAACGGTCCGTCTGTAAACTCACTTTTCCAGCAAAGAGCCTCAATCAAAGGGGAAGCGGGCTAAATTTTCAGACTGTGCACCAAGTTTTAGTCTCAACTTGGACGACCAGTGGAGTTACCTTGCTGTACCAAGTGCAGCGTTGGCCTGAAGCAATGGAAAATACGCACAGCTGGACAAGCTTGCAAGGGTTTTGCTGACGGGTGCTGCAGACAATTTGCTAGGCTTGAGTGGCCCGTGGTCTAAAGGTGAAGCACATCCCAGGATTTATAGGTCCTACGGAAATTTAAGTTACCTGGATTCAAAAGAAAACAGCCACAAATGTATGAGTTGGGTTGCACCGCTGCGTAACTGAGCACTCACCGGCTTGCGACAGGGCCGAGGGTTCAGCACCACTGGTTTTGTACGTGTTCCCAAAAGAAGAGCGGGGTAAGGGTGAGGTGGTCCTGCCAGTCAGGAAAAAAAATTACTCAAACCCCATTGAATTAATTCCCAGATATTGTTCTATGTTAATTTGAATTTGTCACCTAGTTGTTCTTTTGCTGCCTACTTGGTTATCAACGAATTCTGGAACAGTCTCTTCTCATTTTGCCTCTGGGTTTATGCTCTGGGAAGAGTGAGGGTAAAACAGCATCCATGGCCGTATTAAAGGGTAGGTTATTTGGGCCTTGTGCAGAAAACTCCCTTTGAAATCATAAATGGAAAGTTTACCTGTCAGAGGGCCACAGAATTGGCCCATAAATGGGAAGAATGCAGAAAAAGTAGCAGTAAGATCACGTAGTGTTTCAAGAGAGTAAAAAGGAACCTTACATAAATTCAGAGCAGAGCTCCATTTTACCTTGAATATTCAGACCACAGACTTGCCCTGTTCTTTGTTTCTTGTTTGTTATATTGGCTTTCCCCACTTTAGCATGGGTCTACAGAGAATCCTTTGTCTGTTGTTTCCTCTCAGTGTTAATAGAATGCCAATTATTATTATTATTTAAAACAAAAGGGCAGCTAAAGGGAAAAAAAACCCCAAACATTCTGTGCTAAATTTCCCAAGTTTGTGTTTATAATATATAGTAATAATACCTTTCCCACTTAGCAATCTCAATGTGCTTTATACACATGCTGAAATTAAATTTCACCATTCCACTGAGAGACATTCAGATGTTACCCTCATTTTACAGATGAGAAAACTGAGTCACTGAAATCAAAGTCTTGGAAAATACGCACAGCTGGACAAGCTTGCAAGGGTTTTGCTGACGGGTGCTGCAGACAATTTGCTAGGCTTGAGTGGCCCGTGGTCTAAAGGTGAAGCACATCCCAGGATTTATAGGTCCTACGGAAATTTAAGTTACCTGGATTCAAAAGAAAACAGCCACAAATGTATGAGTTGGGTTGCACCACTGCGTAACTGAGCACTCACCGGCTTGCGACAGGGCCGAGGGTTCAGCACCACTGGTTTTGTACGTGTTCCCAAAAGAAGAGCGGGGTAAGGGTGAGGTGGTCCTGCCAGTCAGGAAAAAAATTACTCAAACCCCATTGAATTAATTCCCAGATATTGTTCTATGTTAATTTGAATTTGTCACCTAGTTGTTCTTTTGCTGCCTACTTGGTTATCAACGAATTCTGGAACAGTCTCTTCTCATTTTGCCTCTGGGTTTATGCTCTGGGAAGAGTGAGGGTAAAACAGCATCCATGGCCGTATTAAAGGGTAGGTTATTTGGGCCTTGTGCAGAAAACTCCCTTTGAAATCATAAATGGAAAGTTTACCTGTCAGAGGGCCACAGAATTGGCCCATAAATGGGAAGAATGCAGAAAAAGTAGCAGTAAGATCACGTAGTGTTTCAAGAGAGTAAAAAGGAACCTTACATAAATTCAGAGCAGAGCTCCATTTTACCTTGAATATTCAGACCACAGACTTGCCCTGTTCTTTGTTTCTTGTTTGTTATATTGGCTTTCCCCACTTTAGCATGGGTCTACAGAGAATCCTTTGTCTGTTGTTTCCTCTCAGTGTTAATAGAATGCCAATTATTATTATTATTTAAAACAAAAGGGCAGCTAAAGGGAAAAAAAACCCCAAACATTCTGTGCTAAATTTCCCAAGTTTGTGTTTATAATATGTAGTAATAATACCTTTCCCACTTAGCAATCTCAATGTGCTTTATACACATGCTGAAATTAAATTTCACCATTCCACTGAGAGACATTCAGATGTTACCCTCATTTTACAGATGAGAAAACTGAGTCACTGAAATCAAAGTCTCTAGTTATGTCATGAACAAAGCAGCACAGCAGAAAAACCCAGCCCAGATTTCTCGACTCCTTGTTCTCTATCCACGTCTTTTTCCATCTTCCTTTCATCAACAACTATCAGAAAATATCACCAAAATGGTTTATATTGATTCTCTACAACATAAAGTACAATAGGCATGGTACAAAAAAAGTGGTCAAGCTACCTGATAGAATGTAATTTTTATGTTTTTACAAGCTCCGTAAGTAATGTGTAGTTACAAGGCTGTGCTTTCCATATCTGTAAAAATAAAGTGCTCATGAATGTTTTGGGGTGCCTTTGAATTTTGGTTAGGTTACATGTATTTTCCTTAACTTGCAGAATTTCTTCAACATACTGTGCAACAAAAGGGGTCAGTGTCTATTTATCCATTTTTGTTCCTCTGAGAAAAATGAGACAATTGGCACGGGAGGGATCACTCTGCTGAAGGGAACGCTTACAAATGGAATGGGCAGCTAAAATTAATTTTCAAATGAGATGGTGTTTTCTGTTCTTTCCATTTCAACAGACACATATACAAGTGGCCTCAGTGCTTGCAATTTAACACATCTGATAAGCTGCACATGCAAAGCTTCAGAGTAGAAGGTATAAATTACAGGAAGGGAAATAACTGAGTGTTGCACACTCAAGATATTTGTGGTGGGACAGTGGAGGCTGTAAACTTAAAATAAAAAGGCCAAGCACATACAAATTCATGAGAGATAAAAGGACTCTTGAGGTAGAAGTGGGGCATTGTCCCTTCCTGCTCTCCATACGTATACATACTGCTTGATATGCATATCTTTTATCTTTAGGCACACAGGAACTGAGCTGAGAAAATCTGCCCCAATGTGGAAAGTGTTACCTTTTTCTCTGATGAGCAACTTAGGAATGTTTGAGCTAATGTTTCAGCAATTATAACTGTAACTTCCATCTTATTTCACGTTTAACCTTGTTCCTCAGATTTTCGGTTCGGTCATGCAGTTACTGCTTATGCATTTTTGGTGGAACTTCATTAAAATTTTGACCTTGCGTGGCTTCAGCAGCACTTGCAATCATCTTTCAATTCTGCAGCATTTGCAGATTTGATTGCAGTAGCTGATTTATTCTAAACCTTTAAAGACTGTCCTTTTTTCCATTGTCCCTGTGGAAAAGTGAATCATTTAATTTTACAGTCATTTCTTCTGTCCTTTTAGTTTTCATGGGATAGTTTCTGACAAATCTTTCAAAAATGTTTCAGGCCAAATCACTGATGGGTGCATATCGGCATTATGAGATGAAAATCGATAGAGCCCTGGCACTACATGCAATTTGAGATTCCAGGGGGTTTATACTATCTCTTTCAGTTTAAGAAATACTGAAATCAGTCGAAATAATAGTAGCTGAAATTAGTCAAGTAGAAGCTTCCACATGTGATGACTGAGATGCAAAAAAAAAAAAAAAAGCTAGCTCAGAAAAGACTTAAGCCATTGGTAGATCCGGGGAGGGTGTTAGAGGAAGAAGCACCCACCCATTCATCTATTTCTTACCCTGTTTCCCAAAGTATCCAGTGTTACACAGTATTTGATGTTGTGCTTGACTGGACTTAGTCTGAAATCTGGTATAACGGTTTTTGTATTCTAGTTCAAAAAAACAGCCCCCAGATTTTCTGTGAGCCTACAGATCCTAATCGCTTTGATCATTGAGTATCTAATAGGAAAATGTTCATGTGTATTCAACTTCATTTATGTCGGAGTCTCGCTGAGCAAGTGCTAAAACAAAAAACTAGGGAAATTAGATGTATCTATGTATTCATATCCGTGCATAGGATTTTGAAAAATTATGAAAAAGTATTTCAAAATGTTCTAAATCCAGAAGTGTAAGACACATATTGTGACAGTTATAGTGGGGTTTCTTGTGGT
>NW_008796175.1:353880-371634 GCF_000699145.1 Aptenodytes forsteri | reverse complement strand
ATGTGATGACTGAGATGCAAAAAAAAAAAAAAAAGCTAGCTCAGAAAAGGCTTAAGCCATTGGTAGATCCGGGGAGGGTGTTAGAGGAAGAAGCACCCACCCATTCATCTATTTCTTACCCTGTTTCCCAAAGTATCCAGTGTTACACAGTATTTGATGTTGTGCTTGACTGGACTTAGTCTGAAATCTGGTATAACGGTTTTTGTATTCTAGTTCAAAAAAACAGCCCCCAGATTTTCTGTGAGCCTACAGATCCTAATCGCTTTGATCATTGAGTATCTAATAGTAAAATGTTCATGTGTATTCAACTTCATTTATGTCGGAGTCTCGCTGAGCAAGTGCTAAAACAAGAAACCAGGGAAATTAGATGTATCTATGTATTCATATCCGTGCATAGGATTTTGAAAAATTATGAAAAAGTATTTCAAAATGTTCTAAATCCAGAAGTGTAAGACACATATTGTGACAGATTATAGTGGGTTTCTTGTGGTGAATGTAACTGCCATGGCCGATGAAAAAATCAGTGGCATGAAAATTACTGCAGCCGTCCAATCTTCTTTCCAAATGGGCTTTAACTGCACATTCTTGTTTATTACTCTCCTGCTGGGACAAGTACCTGCAACAGTCTGTGTTATGAATACATCTGTACTCTAAGGACCTCATTTCTCAGTCTTGGCTCAAGTTGACTTGTGTTTATCTGGGTGAATAATTCCTTAGATGTAAAGTTATCAGACAATATTGCTTAATGTAAGAGATACAGAATCGAGCCTTTAATTTGTCCTTGGTCCAGTGTGTTTATTAGTTACCTGGATGATGGAATGGAAAGCATGCCTATAACATTTGTATGCGCTGCTGATATGTTAGAGTACAAGCTTAGAATTCAAAATGATCTTGAAAGTTAGAAATACAGTCCAGGACAAAATAAAGATAAATAGGGACTGATGCAAGGTAAAACATTTAGACAGGGATAATTAATTGCAGAAAGACAAGACAGAGAACAGCTTGCTGAATAGCAGATAGAGCAGAAAATAATCTGGGATGTCACAAGCTGAGCATGAGTCAACAGTGCCATGGTATTGTGAAAAGGGAAGCACCCTGCCTGAGAGCACGGACAGAAGGGTGGCCCCTTGGACATACAGCAGTCCTCCGCTCAGCTCAGCAATGGTAAGGCATCAGCAGGACTACTGTTGGGGCCCTGCACTAGAAGATGCAAGCCAATTGGAGAGGATCTAGAGGAAGTCAACAAAAATAATGAGAAGATGAATGAGGAAAGTTAAAGAATTGGGATTTTTTTTTTTAGTCTAAAGAAGAGGCAAATGAAGGGTGATAATCTGCTTTCTTTGCCTGAAGCAGAGAAAATAAAAGACAATAGACTTGATTTTAATCAGGGGAGATTAATGTTTCATTTTAGGGAAAACATTATCGGGTAGGGATGGGGAAGCATAGTGGGATAGATTGCTGGGGAAGCAGTAAAGCTCCAACATGGGAGATCTGTGGCTGGATGAGTATCAGCCCAGAAAGGCAGGTCTGATCAGAGGGCAGGAGGAGGGACCGCATGACCTCTTGAGGTCTCTTCCAGCTCTGTGTTTCTGTGATTCTACAATTCCTGCTTGTGGGTTTTGGGACTATTGGCCAGAACAAGTATTATTCAATGCAAGGATTGCAGAACTGCCTTCTAAATTTAGATAGAGCATACTAAGCAGTGACAAAAGATAAAAAGAGTTCAAGGGAAGGCACCATGATCATGTGGTGCTGGCAGAAAAGGTTTGACGCTTCAGTGCATGACACCAGTTCTGTATCTTGGATCATCCTTTGCTGTATGACAGTTTTGTAAGGACGGGAGACCAATTTATACAGAAAGGAATAAAGTGAGAAAGAACATGCACATGTAATACATGTGGAAACAGGTCTGCTCCTTTCCTGTCTGTAATCCTCTGCATGCCCACCAGTTCTCGTTTCATAGAATAACACCTATGTGTTGCCTTAGCATACATACTCCCCATGAAATCCAAATTTTAGTTATTACTGGGGTCAAAATAGGGCTATAGAAGTCTGTTCTCACCACCTCTCATCTTTTCAGCGTTTATGTATCTACTTATTTATTCTATGGCTTTCCATCAAGCAGAAGCTCTCTCTGAGGTTGACAGTTACTGTATTTATGTGTGTGTGTGTGTGTGTGTCTGGTAGGTTGAGCACACTGAAGGTAGTAAACAAAGTAAATAATAAAGGTTAAGCTCTAGGGCCAATTCTGTGAAAGTGGCTGCCTAAACAGTGTGTGTACAAGCTTTATCTGTTCAACTAAACCGAGATGCTCTGTGCCCAAGTGCTCACTGCATGTGTAAGCACCTAATGCTGTCATCGCTAGCTGTTTGTATTGCCCCACTGTCTAGGAGCCTGCAGTAATAGCGGCTAAACAGAGACGGCAGTAGGCTACTCCCCGCCCCAAAGAGCCCAAATCAGGCCCAGAATTTGTTGCAGGATATGTAGAGTAGCTGGCTAGTTTTGAAAATCCTTTTCTTATATTTGCTTCTGTCTCGTCCTGCTCTGATTTGAAGCAGTACATTTCCCAAAGAACAGATTAAGGTGAATCAGCTCAGTCAATTTTCTTAAGGTACAAATCCCATCACACTGAGTCATTGTACAAATGCTGCACTGGCTGTGCAGATTCCAGCATTTCCCTTTGCCTACAGCACAATCTGGTAATTATTACTGAATCATTTGAAATTATCCAGAATTTTGATGTGATTACTGTCAATGGCACTAAGTAATAAAATTCCAACAAGCTAAACACTGATACGGTAATCCTTATCATTTCTAACACCAAACAGTTTAATCTTATCATCATGTGCTGATGAGATAATATATTCCAGCAGTGGCTTTTTATGAATATTGTATTGTTCCAAGTGGTGTTGAGATAAAACACCATTGTGGAGAGTTACGGTATTATGCTAACAGTGCTGTGCATCTGACTGAGAGGACGTTTTTTGAAGACTCTTAGATGACTCCTCAAATCTAGGTAATGATCTAAAAATCCTTCTGATTGATCCCTGCCTAGAAGTGAGTACTTATGGGATATCTGAGAATACAGAATAATTTTTCAGTTATCTGAGCGTGAAAATATTTCTCAGTAACTCAATGCTGCTTAGATGTTTTTCTTTCTAACAGCTCAAAGGTGGCTTCTTTTGAAAGATCAGTTTTCAAAGAAGTCTCCTCGGACAAAAAAGAAGAGCAGTCAGTCATGCTAATTTTATTATGCGCAAAGCTCCTTGGCAGAGCGGAGGAGAGTCCCTGGTAACAGCCTCACTGCTTTTGGAAAAAGCAAAAATAAAGAGCAGGTTGTAGTGATGATGGGAAAGGTTCTTAGCGCAAGGATAGAAGCTTTGTCTGAAGGCTTTGCTTTCCTAAGTTGATGTAAGATGTTTGCTTGGAGTTTGAAGAGTGGCTCTGCCTGCAGTAAGAATGGGAGAACAGCTCCCATTTCCCAAGGTCTGTGTAGACCTTTTTCTTCATATTGCCACCTGCTCTTCCTAGATTTCTTGGCAGGCCCAGATTTAATAGCCTTGTTACATTGTCTTGATTCCCTGTGCAGCTCTGGTATAGGCCATGTGCAGCCTATTGCCCGGTCATTCCCATGCCAAAGGAAAGTGAACTCCAGCCGAGGAGAACCCTGGCAGTGATGGTTACACTACCCTGCGCACAAAGGGGAAGAGGAGGAAGAAACTGCTTTTCGGCAGCAACAACAAAAATCCACCAAAACTCAAAACCCCAATAATTATTTTATTAATGCACTTAACAGCTGGACCTACTTTAATCCAAATTTCAACTTCCTGCAGTATTTTGGGATTTACCAACCTGAAAAACCCTCCTTTATCTCAATGCCATCTAGCTGCCATTCCAAGCACCTTGTAAGGGGACCCTTCCCCTGCACATGGGAGTGGGCACTAACAAGTTGTGGTTTAGGATCACTGCATCCAGTTTGCTTTCCTCTCTGTCAGAGGCCAAAGAAGCTCTTGGTGTTAGACGGATACTGCTAGGGCTGCACAATAAAAGACCGTATGCGATCCTGGCACAGATAGGTGCTGGCTGCATTCACGGTGTCAAGAAGCTCTGGTTCCATTTCTTGTCTGGGAGTTACAATCTGTTAATTCTGCTGCTGGATCTGCCTCTCCCCATTCAATTAATCCAGCCTTACTAAGTTCAATATGGGGTAAAAGCTATGGGTCCTATTCAGCAGTATCAAGGAAGATCTTAGCTCTTGGATTACTTAATCAGTTTGCTTGGGCAAACACAGAGTAGTTCCTTTTTGTAAGAAAAGTGTATTTAGAGTAGAGGCTTTAGCAGTATAGCCGTTACTGAAATCTTCGTGTTTTGGCTTGGAGATTGCTGCTTTGGCAATTCCCACTGTCTTCTTACATGGCTTGGAAAAACCCTGGTCTCACAGGCTGCTTTTCCATAGACCCTACCTTGTCCTCCCATGAAATGGGCCCTCTACTCCTGACCAGCTGAACGGACTGAAGTGGGATTCTGCAGATGAACTCGGCAGGGAGAGCGGGAGGCCCCTGCCACGGTTTTAGATCGTAACACTGTGAAGCTCCTGTATTCTAGCACAAAAAGAGGGCAAGGAGATAAATGACTCCAGTGTTTGTTTGTTTGTTTTGCCTAAAGAAGCTTCTTTGTAAGCGTATTCCACATGAGTATTCTTCTGTCCACGTAAAATAGATCCCTTGTGTCTGAATTTAAGTCTCTGTATATTGTTACTTGTGCAATGGCTTAGAAATACTTTAGAGCCATTATCTAGGAGCTTTTATGACTTCTCTCACATATTTCCTCTGCCTCCCTGCACCCACACATCCATGCACACATAGTGAGAGATGCAGGGTCAGATTCTGATCAGACTTCTGCTGATTTTGCACAAACAAAACTCTCCCTTTACACATTTTTTTCCCCCTGAATTTAACCCAAAAGTCAATTTTGGACCCATTATACAGCTCTTGATAAACACTAACCCAACAATATCTGTGCTACTGAGAAAATCAGGACCTTAGATTCTGGAAGGAGTGATAAGCAGCTAGATTTGGAGCTGAGAGCCTTAAAACACAAGCATCAGCCCATCTGTGGCTGGTTTTCCTGCCTGGTAGGGTTGTTTTGTGAAGTTGTTGCTACAGAATCACAGCAGTGCCATTTATTCTTGAAACTGTGGATTGCATTGCAGGGACAGCCATAACAAATTGCTAGCATCTGTCATAAGCAGGTTTCATGCTTTCCCATTTGGATTACTCTTCATTTAAAGCTCTGAATGGCGGCATGAAGCAGGAAGAGAAAGGCCAGATGTTTCTCCTTGAGCATTTTCTAATTGTCTCTCCCCCAAAAGTTAACTGTTCCACGATTCCTTTGGTTTCACATCTGTATTTAACTTCAGTTTTGGGAAGTCTTCAAGATTAAAATCTAAAGAAAGCATTTCAGCGCAATAAACCAAGGAGCACTTTGCTGCTTGGGGGAATCACCAAGCACTAGGGAATGTGCACGCAGAGTTTTCCTAGCAGAAATAATTTTTAAAATACAGCTGTGAGCTGCAACAGAAGTAGGCTTTCCACCACAGAAAAAGGACATGTGCTCCATTTATGAAAAAGGACATTAATTAATCAAAATTACTATTATAAAATGATTCGTTTTTAACAAGCAGGTAACAAGATGTCCCTGACTGGACCATGTGAAGGTGGTATATGTGAGGCCTGTCTACGGTAACTGGAGTTTTCTAAATGAGAGATACAAATCATGCAGATGCTAGAAGTATGCCAGTTCCACTTTGCATGCACAGCCAATCAGTTATTACACCCCCCTCTAATGTAATCAGTGATGTACTCTGCAGTTAGGCCTCCAGGGTAGCTGTCTGTAATGAGCGCTGGCTCAGTTCTTCATAGCATTGCGAGTGTAAAATAATAGGTAAGTGCATCTTGATGAGTAAATTGATGCTGTGGGCCATGGATTCAGCAACATGCAGGATTGTAGACCCCCCCCCCAAGAAATCCACTCTGTCCAGTCTGTTACCTTCTAGCTTTGCATTTATTTACATCTTTTCAAAGGACAGCCAGATTTCTTTCTTCTAGAAATTTAAGTGCCAAACTAGCAAGACATTTAAATATTTCTGAAATAAATGGGACGTAGGAATAGCATGTGGGAATCCTTTATATACATTTTGTGGCAATGCTGGGTGATCGTATAAATGATATTAACTCCAGAAGAACCCTCAAGAGTATTCTCTCCCATACCCATGCACAGCGAGCCATGCACAACAACAGCCACCAACCATCGGAACGCCCAGTAGCCAGCAAGACAGCTTCAGTAAAGCGTTCAGCACATACTCTAGTGAGTTTTTCAAGGCAAAGTCTTCAGTTTTGGTACTCTCCAACCCTCTTACCCTGCTAACAGAAACCTCTAGGGCTCTTGTTTTCTGGGAGTTAATGGCTTTCAGTATGACTGCTATTAGCACAGGTCATAGAATTCCTAATAGAGTTTCTATTAGTTTATTTGCCATAACTTCTGCTTTCACGTGTGAAGGTTTCTGGCTCAAGTCAACAGTGGTGAGCCCTAAGTGGTTTAAAATCCTGTGGTAAGTGGCCTAGTATAAATTACTGTGAACACAGTGCGATAATACCCATATGTGTATAAACTCGGCTGCAAGCGTGTTGTTGAGGTTGCGTGGTTTGCTCAGTGAAGAAGAAAAAGGGGAGAAGTTTGAAAAGCCTTGAAGATTCTCCTTTGCCTTACTGTGGTGATGCAGCACCCACTTTGGTATCCGAGATTCCGAATTTCAAGGTGTTTTAGCACTGGATCAAAGCAGGCAGCTCACGCAGAGACCCTTTGAAGCTTGCTCTGCTATAGGAAATGAAAAAGAAAGAAGCACCCAGTGCCTTGGTGGGTCTGAGCATGAGGTTCTTGCTTTCCACCAGCAATACTAGTTCTTCTTAGTATGACAACAACCTGCTCAGCCTACCAGGTCTGTAACCTTGTCTTTTCTCGGGGGATTCCTGGGGGCGTGATTTTCAGAGAGCCTGCACCCCACTGACTCAAGGTGGTATCGGGGCTGCATATGTTGTGTGAAAAGAAGTTGTGACAAGTCCTGCGGTGGTAGCACTTTAGCTGTGCAACTTTTGCTGGCAAGTGGGTGGAAGAGTGGATGAGGGCGGGGGGTTTCCATTTGAGGTTTCCATTTAAATATTGACATTTGCCAATTATTACTGTACAGTGGCATCTGAGCAAACTCAATTATTTTGCTGTTCCACCCCTGGAAAAATAACTACTGTAGTTCAGACCTCAGGGTAGTAAGTGTTGGCTGCTACGTACTTTTCAGTTCCTTATCTGCTTAGAGGCGATGCCATGAACCTCAATTAGTTAGTGGTTATACAGTGCTTTGAAATTATAAGACACTATCTACCTTTTAAGTATTATATTGTTTCTATAACATATTGTAACAAGTACATGCTTCAGTACACAGCAGCACACTCAGCTGTAGGCCAGAAATGCTACCTAAGTGAAATAATCCGTGACTTTGTGTCTCAATGACACAAGGAAGTCAAGGAAAATCTTCATCAGTTCTAAATTTACTGTGTAGGTACCTTGAGTACATGGATAGCCCAGCTAAGAAAATCAAGGACAGTACAAATAGCTGTCAAATATAACAGCGATGGATGTAGTGTAAAAACCTGGGTACAATCCAGTCAAACAGCAGAGTGCTTTGTAGAGCGGGACCGAGAGGAGGATAGGACAGTATAGCATCATCTATTTCCAGTGATTTCCTTCAACGTCCAGCCCTGGAGCTTATGATTGCTCTGAGCATGACTGTGCAGTGCTATAGATGGGTTCGTTTATTTTGAAACGTGGGAGTCAAGGATGAATCTGACTTCCCCATTTTGCTCTTCAGCCAATGCTACCAGTGGTGAATAAAATGCGTTGCTAAATTAATAAGTCATAATGTTTTTGGGCTCGGGCCACTAAGCTGTCTCTCTCGGCTTTGCACACGAGTATGGGAGATATGTTAGCCTGGGGATAGAGTAACAGCTCCAAAAGGCTGCAGTGAAATGCAATCTGGTTCTGACACAATGCAGCCAGTCAAGCCATCTGTGTGAAGGAGCACCCAAAAAGGTAACTGGCAAAGACTGATAATCCCCAACTGAGCCTCGAAAACTCAAAACACCTGGCCTAGCTGTGAGAGAGCTTACAATTTGCAAATATGAGAGTTGTGACTGCGGCACTGAAGTTTTACAGTGACGGCAAGTGGTTAGGAATAAGGATATTTAGTTTATATTTCTTGACCAGGGTCCACTTTTAGTCCTGTGTCTTTCCCTCTCTCGCCAAATCGGTGTTTGCGTGCAGGTTAGCCAGAGCTGTCATGGAGCAGGATGCTCTGGTGTGGTCTGAGCACCCGGCTGTGCAGACCTCCACTGCTCAAAGGAAAGGGTGCCCTGGGTATGCAGTACCAGCCTTTCGGTGTGTCTGTCTCTGCGGGATTAAATCGGCAGAAGACTGACCCTGTGGAAGGGGTCTGAGGGCACAGCTTCCCGCAGCAGCTTGGGCAAGGCCGGGTGGATGGTGCGAGGCGTGGGTAGGACTGCAGGGCTGGGGATGGGGGACTGGTTAGTGATATCCCCTCCCTGAGTGCAGCGAGCTGTTGGCTTGCCTCAGCTGTAATCCCACACTCACTCATGCCACTGGCTTCTGCCCAGTCTTCCCCCTGGCTGGGGCTATCTATGCCTCACACCTCGGTTCCCACTGCAATCCCAGAAACAACAAGGATTGCTGGGTGAAACAGTGACCAGCTGGGCCTGGTACGTGGGGTCCCAGAGCTGGAGACAGGCCATGTGCTGTGCAGCCACCGAGGGTGTGCAGATGAGCAGGATATTTAGCTGCAAGAGGCTCTGTGGAGTGCAGCACAACAGTCTTGCCTCTAAATGTCCTTATAATGTGGTTTCTCTACCTCTGTTTCTGTGCCTTATATTGCACAGGTACCTGTCCAAGAGGGAAGGCTGCACAGTTTCATCATTCCTCCCTCTGTGCCCTTCGTTCCTCTCCTTGGCTAATGTCAGTGTGAGGTTTTGATCCCCTTCACTCTGGATGGAGAAGCTATGGCAAAGCAGGTTTCACCATGAGACTTTTCCACCTGCTGACTGACACATCCCAGCCGCGCAGGGCTGCGGTGTTCATCGGTCAGGGAGTACTTCTTGTGGAGATCAGCTCACAGGAGTGCAGCAGAAGAATGAGGGCCTGAAACTAATAAAAAATTAAGATTGTGAAAAATTAAATGAGGTTTATGAGGCTGTAAAACAAAAATCCTGCAGATGGGAGTGGGGACCGGCACAGAACAGAGAGATGGGACTCAGAGCTGGTGGAAGAAGTATTGCATCACTTCAGTGAGATGTAGCTAATGTCACCACCTTCTAGGGATGAGGATCAAAACAGACCCTATTGCTTTCTTTGTCTATGCATCATTCTAGTATATAGATTGTGATATGGGAAGGGTTGGTAGAATAGCACAGAGAGCATCTTTTAGATATTCAAAATAGCTTTAAAAGAACAAATATGTCTCAGAACTAAATGCTTGGTGCCACCTGCAGAAATAAAGAGAGAACTACTCATGCCTGTTTGCTGCTTTTCTGACAAATACCTCATTTCCAGAGAGAAGTGGTACAAGCACAAAGCTGTATTCTGCGTTCAGATTTCATCCTGCTTTCATGGGACAATTTTCCTTAAAAGCCTTTGATGCAGTACAGACTTTAAGAAACCACTCACTTGAACATACTGTATGGTTTAACACTAGAAGTGAAATAAGGTGCATGGCTGTGTGGAGTGACTAAATGTAGGATACAGCACAGAAGGATGTAGCATCTGATCTGGAATTTATCTCCAGCAGGCTGTGGCAGAACAGAATAAATCGGGAATTATGAATGCTTCATGTGTGGTGGAGGATACATCAACTGCAGACTTGGTTAAACCTGGTGGTTCACTTACCAATGTGCTCTTAGAAACTGAATAGTATGACCAATTACCACCTATTTCTGTAATGACAGCTAAGAGTCCATGTTTCTCTTTGGTTTCCCAGTCAAAGCAATGGGCTGCATGTCAAAGCTTGTACTTGCAAAGGTAAAGACTAGAGGATTTGAGGCAAGCCGGATGGTTTGTGTGTCAGTGAGAAAAGGAGTCATCTAATGGACTCCTGAAATAATAGGAGGACAGACTGTCTTGGTCGTAGGCCATGATAATGACCCTGATTTGGAAACGATGAATATGAGAAGCCTTGCTTGGTTTTCTTCTTCGGTGTTCAAGGAAACAAGGCTCAGTATTGTAAATACCTGACTTGTGTCTTTAGCTTCTCATCCCAATGGGAACAATCCAGTGAGGCCCTGGTTATTACCTGCTATAAATCATCTGAACATACACACTTTTGACTCGAGCAGGGTCCCCTCCCCTTCAATTATCACTTCTTCTCATGTACAAATGTTAAAGCAAAATTCAATTAGAAGTGAGCTGGGAGAGCGCAATTAAGAGCTAGCTCCAGCTCCCAAACGCCCTGAGCAGAGCAGATGTAATGTTTTGAGGGGCTGCAAAGGTACATCCCTTCAGCAGAGTCCAGATCGAGGTTTAGATTTAAGCATCTCCTGGGCCCCAGGAGTTTCAGACACACTTTTGGCCACGGCTCATTTCTACCCAGAGCAGTGACAGGCTGAATGGGGTGCTCCTGGAAGAGATGGTTCCTTGACCATTCCTGGAGGACGGGTTAGACCCAGGAGCGGCGCAGGCTTGGGGTTCTGCCAGCACGGATGGCAGTCGCATAAATATCACTAGCTGTCGATCATGACTTCTCTGGTTTCAGAAAGGACATTTTACTGAACGTCTAGTGAAGTCTCAGATTTAAGCCTTATTCTCCACGGCCTGAGCAAGGCCCTTGCCCTGAAATGGGTACGGGGTCACCTTTAGGAATGCAGATCACCATCTGCTGTACGTAGCAGAGACGGTGTCCAGTGCGAGCATACAGCACCTTGCACGTTGACATGTCTACAGTAAACATAATCATGATGAAAAAATAACTGCTATTTTCAATTTTCTTCTTCTTCAAGCAGTGCTACTACAGCTGATAAATCCCGAACTCCTTCTTTACCTAAAACCAGGGCTAATTTTTTTGCTGAAACGATCTTCATTGGCACAGCACAGCTTGTTCCACTGAGTAGTTACAGGGTTTGGGCTTTCATGTATTAGGATTTTGGTATCTCTTTACAGCAAAAAATTAATTCTGTATTAGGACAGTTCTAGGTGATAATTAACATAAACTAGTGTAGAAGAGTGCATTGAAAAACAGTATATCCTCTAGGCATCTGGGGAAAATACAAAGGTGGCAAAAAGCTTTCATCCCTTAAGTCTGTTTTTCATACTTTGGCGAGATTGTTAATGTTAATATTATTTCCTAAGTAAACATAAAAACATAAATCTGAATTATATTGAACAAGTTTAAATGTTCGTAAAGACATTTTTTTTTAGGACTACTAAAATGCATCCTTTCTCTTGCCTCAAGACTTAACAGTAATTATACAACTGAAAATGGAATGATTCCGAGAAAGGGCTTGAGAAGATCTCTGGGGTGGTAGTATTGATTTTACAAACACACAGTGCAATCCTGTTGCTATTTTTAACGGCCTGCCTCAGCTAAAAAAGGAAAAATATCAGAAGATGTAGAAAATGTGAAGAGGAAGTACTGCCGAGTGAGCCCAGGGGACTGCTCAGAGAGGAAATGAGTCAGGCAGTTGCTAAGTAAAGGCAGTTGCCTATTTACAGAGGAATTAAAAGAGTTAAAGGCGTGTCTTATGAAATTCCCAATCAAAATTTTCTGAACAGAGTGCAGATGGCATGAGGATGCACTTAGAATAAACACGTCTGGATCAAACCACTGAATTGCCTGAGGTTTGCCCTGTGATAGCAGAGATAAAACGGACAGTCAGCCACAGTAATGGACAGGAGTCAGAAGCCACAGAACAAACCCATTTCTACCCTCAGCAAACACTGGCGACATGGGCACTGTTGTGACCGTGGTCTGGCTGCTGTGGGCAGGGAAGGAAGCCCTCTGGCAACCAGGACATCAGCCCTCACACTGGCCACCCCCTGGGCCCCTTTTTCCTGCGTGATGGTGAGGGTGGATTGAGATATAGCTGAAGAACAACCAACCCCTCTGGCCTTCATCCATCCATCCTACAACAGGGCACCATCTTCCTTTTCTCCCTTTGCAGATCACTTGCAGCCCCAGCCTGGAGGAACTTCTGGTGGGAAAGGTTAGGCATGGCTCATGTTTTCAGCTCGTGAAATGGGGAGTCACTGGGATCTGCTGGCACAGTTTGTATGTTTGATGCACACTATCTGCATGAGAGGTGTGCCAAAATCACCAGCATCTTCAGGGCAGGCCACAGGGCAATGTTTCCATCTACCAGGCTCTACCTCTGCATGACTGTTTTTCCTTCTCACCAGCTACATGCAGTTAACTAGGCTGGAATGGAGAGAACACAAAAGCTCTTCCTCCCACTCACATCTAGTACCCATAATTAATGGGCAAAATACATTTCTTTTTGGTAAGCAAGAGACTAAGTAAAAAGACTCCTGGCATTGCTTGGTAATAAAATAAAATCTAGTAATAAATCCTAGCCTATAAGACGTGTTACAGAGAAGGACTGTTACCTCTTAGCAGCTCAGTCTGTCCTGGGGGAACCAAAGGCTGATGTGACAGCGTGCTGTGCTGTTAGCTGGTAATGGTCCCTGTGTTTTGGGTCCCTGACTGCACAACCAGGTCTAGTGTACCCAGAGGGAGAAATTTATATCCACTTACGTGAGATGTGAATCTCACCCTATTGTGTTTATCCACGAAGCTTTTACAGGGTTTTGGTTCATGTCTAGTGAAAATGTTGTTATCACTTTAAGAAATTCCCCAGCCACGGGGAATGGGAAAAGCAGCGATGATGTGACACACTGAATTCAGGCTGTGGAAAAAATCTCGGCTATGACATTTATCTATTTGAGTTTCTGTGTCATCTGTACTTTCCTAGCAGAATAGTTCACATAGTTCAGGCAGCTCCGACTCCCCAGCTGGATGCAGTGGCTACGGGGGAAATCCTGCCACTGATGTGCTGCTCTCTGCCACATCTGCAGCCATATGTCCATGGGCTATTATGGAACAAGATTTCTTCCTATTGCTTTGGTCTGTTTTCGGCCCCAGCTGACTGTCTGAAATATTTAGTCTGCTATCACTGCTGAACCGCCCAGTTTTGGTGGCTCTCGGAGTAACTGGAGCTTTCATATTTTTGACCAGCAGTATCATAACCATGTAGAAATCCTCGAGTTATGAACAGTAAGTTTCCAGCCTTTAGGTAACTTCTAAATGTAGGTGCATGTATCAGGAAACTTGGGATCAGGGTTTTTCTCCATTCACATGCATTGAGGGAAGCTGCAAATGTGGGAGAATTTAGGAATCCCAGCAGAAACCCTGTTTGGAATACCACTGATCAGAAATGCCCTTCTGCACAGTTGATGGAGCAGACAATGAAAAGGGCAAGAGGGAAAGTCTCATTGCACGTGTGGAGGAACAGCCAGAGAGTGGGTCCAGGGCATGTTTCCACTGCAAATGGTCCAATGCAAAATTCAGAGCAGGGGATCGTTTTCCCCGAAACCACAACCACCGGGCATGAAAAAGTCACAGAGAAGAATCAGACCTCAGTAACTTGAAGGAAGCTTCTTCTACAGACTATTATGGAGGTCCCCGTCTTTCTGAACTCCTGCCTGGACAGCAGTGTTTGGCTCAGATGAGAACAACTACTCCATCATATTTACGTGAATATCACTAAGATTTTACCAAGGAAGGGGGTAAAAAGGGTTTAAAGTGTAACCTGGCACAGATAAAAGGCACAGGGCCAAATCTCTGGTTTGTAGTTTTGGTGGTCTTGTGCAAGAGGGACTCACTGGCACAAATGATTTTAAAGGTAACTTTAAGAAGTACCTGAGCCCAGCTTACGGTTCTTACTTTTCTTCCAGAAGGTGTTTCTGGCTTGTGGCAGAATGGCAGTGGAAATTATTAACCACTGGACAGTATTCTTGTTAGGATTTTTTTTCTGTTTTTGTTCCTGCACTGTACATGTGCCCAGGATCTGGACAGGAGCATATTTAAAAAGGAGCTGAAGGAGAGGCGGAGGACTAACTGATGCTGCAGATCAGCTCTCCTGTTCTGCAGATGGATTACAGTGTACCGTGAGCCGTGCTTAACAGCCTTTTCAGTCTCATACATTAAGCAGTAATGCGTAGCTGACAGGGACGCAATCCGTGTCTCATTCCAGCATGTGTCAGCTTGGCACATGTTACCTTCTGCAGGGCTGTGTGTGAGTGTCTGGCTGGGCTCTGAGCTCACCCTGCTGCAAACCCCAAGGAGATGGGCTTACGTCACCCTCGGAGGACAGCAACGAACCCCGAGCAAAATTCACTCCCTGTTTCTTGCAGTTCTACTCCTTAATGCTGCTTTTGAAAAATAAGCAGCTTTCTTCTTTTTATGCTGCTTTTACTCTTGCTTCAATGACAGCATTTTCTTTGCAAGAGCCACCTGCTGTGTGCCCAGGAAAAGGCCCATCAGCAAAACTTGTGTGGGGCAACAGTGACATCCAGTGGCCCCAAGTCAGCCCATGATTTGCAAACATCTGCATGTATCAGTCTGCCAGGGTTCAGCTCTGACTGTGTGATGAGTGAACTGGGTCTCCGCTGAAGTCAATGGGTGTTTGTCACTTCTTTAATAGAGTCATTAAATTAAGTTTTTTAAATTTCACCCAGTGCAATTATGACCTTGCATGCCTTGTCCTGGCTGTAACATGATTACACCTTTGACAAAGGAAGGAGAAGAACTTGCTCAGAATAAGATATAAATGAAATTCCATAAGAAATATTTCCTCCTATGTGTCACGAATACCTTATAAAAGAAAAGCTGTGTTGGTGGCTTATCTGCATAACCCTTACGGTATGTGAATCTAGGTCCTTCTGCTATTTGTTGTATATTTTTGCTGTGCTCACCTACTAGGAGGTCTAGTTAGGCTGAACCCTTACACTAATGACCCAGTCTTCATGCTTCTCAAGCCAAAATTTAAAGTCACAGAGTTCTGCAGGTAAAAACTGTCTTGGGATGTATTTGTTTCTTTTGCAGCAGAAAGAACCACTGCTTCTTCTTATCATTGATAAGAAGAATTGAGGATTCTTCTGGGATTGAGAACTGGGATTGGGAACTGGGATTGAGACTCCAGTGGGGAAAACTGAAGAATTCAGGGAAAGTGGGGAATATCCCCTCCATCTCACCAAGTCCAAAGCCCTGTGCCCATCAGCCTGCTCCCCAGACCAATCTGTGCGTGCGTGTCTACGAGCATCCTCTTCTCCTGGGAAGGTGGGGGAAGCACCTAAGGCAAAGTTGGCTTCATCAAAGGCAGCTGAATGCAATCAAGCACTTCACAGTGGTGAAGACTGCTGTGACAGAGGTGGGGGTATTTGATCAGAGTCCCTGTTAGGGACTCACATTAGTCATTTGGATATGCTTGGGACTTCTGATCTGTCCTGTGCTCCAGACAGAAGTGTGGTAAATCAGCTTGTGCAGAGCAGTGCAACTGAGCTAGCTCTTTCAGAGCAGACCAGGTGTCTTTAATCGTACCACACTGTGGAGACAAGCCGAGTTTAAACAGGTCATTTTAGAATCTGTCTTCATTTCATGCAAGTTTTGCTACAATTCTCTCAATCTTTTAAACTCCCACCACAGCCACTCACATCTACCTCACCTTTCCTTCTCTTTTCTCTTTCATTACTTAAATGTCCCACAACGTGAGTCTCATACGATATTAACCACTCAAGCCATAAAGGTCCTGTTCCAAAGTCTCATAGCATCAAATTACTTTCAAGGCAATTTTCATAATCCATAATTCCAGAGGACTAGGAGGCGACACTACTAATAAAATCAGTTATAAGATTGACATTGTAATTTGTGTCCGTCTCTGTGCTGCAGTCACTCTGGGGCCATTAAGCCAGGGAGTGGCGCGTAGGTGTGTTGCATGGAAGTAGCACTTTCCGGCCCAGCAATTATGTGTTGTGGCTGTAACAGCAGTAGCAGACTGGATCGATGAACCACCTGCTAGGTGCTGCAGAGAGATTAATGGGTCGTGCAGAAGGTTCTCTGCTTAATTTGCTGTGAGAAATGTTGGTGAGGCTTGATCCTTGGGGGTAATGCGATAGGACGAGAGGAAATGGCCTCAAGTTGTGCCAGGGGAGGTTTAGATTGGATGTAAGGAAAAATTTCTTTACTGAAAGAGTGGTTAAACATTGGAACAGGCTGCCCAGGGAAGTGGTTGAGTCACCATCCCTGGAGGTATTTAAAAGACGAGTAGATGAGGCACTTAGGGACACGGTTTAGTGGGCCTGGTGGTGTTGGGTCGACGGTTGGACTCGATGATCTTAGAGGTCTTTTCCAACCTCAATGATTCTATGATTCTATGATTTTTGACCGGTGAAAGGCCAGGGCTGAGCCACTCAGGAACCTCACGAGATGCAGTGTGCTGTGGCCATGCTCCTGGCACTGATGTCTGGAAAGGTGCTTGGCTTGGGGGAGAGGAATAGCCCTAGACTCGATCTTAGAGGTCTTTTCCAACCTTAATGATTCTATGATTCTATGATTTTTGACCGGTGAAAGGCCAGGGCTGAGCCACTCAGGAACCTCACAAGATGCAGTGTGCTGTGGCCATGCTCCTGGCACTGATGTCTGGAAAGGTGCTTGGCTTGGGGGAGAGGAATAGCCCTAGGCTCAGTGCCTGGACACCAGCTGGGGATCCCCTAGGCTGGGGGACCTGTGAGGACTTCAGAGGTGGAGCAAGACCAATAATCTGGTCCTTACAGAATCATTTAGGTTGGAAAAGACCTTATAGCTGCAAAACAGATGTCCAGATGCACTTTTTACAGAAACGTCTTTTGTGGTCATGGAGAAAAAATTAAGGGCTGCTAAGAGCAGGTTAAGGGCTGCTAAGAGTGAAGAGATACTGCTCTTGCGTGGTTATATGAGACAGTGTATGTAGGCAGCTGCACACTGCGCCTACCACTCCAGCTGTAATACCTGGTGAGTGAAGTGATAGCAGCATCTCAGCAACTGCATGGCAATGAGCTGGATGCAAGCGGATAAACAACTGGGGCATATTTTCCCCAGTGAGGGCTGCACAGATAGACATTCAAAAGCCCAGGGAACTCTGCTGAAACAGCCGCGCTGCGTCACAGCGGGAAGTGAAAGAGAGCGGCCGTGATCCTGTTGAACATCATGTTCTGGAAGTTAACCCAGTGCTTCTGCCATGTCGAAAGGCAATGTGAGGTGACGGCACACCAGACTGCGATAAACAAGGTGCAAAATGTTCACTGACACTAGTTTTCTTTCAGGAACCATTGATAACTACTCTGGGGTGGAATAGGATTTTAATTTCATTAAAATTTCTACTACTTCTCGCGTTGAAACATAACCAAGAAAGAAAAAGGAAAACATGCTTCAGAACACGTTCTTTTGGGTCACTCAAAATCCTTGTTCCAATTTGGATTTTAAAAACACAATTTTTTTAAAATAAAAAATGAATATAGAAAATGTGAATTTTTTTCCTTCTAAAAATACCTGCTTGGGATATTTTAACAGAACAAAACCTATGCCATTCTAGAATCAGCCTGTAGCAAAGG
>NW_008796175.1:347846-353828 GCF_000699145.1 Aptenodytes forsteri | reverse complement strand
AATCAGCCTGTAGCAAAGGACCCGAGTAAATCTGAAGGCGTGGTTGTATTCTTAAAGTTGTATTTCTTAAATGCCTACGACTTCATAAGGATTTTACCCAGGTTTCTAAAATACCTACTACAGGATTCAATAAATCACGGCCAAAAATATTTTCTCCTAGCTTTGAAATTGAAAAGGAATGAAAAAAGTCAATTTTGTATTAAAATCAATTTGTAACCTAGAAGTTTGCATAGCTGTTTGTTAGCTGTCTCCAAAAATACTCTGTAATATTTATATCCTTCAAGATTTTTGAAAGAGAAGATTAACACCCTGCTAATCTTTTCCCGCCCTTATCTAGTGAACTAATCTAATCTTTTACAATAAAATTTGCAGGATTATGGTTTATGTTCGAGCATGTTATGTACAGATCAGTGTCCAGAGGGCAGTTCCAGCCCTCCCTCTGCTCGGCCAGCTGCCCCGTGCAGCCAAGTTTCTGTGCTGTGTGGCCGTGCAAGGCGCCCCGATGCTTCTATTTTGAAGAGAAAGAATAACAATTGTTAGTTGGAATTTAACACTGGATCCCTTTGCTGTTAAATATTTTACACTGTTTATTTTGACCAACAGTGGTCTGAATGTTTCTGATTCAAAGGGTTTGTATTTTGGGTTTTAACTCTTTTTAATGGCACGTTATCTCAGGGGAGCTGTGCAGAACTGGGTAGATCCATAGGCTAGAAAATGTGGAGAATATTTGCACAGCTTCTGTGCTTTCAGCACTCAGTCAGTGACAACTGAAGTAAATAACAAAAGCTGAAGAAATGCGAAAATACTCCCGTCATTATGCACGTTTTTGTTTAGGGGACCAAATTTAAATGTCCAGTGGTATAAAGAAAGCTTGGTCCAACTGGGAGCTAAACATCCTCTAAATAACCTTCACTGATGCATAATGCAGGACTGAGGTGTTCTGAAAAGGAAGCCTTTTAGTTAAAAATTATTCAAGAAGGTCTTGGGAGGATGGCAGCCAGCGAGGCCAGAAGGTTTCATAGAAACTGTAAGCAGCTGCTAAAGGCACAAGTATATGAATCTTTCTGTTTTGTTTTAGAATAAAAATGGCTGGTTGAAAAACATCCTGAAGAGTCAGCCACCCACATTCTTCCTCCAAAGAATCAAAGATTCCCAGCTCACAGGCTTTAAGATGTAATTACAGTATGAGGAGGTTTGGGAGAGCTGAAAAGTCACCATAGCAACCTCCTGGCAAAAATCTTCGCACATCCAAAGTAAAGCAAAATTCCTTTTTATCTGAACAGCCCCAGTGAGTCTGAATGTTTTCTGTCTTCATTTTCTGCTTCTCTTCATTTCATTGTACTCCTTAATCGCAGAGTTTTTTCCTGCTCTGAGTCCTCAGTGTCCTCTTCTAAAACTTCCCAGGAAAGTTTTGACCAGAAATGGATGCAGGATGCTGGTTATTAGATCAGGCTCTGCCTGTTACTTAGTATTAAAGAGGAGATGCCCTCACATGGCATTCCAGACCCTTTGCAATAATCTCTAGCAAAGCTGATAAACAACTTGTATTGAATAATTAAAAACACCAAACTAAACTGAAAAACAGGGAAACAGAGAGAAGGTGGTGGAGGAAGTGGAGAACGGGGACAGCTAGACCTTCTCAGCAGTTGCGCTGGGGTTGCAGTAAAAAATCCTTCCATACCATGATGCCATGATACTGGTTTAACGGGTACAAAAAGTTGATGGGTACAAAAAGTTGATAGGTACAAAAGGATGACTTCTGAAGCACCCACCCTTGAAAAGTCCTGTTCAGTCCCATGCTTGAAGAAAGGCTCTCCATGCAACAGTTTATGTGAATACTAGAAACTATGCAGCATGGATTTGACGAGACAAACAATGCATGCCTGGCAATTTCTATTAATATGATCTGCCCATGAAAGAAAGAAAAGAAACCCTGCCGACTGAGGCTGGGGGTTGGCAGGAGGGTGCTCGGCCGTGGCTGCTTGGCTGTGAGAGGGTCTGTGCTGGTGCATGGTGAGAAGGCAAGGCAGGAGAGGAGTTCCTGGATATGGGGCGGTTTGGCTAAGGGGTGCTGTAGTGGTCTTCAGGGAAGAATCCTGAAGTCTGGGGTCTTTATACAGGGGTAACTGAGAGGAGAGGCAGATTTGTCAGGAAGAAAGTGAAGATGGATGACTAGATTATTTAGGAGAGCGGAAGAGAGGGACACTTCCATCCTCTTTGGAGACTAGAGTGTCTGGAGGAGCAGGATGAACCACAGTGTTAAGCAGCCTTGGGAGGTTCAGGCTCTCTCCAGTTCCTCTTATGTCCCTAACCAGATCCAGTGAGGGAGCTGAACTGCTGGGAGCCCCTGCCAAAATATTTAAGATCACACTCCTGCAGGAGACAGGAGCAAGTCCTCCAGGGCCCTATGCAAACCATTTCGTCCAGCCAGAGCTAACTCGCAAAACTCAGGACTTGGCCTCCAGCTAAGCTATAGCCAGGACCATCCTTTCCTGGTGCCACTCACTCCTTGGTCTCAACTCACAAAGTCTTTCTCAGTAGCAAGCAATATTTAATATTTTTTTAACTTGGCAATGACTGATTAATATCTTGCAGGAGGGAAGAAAGATACTGGTTGATCTTTACATTATAGTGCTATATATTACAAATAAAGGCTAGACAGCTGTTGTGGGAAAATTACAACTAATGTTCTTTAGTGCAGTCACTTTTGAATGAGAAACAAGGGGAACTCTTCAGCTCAGTTGTTCCTTTCTAATTTGTGTTTTATAATGCTCCACGTTCTGGACTTTGCTCTGGACAAAACTTAATACAACCCTGTGACGTACCACAGGCTGGGAGCATAATGATTTGTTTCTTAAATGTTACTGCAAAAGTCAACAAACCATTGCTGGAGTAAGAAAGGAGAAGGTTGGGAGCAGAGATTTGTTGTCACAGCAAGTTTTCCAGGACCTAAGAAATGTGGTTTCAGAACAGAAATCACTTGCTTTTCATTGCCTGACCCACTGAAAACAACACAACATCCCACCTGATTTTCTCTTCATATTGCTCTTCACCGGTCTTTTGGCATCTGACGGAAGAAACAGCGTGGAGCACTTGGCAAAAATCTACCTTGATTTCTGCGCTACAGAAGGAGGTGAGTTTTTGAGCAGCACCTTTTAATGACTGTGGTGTTTTTAGGAGAAAGTATGAATCACCTGAAATATGTAAGAAGTCCTGTTTAGGTACCACAGGCTGGGAGCATAATGATTTGATCCTTAAATGTTACTGCAAAAGTCGGCAAATCATTCCTGGAACAATAAAGGAGAAGGCTGGGAGAAGAGATTTGTTGTCAGAGCAGTAGATGGAAAACTGGATGACATTTCCTAACTTTATAAGTTTTGTAAAGTGCAGTTTTAAAAGGAAATGGAGAGAGTTGTTATTAGCTCAGTTTTTTAATAATTTTCTAATGTTTATTTTACATGTCTGGACACAAAGGGACAATTTCCATTTTGCCAGTGGTCAGAATGTAGTAATCCTTAGTGGGGAGCCCCAGGCGAGGGCTGCGTCTGATGTGAAGCCAGGCGACTCCACTGAACGGAGCTTGGCCAGCTTAGACAATCTGAGGATCTACTCCATCCCTTACAGCCATTTTATATACCTCATTAGTGGCTGAAGATTTAATCCAGTGTGGTCCTAAACCAAGAATAAGCCCTTGCCTTTGATGCCTAGTGAAGCGAGTAGAGAAAGCAGAGCATCACAGGGGAGCGTGCAGGGCACTAGGAGTGAATCCGGGGTTCTCGGGCATCGAGGCTGTCTGTCCACTCAGTTGCTCTGGTTTAACTACAGTCATCTTTGAAGCAACTTTAGTCAAACTGAAGCACAAAACAGGACAAACTCCTTCCAATTTAGAGTGGCGTAGTTGGATTTTGCTTTAAGTCTTCCGTGTACGCTTATAGCCCGGAACTAGCCCTTCCCCAATTACGAGTATGTTCCCAGGGCTTAATTAAACTGATGAAAGTTTGTTTGTAGACAAAGCCCAGCAATGAGAACAAATACTTTTTTTGACTGTGCTGCCCATGAACAGCCTTGTGTCCTGCTTCTCCCTGTGTCTCTTGCCCTGTCTGCTGCCCTGTGGTCTCCCATCCCACGAGAGTCTGTGGGGTATAACTGTGGGTCAGCACATCCAGCTTAACCTCACTGGTGGGGCTTTCTCTTCTTGTTTTCCCCACGTTTGTAGGAACTTCACCACTTCAGACGTGGACTCCTTTTGTCAAAGCAGGTTGAAAGTTGCTAACAGGTTTGCAGAGTTTTGACAGATGGACAAAACATGCACAGTGTAATTGCATTAACCTCATCTCTTTTAGAAACCAGCAGAAACCAGAGGATTTGTATAGCTGTGACCTTTACAGAGACTACTGATCTAGTGACTCAGCTCAGTCATGGGGAGTGAGGACTTCTGGGCTCCTGTGCTGTGAATGCCATTTCAGCTAATTGCAGGAGCAGTTTGAATTTCTCAGCCAAGTGTGTGGTAAGGGGGTGCTCACCAACATCTTTCTTTCAGAACATGCCTAAAGAATGAAGAGGTTCATGTGTGACTCTGGACGGCACTCTTCTGACAAGGCTCTTTGCATCTTGATGGTTGCTGCTCGTCTTTTCCTCCTGGCAGGTACAGTAATTGCCCTCAGGATTAACCATCGGGGTGGTGCTGCCAGTGGACTCTGGGCACCCCCCAGCCCAGGGGATGTCTGCTGGTTTCCTGGTTTGTGCACACACAGTATATCTATATAGGAGCCCACTTTCCTCTTGTTCTGCCCCAGTGCAGCAGTTATTCGTGCTCTGGATCTCTCCCTTCTCACTGCAGCTGGTACTGGGGCCCTTGTCTATCTCTGAGCATATGTTGGCCTGCTGACCTACAGGTCTGGGCATGATGCACACCCTCTCCTGGGATGCTGGGTCAGTCTGAGCTGCAGATGAGTCAGTACAAATGAGAAAATATGGCAAGGAGTGAAATGTCAGGTTTTGGTTGCATCACAGCTGTTGTCCACATTTGGAGGTGAAAAGTCTTGGTGTTGTCATTATTCACTTGTTTCCTTCCTGGGTGTCTTCCTGCATTTCTGTATGGTTTTTTCTAGTTTTACTTTGGTCGCTGTAAAATAAGAGCTGTGCATTTACTCACTTCGTGGTGTCCTGGGAAAAGCACGAAGCTACTGGCAGAACCAAATTCCCCAGTGATAATTCAGGCACTGAGTCAAACACAGTAAGCCATGCTTCATGAACACACTCAACACCCTTTTGCTCCATCATAAATCCCAGCAAAACAATAATTAGTTCTATGTTGGTTTTTGTATTTCTTTCTTTGAATTCTCCTCAAGAACAATGCAGGGCACGGAGATAATTCATGCTTCTAAAATGCACCCTGTAGCACTGGGGTCACTTCCAGCACACAGTGCAGTTGAAAAAATGAGCTCTTTCCAAGTAAAGCCTCCATAATAAAAAGACTGAATTAATGTCTAGGTCTTGCCAAATTTACTCACTTTCTCTCAGCTTTGGCCAGAGGATCCTAATCAGTCTGCTATAAGACACTGGAAGGCCTGACCCCTGAAACAGTGATTTCTCAGCATGTCTCTGCTAGAGTGCAAAGGTGCTCTGGTCACTCGTGGAGTGGGTGCCAGTTCTGCCAGTCGCACATCCCACAGGGATTCCCATAGAATCACAGAATGGTTTGGGTTGGAAGGGACCTTAAAGATCATCTAGTTCCACCCCCCCCGCCATGGGCAGGGACACCTTCCACTAGACCAGGTTGCTCAAAGCCCCATCCAACTTGGCCATAAACACTTCCAGGGATGGGGCATCCACAACTTCTCTGGGCAACCTGTTCCAGTGCCTCACCACCCTCATAGTGAAGAATTTCTGCCTTATTTCTAATCTAAATCTGCCCTTTTTCAGTTTAAAGCCATTACCTCGTGCCCTATCACTACATGCCCTTGTAAAAAGTCCCTCTCC
>NW_008796175.1:340714-344921 GCF_000699145.1 Aptenodytes forsteri | reverse complement strand
TCCTTCTTGATAGTCCTCAGACTGCTCCTGGCTGTGTCACTGGAGCCCACGTGAAACAGCAGCAGCGGATAATAGTCAGTGGACTGTATGAGGCTTGGTAGTCTCTCAGTGACATCCCTGATACGAGCCCCTGGTAAACTGCACACCTCTCTAGAGAAAAAGTTACCCGCTCTAGAGAGTGCGTCACGTTGGCAAATGGGTGCCTCCATACCTCTCAGAAGAGAGTCACCTACTACTACCATCCATTACCTTTTCTTAGTTGTGCTGGTTGCTCTACGGGGAGCAGATGGAGCTGCCTTACTCAGCTCCAGCATCTCTCCTGATGTGACAGGTCTTTCCTCTTCAGTCTGCAGAGCGGTGAAGCAGTTCTGCAAGGGCACCTCAGGCTTTGAGGGGAAGTCTCTCCCTCCTGCTGGTCCTTGCCTTTGCAACCGTCCATTCTTCTGCATTATTGGCCCCCCGCCCTTCTCTTGAAGAAACCCATGGGAACTGGCTTCTCACCCTTTTGGGCCCTGCAGCTGCTTGAAAGTATGGCTGAAGATGGCTGTTGCATTTCCTTGTGCTGTAATGAATTACTCACTGCTTGAGCTGTAACTGAGTAGCTACACCCACCTCTCTGCATCCCCTACAGCTCCATCATGGATCTTCTCCTGCAGTCCCAGCACTGGCCATGTGATTTCATGCACAAGGGCTTGCTCCCACTAAGGCAGAGGCTGGAGTGTTAGTGGAGAGGTGCTAAACTCCCGTCCCACCAAGGGGCCTCCACCAAATGGATGTTACACACTGCTGTTCTGAGTCCTACGTACTCCCACTCAAGGGGAAAATAATTATCTTGGGTGCAAACCACCATCTGAGTGGAGTTGCAGTGGTGGAAGCTAGACCAGGATGTGAGTGCATGCTCCACAACACACTGAGGTGCTCAGTGGAGCTGCTTTTAGAGCTGAGACAGAAATGAAAGATAGCAGAGTGTTGTTATGTGTAATAGAAATGTTCTCTTTACACTTCGAGTGCACAAGGTTACACGAGGACAGCAATGCACCACTTCTAATCCCCTACAGAGAATTAGACTCTGCGGATGGGTCATTTCCTGCTTGCCTCCAATTTGAAGCATGTGAAGCAGATGGGGAGAAGTGCCAGCTACTTTTGCAGTCCACGACATGTATAACCTTTATTAGAAGTGCAAATGGTCACTGGAGATTTATTGGTCAGGTTAGACTTGGGGGATTATTATTATAAATACCTGATTTGCATGGCTGGCAAGCAGGTTTGGAAAAATTTAAATTCTTTTCAGGAAAATGTTGTAAAAACAGCCCCTAGATGTGCTTATAAAAGACTCAACATAATGGCAATTCTCATCTAGAAGAAATATATCCTCAATTAGTGAAGTACATGTAAACATCTGGGCGTAATGGCAAGTTAAAGATGCAGATCACCTGTGAAGGAGGGGCCTGGGTTACAATTTGAGTCTGATTAATTACCACTCTGATGGTGCACGTGGGGCCACCTCATCCCCTACAGAAACACTTTGTTGGTGGCAGATGGAGCTGGTGGAAAGATTGGCTCCTGCTTTTGGTGACTGTGTGCTGCTGTCTAAACGTGTTGCCTGTGGACCGGTGCTGCTCTGTGGCTTAGTGCATGTTCACCGTGATTCATGCCTGGGGAAGGGACTTTGTCATGGCTGGCAGTGACTGCAGTTGGACTTGCTGAGTAGGAGACCATGGCAAATCATAGAATCATAGAATCATTAAGGTTGGAAAAGACCTCTAAGATCATCAAGTCCAACCGTCAACCCAACACCACCATGTCCACTAAACCATGTCCCTAAGTGCCGCATCTACTCGTCTTTTAAATACTTCCAGGGATGGGGACTCAACCACTTCCCTGGGCAGCCTGGTCCAATGTTCAACCACTCTTTCAGTGAAGAAATTTTTCCTTACATCCAATCTAAACCTCCCCTGCCGCAACTTGAGGCCATTTCCTCTCGTCCTATCGCTTGTTACTTGGGAGAAGAGACCGACCCCCACCTCGCTACAACCTCCTTTCAGGGAGTTGTAGAGAGTGATGAGGTCTCCCCTCAGCCTCCTTTTCTCCAGGCTAAACAACCCCAGCTCCCTCAGCCGCTCCTCATAAGACTTGTTCTCCAGACCCCTCACCAGCCTCGTTGCCCTAATGCAGGAGCCAGAATGGAGATACGTGTCTTAGCATTGCACTGGGCTGCCTCCTGTCCAGATATACAACAGACACTTAATGTGGAGTGCAAAACCCAGATAAGCAGAGTGAAAGACCCTCCACAGCTTGCTGGTGCCCCTGCCAAACTGCTCCAGGGACCGAGGTTGGCTGAGTTAGAGCCATTGCAGCTACTACTCTGCTACTCTGTAGTCAGAGCTGGGGCCACATGTGGGCAAAGTTACTCACTGCCTATGTAGATCTGCAGTTACTATTACTCAGGGAGGTTGCCTCTGTCAGCAAAACCTTTTGAGTAGGTTGTAAAGATATGAGGAGATAATTTAAAGTAATGAAGAAAAAAGATGCCCAAACAAATTATCCGGAGCCTGAGAAAAGGACAGTCCTTATAATTTTTATTTTTAGCAGAAACCTTGACCTAAAAACTGAAGGTTGGGGGTATGATATGTCACCTGGGAGCCAAACCTGCAAACAGCTCTTTACCTAGAGTGTGCTGAACCAAGACCTTTGCACTGGACATCTGTACAGATACTGGACCATGTGGACCCTAGACCTGAATTCTGTATTGATTCCTATTTGGCATGTCTTGAGGACTTCAACTTTTCCTTTGCAGAATTAAACTCATCTTCTCTTTACTGGTAGTGTGGGTGGTCTCAGAATTAAATTTCAAAGGCAGCAGAAACTAGAAATAGAAGAAACTTTTAGGTTTTTTAATCATCATTCAGGGAAGTACGCTAATGAGGTCATATTGCAGCTTTTTCTTTGGAAGTGACACTTTATTTCCCTTCTTTACCCTCTTTCCTAATGCCGTTTGCTTACAGAAACACGTTATCTGCATGGAGAAAGACTGGATTTACTGGGAAGGAATGATAAGTATGTGTCTCTGGTCAACTTCAGCATCCCTCAGCTATGTCAGTTCACGGTGTGCATTGACCTAAACCGGACTGCCAATGTCAGCTCTTGGGCAGCGTTTTCCTATGATGCTAACAACACCTCCACTGACATAAATGACATAGACCTTGGACTCTCTGGAGAAAACAAGCAGTTGAGACTGTATCTTTTTGGCACCAAACGGGACATTGAGATTGATCAGGCCCTTTTTGTGTGGTATAGTGTGTGCTGCATGTGGGACACCAGGAGACAACTGCTGGAGGTCTACTGCAATGGTAATCTCGTGCATACTGAAACCATTGGCAGCGCTGAGTGCCTGAAACCCAATGGTAGCCTGGTGCTGGGTCACGTGCACAAAAGAAAGGATGGCTTTATTGTGCGGGTAAGCAACAGCTTCATTGGCAGCTTGTACTACTTCCAAATGTGGGACCGTGTGATGGGTCAGGAAGAGCTGCTGGACTGCGCCATGGGCAATACTGTCAGCTGGAAAGAAGAGTACTGGAACTTCAGCAGCACCCTTCCCGTTGCAGACCGTCACCTACGCTGTGGTGAGTGTCTGCAATATTTTCTCTTCTTGGGGCTTGTGTGTCGCTGGGGATCACACACAGAGAGTAGGGAACCCTCCACTCCTCAGGAGAACAGGGATTGTCTAATAGCCTCCGAGTCACTGCTGCTGTGATTGAGACCAGGAGTGGACAGAGCTGTAGCCATGCATACGACATTGCCTACTCACCCCACACAGGCTCTTCTTGAAGCAGATACAGAGGTTGTGGATGAGGGAAAGCTGGCAGAGGCAGGCTCTGCCACCGAAATCCCCTGGAGGCTGCTAGCAGATGGCAACTTTTAGATGAACCTTCTAGAGGTTCATCCTTCTGCTGGGGCACCAACGTGCTGGCCTGGCACTGAGCAAGGTAGGCTGGACACAGAAATCTTCTTCCAGTGGGTGTCAGTCTCTTCTCCCAAGTAACTAGTGATAGGACGAGAGGCAATGGCCTCAAGTTGCGCCAGGGGAGGTTTAGATTGGACGTGAGGAAAAATTTCTTTACTGAAAGAGTGGTTAAACATTGGACCAGGCTGCCCAGGGAAGTGGTTGAGTCCCCATCCCTGGAGGTATTTAAAAGACGAGTAGATG
>NW_008796175.1:292939-340666 GCF_000699145.1 Aptenodytes forsteri | reverse complement strand
TGTTGGGTTGACGGTTGGACTCGATGATCTTAGAGGTCTTTTCCAACCTCAATGATTCTATGATTCTATGTTTAACAATATTTAACTAGAGCTATTAGTTAGATGATAGTAATCACTTTTCCGCAAGACTCCTGTCTGTTGTGTGCCCTAGACGGATGTTGCTTCATTGAAAAGCACTCTTAGCAGTGTTTTGGGTTATCTCATCATTCAATCCCAATGTCTGTATGTACTACACGGTATTTAAACTACACAGTATTAAAAGAGGACCAAGATTGACTAACTGATTGATTGACTCACTAATTTACGTAAAACTAATGACATGCCACAATATTTAGGTGCTCCACAATAATAGTGAATGCATCTTTACTAATCGTCTGTAAGCTGACAGCTTCACAGGGAAAGCAGAGGCACAGTAATTGGTCATTTTTGGTGGCCAGTTTGAGAATTCAAGGAGCATCCCATCAGACAGCACATCTCTGTCAAGTGCAGCACCCGCTGACTTCACCGCAGTTCCCGCTGCACTTTCCCATCTCCTGCTCCAGGTTTCATGGAACCAGGGCCCAAGGCAATGAGAAGAGCATCAGGAAACCACTGACTGCTGCTGAAACCTGTGCTCAGAGGAATTTCCCCCACCTCCCTCATTGCACACCCCCTCGCTCTGCACCAAAGAACGCAGGCACTAATAACAATTACTGTAGATTACAACATTCCCATCTGTCTCTTGGCTCCCTGCCCCACTGCCTTTATCCAGGCAGTCCTCTTTCTGCATTGCCTGTTGCCGGAGCTATTTCCCCACTTGTGTCCCTGACTGGGGGGGGACACATGATCTGATGAGGAGGGAGGAGGAAGGCTCAGTTTCCCTTTCCCAGTTAACACCTTTGCCCTTGGGCCCATTCGCTCTGTGGGAAAGGTACGTGCTTGGCTTGGCAAGGAGTTCTAAGAAGCTTAGTCATGTTTGCTGATGAAAAGTTTAGCACCTAAAATCAAAGCCTCCGCTCAGTGTTCCTGGCCTTTGATTTTTCAAAAACAATAACCTGGATGAATTTGAGCAGCTTTTTAGTGAGACAAAGCACATTAGAGAGAGGCTTTCAATGGTCAAAGCATTTTTTCCCTCGAAAGCAGTCCCCAAGAACCAGGTGACTTCCTCTAGCTAGGATTCTCCAGTGCAGCCTGAATTGGACATTCAGTCTGGAAAATGTTGGCCCAAATATTTGAAGGTTATCAGCAAGGAGAAACAGCAGCGTGTCTCACAAGTGATGAACTACACCAACGGGCACCGACGCTACTCTTGCCTATGGTGCCACAAACTGCTGGATCCACATTGTGTTCCACACTGGGAGAAGGGTTACTGGAGTCTGACATTTTCCTGAGAGCAATAACTAAGATGACTGTTGTGAAGTCCTAGTTGCAGAGATGTTCATAAAATTTAATCAAGTTTGAGAATCTGTCATGCGTCAGATCTTGGCAAGACCTTTGCTTCCACTATAAATCTAGTCCTTACTTTAATTAACTGAAATTCATGAGCTAGCTATTGCACAGAGACATACTGACGATACACTAGGTAGGGATAACAGTGAGTGGTGTAAATACATAGAGATTTATGTCCTGTCTGTCAGATAGGGGAAGCTGCACTTGGCTGTAGTTCGTATGGATTGTCCATATGGGGTCATACATATTGAGTTTACGTGAGAGCATCTGGAGCATGTGTATAACAAATAGTTGTGCCAAAGTGTTGCTATGTAATGAAACGTCACGGGAAAGCGCCATTTCAATGCAAATGTCATGACTCAAATTGTTACTTATGCCCTATAACAATTACTAGCTGCAAGGTTGGCTTCTTGTGTTTATATATGTTGTTTATAGATCTGTGCATTGCTGGGTTCACCTTGACAGTAGACAGTTCATGCAATTGTGCTGGGAAGTTGGGCAACCTGCTTTGTTTTAGAAATCCTACCTTACTTTTGGAAAGCCAGTGCTTATTTGAGCAAAGTGAGTGAAACTTCTCATATGAATGTAGCAGGAAGCAGCCTGAAGAAGGTGTGTTGACTTTTTATAAGTGGTATAATTATCATAGCAATTGCACTGGCTTTGCTTGATAGCAGGAGTAAAGTTATTGTTCTGCCTTTGATTTTTTCACAGAGTTCTTGAAGATGATCCTTTACTTTTCCAGCTCAGCTGGGCCTTTGCTAAAAGTATAGAAGTAAAAGTGTGCGTTCTCATCCTCTCACTGACTCACAGTCTTCATCTTCCTCCCCCTACCTCACCCACACACTGATTTCTGATTTTCTTCTTAATTTTAAATAATCTGGTAGAGGGATGAATATACAATATCTGAAAATGACTGCTAATAATATAGAAATATATTTATTACAGTTCTCTTACTGGTTGGTCTAACTTTTGCTGCTCTTCTTTTGGAAACCATACATATTTACAGGATGCCAAATAAACCATTTATTAAATTATCAAATCAAAATCCATGACTAGGACTTTAAAAATGTCAGTGGTACAGTATTTTTCTAGCTTCAGATCTCATCTGTCATCACGCCTTAGCCCTCATTTCGTGAATGGAATTACGTGCATGTTAATTAAAGCAAATGAAGTTACAAGATGCAGGTGGCTAGTCCCACACCTGCCTGCTGGTAATGATCCTTGACTTGTGAGAATAAAAAGATTTTTTTTTTTTATCAGGTGACAATGAGAAAGAGAAAGAGAAAGAGAAAGAAATAGAAATAAATTCGAATCTATGAAGTTGTAATTATGCTTCATTTGTCAGGAGATGAAAATGGCATTGTGAGTTACATTCCTGATTAGAATGGGTTTGGGATTTGTTTGGCCATTTCTCTATTATTTTTTTTTCCCTAGCAGATTTTACTGATTCATCCTGGTTGACACTGGGTGATATCATGGATCACCCCTGAGGCAATGGTTTTTGAAACATTACTCTGATAATAACAGGAACAGAGTGGAGCCTGTAGTCACCCAGCTATATGCAGATCCCTCCTATCTGGAGAGGATCTGCAGCACTGTAATGGTTGGGAGGACAAGTTAAACCCTAGGTGTACAAACAGTTTGGTTTATGGCTTGATAAATCATAGCCTAATATCATGTCTGTATTTCTGTAAGGAAAGAAAAAAGAATTTATTTCAGTGATAGGGCATGTCTGCACAGCATTGGCCCTTCTGCGTTCTCATCACACTTTCTCTATGACAGCAGTTCTTAAAAGCTTATAGCAAGACACTCATTTTCTATCAGCTTGAAACCAGGGACTAATTATTTGTAGCATCACACTGGGGCTCGCAGAACCCATCTCTGCAGCTTCACACCACAGGAAGGCATACAGGTTTCCACTAGAAGTTTAAACTGTGGGATTGAAGTCACTGGGGATGCTGGAATATCTGCCTCTCCGCAGCACGGGGGGTCAGGTGCTCCGGGTTTTGCTCTTTGTATTCTCATGGTAGTATGTGTTGTGAGGATGGGGGGGCTTGGTGTGCATGGGTGCTGGAGGAAAAAGCACATCCCCTTAGTTTCAGGTCCTTCTGTTTTCTTTAGAGGAGTTGTTTTCCTTTGTCTCTAGGGTTCTGCTTTTAATTTAGTAGATACTTCTGGCTTCTTGTTTTCTGCATATTTGTGTGTATGTCAAACAGTGTTAGTGGCTATTGGTAGGAGGTCTGTGTATTGAATATCTAGGTCTGTCTTGCAGCTAGATGATCTAAGCCTGCGGATCTTTTCCAAATAAAGAATCAGCAAATACCCATTATGTCAGGCCATGTTTCTGACCTACTGCAGGAAACAGATTTGAAATGGCAATGTGGCAGCTTGCTCCTGGAATTGCTAGCATTTTAGTGGAAGAGTAAAGCAGAGTAAATTAGTCCTCTTTTTTCCAACAGTTTAGCACTATCTCAGAAACAAAAGGCCTGAGTATAAAGAGGAGATGCCCAAATGAAAACCTAAGATTCATCAAGCATCATGGGAAAAGCAGGCTTGCTATTTTTTACAGCTTTCTGTACACCCTGGGGGCAGCAGGGACTGTGCTACGAAGAGCGCTGCTCTGCAAAAGCAGGTTGCTGGACAGTTCGATCTTTGGAACAGCCTGTGCATCTTTCCTGCTCCCCATCCCACTGCCTCCAGGTGTGGAGGAGCCTCCTGGCTCAGCTCTCCACCAGCTCTGAGTGTGCTGCCTCGGCTGATGACACTATGGGGGCTGAAACCGCTGTTTCCTAGATCATGAGATAACACCAAAACACATACTGGCACCTCCGAGGAGCATTTGGAGGCTGAAGGTCTGAGCTGAAGACTGAAGGGTCCAAGCTTAGTCTGCAAGAGCCAACCTTGGAGAGACAACTTAGAGCTGGACTTCCAATAGCTTTATTGTCCTCTTCTTCATGAAGTTGGAACTCAGAAATTGCTCTGGTTTGACTTTGTGCTGAGTGCACAGCCTGTGGCTTAATGCAAAGGGTAAAATTGCTTGTTTGTCTAGGAAGCAGAAGCTTGTGTACTGTAGCGTGCCTGTTCAGAAGGGGCTTTTGACTTCAGCTGTCCTTTTAACTTCACAAAATAATTTGAAGCTATTTAGGATAAAAATAGGAGGCTTCAAGTTGCTAACAGCCCCTGTTTCTGTTATTGTCCATGGATGTATTGCCATTGATTTGAATGGGTCAGAGATGGGCTGTTATATTTTAAGCATGGGTGATTCTCCTTACCTTGAGCTACGGTAGAGAAAACAATGTTTTATGAACCATGGCCTTATCCTACTTATTTCCGACCACACTCCTTATTCATAGACATTTGGCTTTGTATTCATATGTTAAGTTTATTTCTCTTAGTCAGAGCTAGAATGTCAAGTCTCTGACAGTCATGTGAGTGAAGAAAAAACCACAAATTATCAGCATAGCAAGGAAACGGTACCTCTAGAGCAAAATGTTGTGATCCTGCTTTTCTTTCATCACCGAGGCCTGTAATGTTATACGGTGATTCGGTTCACTGCAATTTTCTGTAGTACATGTGACAAACATCACCCATTTTGTCCCTGTCTGCCTGGTGATGTGGCAGATTGCATGTGAAATGCAAAAACCGTATCTGGTTTGACAAGGTGATTCACTTCAAGGAAAATTAGCTACGAACGAATTCTCGGAATTCTTTACTTTGAAAACAACAGGCAGGATGGCCGGCATTTATAATGGGGATCCTTATGCCAGGTTATCATTAAACCAGAAACCATGAATATCAATGTTCATCTCACATGCATTACTGCACGTTAACCCGTTAGCATTCAGTGTTTGACAAATGCCTTTTCCTGAAAGCTGGCACAGGTTACACGAGCAAGAAGGGAACAGAGAGATAACCGCTCTTCAACACAAGCAATGAAAAAAGATAATGTTGCATGAACTCTGGTCTTCCTTGTGATCTAAACTCTGCAAATCCTGTTTTCTCCCTTGTTACGCTGTAGTTACCTCTGGAGAAATAAGAAAAAAACCCCCACGTGCAGGTGTATTTTCCCCCTTTGCCTTCACCCTGCAGAGGTCTGTGGAACAACAGCAGCTCTTTGTTATGATGACCTTTGCTGAAGGACTCATACCTCTCTCTCACCTGGACTATGCTCTTCCTTACACTTTTGCCACTGTGGATTCTTAGGCCTTTTAATGTTCTTTTCAGCAGGCTCGAGTGAAGCATCGTCAGCAAGGGCTCCTACGCTGCCCCCGTTACCTCCGACCAGTAGTACCAATGGTTCCATTCCACGTAAGTGCTAAATGAGGCCCTTTTAAACACTGACATGATCATCACTGACACAGACTGACACCATACACGTGACAATTTAAGACTCAGTCACATGTTCGAGCTATTGCTGCTTAGCAAGGTGCTGTATGTCAGCAGATCCTCCTATCTCTTCCTATGTGTTCTTAGCAGGCAGTAAAAGCCAAGTTAGTGCACCCACAAGCATGAACCACAACTTGTTTGTTAAGCTGCGATAACTTGACCGTGTGTTTGGGCCCTTAGGCTCTTTAATAAAATTCCTAGCAATGCAGCAGTAATCTGGACTTAGACACTTGAAGTCTGGGATTTCCCAAAGAGCCTCGATAACCGTGGGAATGGGAAACACAACCGCGGTTCAAGTGAGGGGTGAGGAGATGGGAAGGGGTGCAGGCACCTTCTGTGCAAACTACAGGATGCATCTCACTTACGTTCTCTTCTTACAGTCAGCTTCTTTAACGTTGACACGAACTTTTCGCTTTTTTACAAAACTGAGAGAGCTCCTGATTCCTGTGATGCAAGGAAGCTTCTTGAAAACTGGGTGAGTAGCTTTCTTTTCTCATTCTCATGTATTTCTAGCAAGTATCAGATGATGAGGACAGCTGGTACAGAATGCAAACTGATGGGACAACACAGAAATCAGTATCCATGTAACAATATTGTGGCGTTTCAGAATCATGTTATCCAATGCATTTTTAACAGGATAAAATTAAATTCTGAAGGAAGGGAAAAGTGTTGACATTTTGCAAAAAATTTTAGCCATTTTCATCAGGATTTAGAATTTTGATGACAATTCTAAATTTACAAGCAGGTCTAGATAAAGTATCGATAAATCAAGTTAATAAAAATGTTATTGTTTTCTTTCCAGTTTAGTATCATATTTACTGGAGAAGAATTTGTTGTGACAAACTTTAAAGTCAGGTAAGCCTCTGGCTGTATAGTGGTGTCACCTTGGCCCTCTGTCCTTTGAGCAAAATTGTAGCCAGGTTCCAAATACCCATTTCACAACTGGCCAGTCCCGTGACAAGGGTGTAAACCAAACCCCCAGACCTGTACAACTGCGATCATGTGGAACGCCCACGTTTTGTTTACTGGGCTCATTCACCTGAAAATATATATCCTGCCTAATGCAAGGCAGGTAGCTGCTGCCAAACTGAGACCTCATCTTTGGCCATATATATTGGTTCATGATGAAGATGAAACCTTTGCTGCCTCTGCAGTGTGTGAGCAATGAGTCAGGTGGGCTGATATATCTGGTATGCCATCCTGGAAATTCAAAAAGTACAGAAATTGTTACTTGCAGGAGATGGAAAGTAGGGCAGAGCGCTGGTACCTGCAGGGTTCGTTCACATTAGTACTACTGGCTCATGGTGGTCGCAAGATATTTTTTTTAGGTGACAGCAGAATGGAGCATGTTATATTTACATGCTTACTATGAAATAATTATTCTATTCTCTTTTGCTTGCAGGGGTAATTATCCACAAAGCAGTGTCTATAAGAGGGCTCATGTATGTAATTTGTTATTTTCTGATTTAAAAACTTACTTTTTCTTATCTCTGCATAGAGGATATAGTAGTTGCATGGTCTAAATGCTAATGCTATTGTGTTTTGTTGAAATTATATAAATATTGACCTTCAATATGGTAGATGTACTCCATGTAAATAGTTGGGCTGGAGAGCCACTGTGTCTCAATAGATATTGATACGTTCTGTGCAGACAAAGGAATGCTGGATGTGCCCAGCACTACCTGCAAGCAGTCTACTTTGCAATAGCCTTCTGGTGAGCACACTCATTGACCAGCGTTAAATACAGATCTGCTCTGCTGTCTGCATGAGGCAGCATCAATGCACTATGAGGTTCTGTTTTCTCCTGATGTACCTCTAGAAGTACTGTGAAACAAAGGCTAATCTAGAGAGTCAGGTCCCAATAACATTTAAAGCAATAGGCTCTATTTTAATGAACACACTGAGTTTCTGCTGTTTGCTTTCCTTAAAATCAACTTGCGCCAGTTGATTCTAACCAGCTTCTAACTTTTTGTGTCCTTCTGTGCGAACTGAAGATGATGGTAAAGCAGATGTCACAAAGGTAAGACCCATGGTTATGAACTGGGTTTCCCTAGTTCATACTGATTTCATTTTTAGGATGAGGAGGAATTATACCCCTCCTCGGCTGTTTTAGTTTCAGAGTAACTGTAGAACCTTTAGTTGTATAAAACAGAAAAGCACATGTGGAGTCAGAACCACAGTAATGCTTGACTTGGGGAAATGTATTTGAGCATCCAAGGTTTCCCTCTCATACCGCATATCTTGGGAGGCTCAAAGTGCTGCCATGGCAAGCTGGGAGGTTTGTGCTGCACTGTAAGAGCGGGCTGTGAGCAGTATCCTTCACTGGGGCCAGAACAGAGAGTGGACTGTGCCCCAGAAGGCTGCCAGGATGAGTCCTGCACCTCTTCTGCACGAAATCCTAATTGCCTTCTGACAGGCCAGAAGAGGAAGGGGAGCTGGGTTCCCATCACTTTCAAGGGGTTGCAAATGGTTTACAAAGGCCATGCGGAGTGGGGAACAACCGTGTAGAGACAGGAGTGAGTTGGAAACACTTGAAACATCCCAGTCCTAAGGACATCTCACTCGTTAGCCCTCAATTAAATTAGAGGTCCATTGAGGTGATCCACCTGCAACTGAAAGCTGGCTTCTTGCTTCTTTCTGCCATGTCTGAAGCCACTCAAAGAAAGATACAGTCTTTCTAAACCTCCTAAAGTCAGCAAACATAGTTATCCAGAAGAATAGCTGTTTTGAGGAAAAAAAGCTGTAATCCAGTGGAGATACTGAAAGCACTTGGTTAAATCTCAGTTTTCCAGGGAGCCTTGGAGTTTGCCACCTCTGTTTGGACACAGGGGTACTCAAGCACCTCATCATTTTATGACTAGCTCGCTCCAAACTTTAAAACATGGTTGAAAAACGCTTACTTGTGACAGAGATGTTCCTTTGCCGAGATAACGTGATTAGGAAACCTTTTGAGGTATTTACCATGAAACTGGAAATAGATTCTTCTACCTGTATTCCCAATAACTTGTACTTTAGAAAGCATTTCCAGCGATAAGGTACTAGTATACATAAGAAGTGGCATTTGCTGACATTTACCATAGGACTGCACTTATGGTGAACAAAATACATACATAAATTATCCAATTCAATATAATTTTCTGGGTTACTCCTTAATTTTGTAGCCACTTATAATTGTGAAATGTTACTAATATGGCGGCCTTGTTTGTGTATTATATTTGTAGCTACGTCTGTAAGGCCATTATAAAGGCCACATCACTTGAAATACAAGAAGTGCTGAGTCTCAAGCTCAAACAGTTGTTGAATGACACTTATGAAGAGGGACCATTATCCTTATATGTGAAACCTGAAGATGTGGCTGTCAAGCCAATAGGTAATACTTCATTAAAACCTCATTGGAGATCATATGCTTTGTAATTCTGGCTACAAGTCTTTTATCAAATTTAAATTTTGTGGAGAGGTTAGGCTAGAAAACCTCCTTGCAAGTAGCCAGACTGACCTCATCCAATGCACAAGCTGTAGAACATCATGCAATGACAGCAAGATGAAAAACTTGGGTTCCAGACAAACGGAGGTAAGCTAAAACTTGAATCCTGGTGCCAAGGCAGGTCTGAGCACCTTTGCAATGAAGGGAAGGTCAGGCTGATGCAGCTGCAAACCCAGGAGCTCCTGCTCACAGCCGGTGTCCCAGAGCATGGCTATTGAGGGAGGCCAGAGCCAAACACCGAAACCAAACCCATTGCGGACATGCTCTTAATGCCAGTGCAGATGGGATCAAGTCTCAAATTGCAAATAATCTCTTTGTTGGTTTGGTTACAATCTCTATCGCTCCTTAAAATACAGAAGTAAGCCAGAGATAAGAGCTAACAGACTGTACCTGAAATTCAAAACCACGTTTTATACCAAAGACTTACAAAAGATCAGCTGCAGGCAATAGAACTACAAGCCTGGAGGAAAGACATTGAGGGGCAGTGTGAAAGCACCTTCAGATAGATTAGAGAAGCCTGCAGGATGTACTGTCATTAAATACGGTTTGTGATGCTGGGAAACTAACCCTCTACCTGAGAAGTGACTTTGTCAAACAAAAGAGAAGAAGGTCATAGAAGAACAGGTGAAATATTTAAGCAAAATGTTTTCTTGCAGCCAATAAACTTGTAAAATACTCCTATCCAGTCTGCAAATTACTGCTCAGTCCCATCAGGAAAGGAGGTCCAGAGAACAGCTGGGCCCCTGGGTGTCAGAGGGTCTTCTTTTTGACTATTAAATCTTTTTAAAGAGCTTTTATGTATTTCTTCCTCAGCACTAATGGATTGCCCAGAAAGCTTTTCACACACAACCTACAAGGGGAATTATTCCTGGCCGCCAACAAGTCCAGCTACCAAAGCAGAGGTCAGCTGCAAGAAAAACCCTCTGCAGTCTGCTCGAAGGAGTTGGTGAGTGATGAGATCATCTCATTTTGGTTCTTGCATGGGAAACAGGAGGGAGCGCCAGGCTTTGTGTGATGGGAAACCAGATGGTAGTCTGTCATGGCACGCAGCAGTGCCATGCCAAGGAAGATGCAAAGTATACAGGGCCAGTCCAGCATGGGCTGCAGGAAAAGGGAGTGTTGCATCATTTCCATCACCTGCAGCAAGTGCAAGCCAGAATAGCAGGAAGCTGACTTTCTGCTTGAGCAGGGAGGGGAAACAGATGCACTGTAGCATTCTGTGCCATCCATTCATGGCGCTCTGCCCTCCAGCACCTCCAGATGCATTTCAAATTGCTCTGGCGTTTGGGCCCTGCTCCCACTCTGCTAAATGAGTGCTAAGTCAGATCTGACTTGCAAGTCAGTTTTCAAAATTGGGCTAATTAATTATATTCTTAGCCACTTAAATGGGAAATACGAGAAACATCAACTATTATATATTTTTTTCTTGTAACAATGTACACTGTTTTCATTTTTCAGTGCAATTAATATTGAACTTGAGCAAGCTTTCTGGAAGAAACCAAATATGACTGAATGTAAATTACTGGAAGAACTTCCAAATAGTATTTTAGACCTCCATGATATCAAGATAACGGAAGGTAAGGCACCAGATACTTCAGTGACACAGTGAATCAAAGTAAAAATAGTTATTCTCAGATAATGCTTATGTTGGACATCTGAAGAACTGAAGCGACAAGGTGGTTTTATGTGCATCCTACTCACCTGGTCATCTTAAAGTGCTTTTAACGTAGATGAATTTTGCAGGTGCTTCAAATTTCTCTACCTAGCACTTTGAAGACTTGTCTCAAATCCTACACTTAGATTTAGAACTAAGTAAATAACCAATGAATAATGTGACAGGTTTTGCCTGTCTATACTCTCTCTGTTACCACATCAAATTAGTTCATAATATCTCATACAAAGAAGCACCAATCAGTGTATGGATTTGAAAAGTTTGTGCTGTAATTCATGTAAGCTATAAGGTGACCTTTACCACCTGATTATATCTTTTTAAGCTATGTCAAACAGTGCAAGTTGTTTGAATGGTGAACAAAAACAATACCACAGCTTATCCACCTACTCAGCAGTGGCATCAAATAATAGATCATTGAACGATATCTGCAGTTGCATACAGTCTGTCTGACTCCCAGGGTGTACTCACCTGGTCATCTTACAGTGCTTTTAATGTAGATGAATTTTGCAGGTGCTTCAAATTTCTCTACCTAGCACTTTGAAGACTTGTCTCAAATCCTACACTTAGATTTAGAACTAAGTAAATAACCAATGAATAATGTGACAGGTTTTGCCTGTCTATACTCTCTCTGTTACCACATCAAATTAGTTCATAATATCTCATACAAAGAAGCACCAATCAGTGTATGGATTTGAAAAGTTTGTGCTGTAATTCATGTAAGCTATAAGGTGACCTTTACCACCTGATTATATCTTTTTAAGCTATGTCAAACAGTGCAAGTTGTTTGAATGGTGAACAAAAACAATACCACAGCTTATCCACCTACTCAGCAGTGGCATCAAATAATAGATCATTGAACGATATCTGCAGTTGCATACAGTCTGTCTGACTCCCAGGGTGTAAAACTCTGCTTCTATAAAAAAATTGTAGAAGGATGGTGAGATGATGAATGGCAAATACAACTTTTCAAACTATACCATTCAGAGTTTGCTTTTGCTGCTATACCATTTAAGCAGCATTTGGGGAGAGGGGCGGATCTTGTGTAATTTTGAACTCACAAATGCTTGTAAACGTGACCAAAGTTAAAAGCAAGTATTATTTACAGATAATCTTCATAATCCAAAAGCAGGTGATAATATTCTTATGACAAGTACATTGTTTTCTTCCTTTAAAATACAACCTGAGATATCCAGATTTTACTTTGAAGTTTTTGCCAGTTTCATTGACATGTTGAGGGCTTACTGACTTATTCATAGGACATGATTTTGTAATAGATCAGAAGCATTATGACCATATGGAAAGAGAGGAGAAGCAGACTAACTCCTTGCTTTAACATAGAGACATGTAGCTATATAGCTAGACATATAGCTATGCCACATAAATCATCTGTGCTTTCTTTTTTTTCAGAGAATGCACAAGATGTTGTACAGCATATTTTATACCTCTTGCCAGATGCAACACTGCATATGGAAGAATTAGAAATCATTGCAAGTAAAATTTCTGATATCGTAAGGCTTGCAGATACGAGCATGACACTTGCAGAGACTATATTGTCTATACTAAACTATATTTTGCTGCAAGAAATAGAAGATCAGAACATTAGAAAAATGACCAATAGGTAAGTAAGATAACTTGCCCAGAAGCGGCTTCCTAAGCTAAAACGGCACTATGGAGTAATTCATTCAGTCTATTAAAATATCACCACAAGAGTTAGCAATTTCTGTGCTTGGATCTTAAACATGTTTGTGGTTCTTAGCAGTAGAGATTGGGTATTGTGTTGTCAAAGGTGCTTTTACCAGAACCAGTTCTGCAGAAGTCACCATCACAGAGTTGTTCTCTATGGGCATCTCAGCCTGGAGGCAGATCAGGGAGACTGTCTAGTTGCCGTCTCATCTCAGAGGTGATCTTTACAGCTCAGCAGTGAGGTCTGTTGGCAGGTCAGCCTGGAGACACGTGTCTGTTCCACCAGCACGGCAGGCTGGAGTGCTGTACCTGTGCTGATAAAGATTTTTCAAACATAGCTATTCAACGTTAGACTTCAAAATCTACATTTAGGATCCTACGTCCATTATGTGATTCTCACACATGCTAAAATCGAGGTTGCTAGATAACTTTAAAAACATCTCTCTCCTTTGAGATCTTAAAGGTAACTCAACTACCTGTTTTTGAAATGTCTGGCTTCTGTTGCTGAGCAGCACACTGTTCAGAAAACTACTGCCAGCCTTTACAAAGGCAAATGCAAGTACATTTGACTAAACAGAGTTTACTCATTTCTGATTTGGGCAAGACAGCTTACCCACTTCTCACTGCATGGCCTGAACCTCCAAATAGGAAAGATTATTCTACTTTGCACTGGCAAATCCAATGCTAACCAACAGTGTAAGAGATGCGGTGTTCATCATATTAAAAAGCCTTTCAACATCTCTCATTTTAAAGACTCTGCCTATCTGCAATTTTCTCTCACTTGAAGTAAAACAATATTTTAATAAGAAACATTAAAATAAGAAATATAAAAAGCAAGAAAAATGAACTTTCCACTTAAGTTCTAGGTGGGGCATAGACTACGCAACAGCCCAGTTATTTGTACTGGACGACTATGCATTGCCTTTTCAAACTCAGGAATCCGCAAGGAGGAGTAGCCAAAAATAGCTTAGAAAATCTGCCAGAGAGAAAGTATTGAGTAGCATCGTGATCCTTTTGGCTGTATGCTCTCTCTTCAAAGTCTACCGCACTGCAGTGTGTGGAGTGGGGGCTGTGATAGCTGCCAGCACTCAACACCTCTGCCTTCTCAAATAGGCTGTGGGGTTTTTTAAGCAAAATATCCATTACTTTGAATTCTCCTCCTGTGAAATGTAAGGTTTTAGGGACAAGGATGATATTCTAATAGACCCTGGATTCCTGATCCTTAATGGAGATGGAGCTGGTATGTACAAATTGTAATAAAAAAGTCTTTACAATTTTTATGGACAGGAGAATCTTAGGTATTTTAATTTTTCCATAAATCAGACCTCAGAAGAACACGACCACTGTGATGATACCTGACGAGAGCTAGCATGATATCCTCACAAGAGCTATTATGCTCCTTCCTTCAGGCCTCTGTAGAAATTTTGGATCCCAGGTATTTTGAGGAAGTGGAACTCCAGACAGGCAGCTGTGGCTGAAAGGATCCCGTGGGGGTCCTTGTGTGTCTGTGTGTCGCACAAAATATGCATGAAGATAACACCAGACCAAAGGAGGACAGGAAGGTTTGCCTTTAGCCTGACGGGGTCAGCTGTCATACACATTTTCAACAGAGTATTATCCCTTCTTGCATACTGCTGAACAGCCTTAAGGGAGGCCAAACAGGATGCGGAGCTGTCTCTGACTCTTTTAATACCCATAAGCATTAAACAACCCTAATTTGCTGCTTCCTTTGGAATCCACCCTCTTCTCTCTACTTAGAAAAAAACCCAAAACACTGAGAAGAGGGCTCAGAAAGCCTGTGAAATCTCCATCCTCAGAGATATTCAGAGCAAGGACAAGACCCTGAGCAAGCTGACCTACCTTTAAAGTATGCCCTGCCTGGGGGAGGTGGGGAGTTGGATGGCAGACCTCCAGAGCTCCCTTGCAGACTAAATTACTCTGGCTCTGATATTTTACCTGAGGGTACAAGTAAATGATTGCAAATAATCAAATTAGCAGGTTTTACAAGTTACTGCCTTCCAGATGAAATGCAGTATTTGACTGGGTGTGAATTTTGACTCAGGTCTTCCCAGAACCACCTCATGTTGTCCCCACAGGACGGTATCTTCCACCTGCTAGAGTTTTGGCTTACTCAAACATGCTAACTCAATTGCTTGCTATCACTTGACCCTGTGCCAGACAAAATGCCATCTACCCCAAAATGGACCTGTTCTGCTCTAGTGATTGCTCCTTGTGATCATAAATCGGAGCAGAGGCTTTTAGCTGATTGTCTCCTGACTGCGTATTATGAAGCCAGGAGAACATTTCAAGAGATGTATCTTTTTTTTTTTTTCTTGCTGTTGCTCTTGGTAAAGTATCCTGAAGACAACCGAGGAGATAGGTTATAAGGTGACTTACACAGAAAGAAATACGTCGGTCATAATCACTTCCTTGGCTTTGCTGGTGATGCGTCCAGATCCCAGCGTGTTTGGAGGACTGGCTTTTGGCGTTACCTCCTATGACAGAGGCGTGGATCTCAAGGTGAGAGTAAAGTATCATCTCAGGGATGACTGACTAAACCAGACAATCCTCCTGCTATTTTGTACCGTTGTGTATTTGACCTGAGGAAGGCAGCTCTGAGCATGACATCTCTCTCTCCTGCAGATCAATGTTCAAGAATACCCTTTCAAAAAGGCCCTGGCCTCGGTGTTTTTGCCAAAATCACTGAAGAAGTTCTTAGGGATCGAGCACTCTGACCCAGACAAGCGTTCAAAGATCCAGTTTAAGTTTTTTGGCACTACTTCACTCTTTGCGGTAACTACAACTCCTAACAAACGCTAACACGGCAGTAATAATAGTAATACAAGAAAAAACGCAATAGCGTCATCTGTTCTGGGCGTCAGACTGATGGAGCACTAAGAAACGTGCAGGGAAAACGTACTCAGGCAGCAAAACCTTTGCTGTAGCAATGATGCTCTGAGAGGTGTCTGCAGACCTTAGACTTTTTGTTCATTTTCTGTAGATGATGCTTTATTCCAATACTGCTCTTCTGTAGGAAAAGAACATGCCCTAATCTTCCTCTGATAGTGAGCTCTTGCTTAAGGAACGTGCATAGTACATGTCAAATATAATGAAAATAATGTCAAGATTTACGTCTCCATCAAAAGAATAGCAGCACTGATATGCAGCATTTAGGACTATTCTAGTATTTGCTCTGTTTTCTTAACTCGGGGGGGTGGGTGAGTGTTCTTTTGGTATGGTGGAGCATACAGTGTGCTGAGCAATGCTTTTCACACAGAAGAAGCATTCACAATTGTGTCTACTGTCTAATGAGCCTAATGATGTACAACTGGATGTTGTGATGTACTGAAATGATTATACAGCTTTCTCAATCCAGCTGATGCATCTGAAACTCTGTTCTGCTTCAGCTGATGTGGAGACTGTCCCTAAATTTGCAACTAACTACATTTGCTAATGTAGTAGCAAGTAGCTAAATTACCTCAGGCATCCCATGGTGTTTAGCGGATCACCATTTCCAATACAATTTTTAAAAAAGGAAGCAGGGAAAAGCAGGATTGCTGGTAACTGAAATGACTTGGCATTTTTTGCACGCGTGTATTTTTCCACTGCAGGATGACAGTTTAAAGGAGAGGTTGAATACTTATGTCGTGAGTGCCAGCATTGAAAACGCATCAATTCAGAACCTTAATGAGCCTGTGACTATTACTCTTCAGCACATAGACCAAAATACGGTAGGATGTATTCATTTCATCAGAGACGTGTTGAAGTAGAGCCTATTTCACTTAGCCTTACAATAAACTGGCAACAGGAGAAATAAGCTTAAAACACTTTGCTGCCTGACCTCTCCATGATATATCAACCAAAACATTGACAGACCACACAGATCTCAGTGTTTAATTCCTGCAGGTTAGTAAAGCTTGTGTCTCCACTCTAAATCCATGCTCAGCAGCAAGGGACGTTTTCATTGTTTCCTTGTTTTGATCTGGACAACTTTTTTCAAGGAATAGTTTATTTGCTAAAAAATGGCAGGTTTTGGATTTGACTGAAATGATTTGTAGTTGCTCCGAATTTAGCAAATTGTTTTAGTCACAGAGGTAAATTTTCATTGTTTCCTTGTTTTGATCTGGACAACTTTTTTCAAGGAATAGTTTATTTGCTAAAAAATGGCAGGTTTTGGATTTGACTGAAATGATTTGTAGTTGCTCCGAATTTAGCAAATTGTTTTAGTCACAAAAAGAGGTAAATTCAAAAAAAATCAAAACATTGCATAGATGTTTTCAAAATTAATTTGCTTTGTTTTGTTTGAAAATGATGTTTCAAAACTAAAATCTATTTTAAATTATTTTTAAATGGGCATGGGTGAAACTTGTGGACTGAGTTCCACCTTAGCATTTTTGTGTTGCCAATGTTTATGGTCCAGCCTCCACACAAATATATCGCAAACGCAGGGCAGAACAAAATTATTCAGTAAGATGAATTTGATTAAAGTTCAAGTTAATAAGAGCTTGAAAATGCTGCTTTTATGGCAATATGCTCTTTCCATTCAGTTCTAGCAAGTAATATATACCCAGAAATTTCATCTAGATATCCCCCCTCTTCCGTCATTTTTACTCCACCAGGCCATCTGGCACTTCTCAGATTTTTTTCCTCGACCTTTTAAAAATATCCTAATTAAATATTTAATGAGATATCATCCTAACCTACATCTTTGGCTCTCTGCCTAATTATATTTGACAGTCTACAGATCACACGTCTTAACAGCTTATCTGTTAGGGTGGCTTCCTGTAAACTCTATGCTTTATTAAACTTTATTAATAATAAAAGAAAATTAATCTGTGCCTTAGGAAAGTTTGCTGCAGCATTATGAGTAATAAACTAGAATGTCCCCAAGGGAAAACATTGCATTGAATACCCATTTAAATCTGTTCAGCTGTTTGCAATATGCAGGCAAGCTTTATTTTCTCTTAGGTGTCTTCCCTGCCTGGTTTCAGAGAGAGAGAGAGAGAGAGGAAACACTGAAATTCTAAAATAAAGGTTTTCTTGTGTCAAGAATTGTTTGGGGTTTTTTATTATTATTGTATAAACTCTCAGGTTGTTATTCTAGGTCTTAGTCATAACTTTCGAATTTCACCAGTAATTCGGTATGACATCTCAGATACCACATGAAGCCAATGAGATTAGACATAGGAATCGGCCTAAGCTGGACAACTTGTCAGATTTTCTGCTGTCCTTAAAAGACTACGAGATACAGAAAGACTGGTAAAACTGGGCAAATCACCGACTCCCAGGACTTCCCTCGGTAAAGGGGAAGGCAAAAATTGCGACCCTCTGCTGGTTTTCAGTGCCATGGATGAGATGGCCAATATCCCAGCCGGTTCCCAATGACCAAGTGTCCAACTGCCCCTGAACTGCTGGCATCTCCAGTGACTTACAGACCCTATGCAGCACCACCATGCAAATAATCGCAGAGATCAGTGGGCTTTCTCGTCGAGCAGTAGAGAGGAAATCGAATCAAACTGCCTTAGTTATAAACCCTGACTACAGGCAAGATGCACCGTCTGCAAGTGCAGGCGGTGTACAGACGTACTGAATAAATGTCACAGCCTCCTTTTTCTCTGCTTTCAGGGTAATGCAGCAGTGCACTGCGTCTTTTGGGACTTTCAGAAGAACGGTAAGTGCTATTTACAGAGCTGCCACGCTTGCTCTGTCACCAGCCTCCCAGGGCCTTTGGCTCCTTGACATTTCAGCTTGAAACTTTGAGGCTGTCCTGTTGAGTCTGTGTTTCTGGTTTCCATTGACGTTGATACCTTGGTAATCAGTGTTACTACTAGGGGATACGTGTCTGGCATTGTACAATGGTGCATCTACACGAATAAGAAGACTTAGTCTAAGAAAAAAGCAGAAATGCAATGAAACATCAGATGACTTCTCACAGCTCAGGGAAGTCAGTGGGGGCTTTGCTGTGGTCAAGTCTTGAATATGGCTCAGAGAGTCAACAGACACAGAAAGAGAAGTGTGTATTGGGTTAACTCAGAACACGTGGGAGAGGTTTTTCTCTGCAATTATTGGTGTTAGAATATATATATTTTTTAAATCAGAAGGTTAGCTTCTGAATATGTCATACACGCCACATAAATAGGGTCATAAATTCAAACCTACCAGGGAAGATCTGGCTTTTTCAATGCTACACTCTGCCTAAACAAATCCTCTGCCCTGTAAATATTTCTTGCCTTCTGTGTTTCCAAACCCTGCAGCATAATCTAGTCCAGCACACTTTTCCTTACCTTCCTGCTTTCTCCGTGTGCAGGCATGTAAATGACTTTAAATATTTCTTCATTCCACCAAAGGCTTTCATCCAAGTTTTGAGGTTCGCAGGCAACTATATAAGATGTGTTCCTGTGTGAAATCTCACTTGTGTGCTGCTAAATGACCCTGCAATCTGTACTAACTTGAGCTCATATTCACACATTCTGCATGCTGCAGAGCTATAAATGACTGAGCATGACTAACTCTGCTTAAAAATCCCTTTTTCTCTATTACACAGATGGACTGGGTGGTTGGAATACATCGGGGTGTGAAATGGAATATACAGATATGAATTACACAATCTGTTTTTGTAACCATCTTACCCATTTTGGAGTCCTACTGGTAAGTACTCTGTGAATCATCTCCAAAAAAGTCCCGTGGCACTAAAGAAAGTCATCGCTAGTTTTGGGGAGAGATGGGAGATTCGTATCTATACAACCTGATATCTGCAATTTTGCCAAAATCAGTAATAACAAACAAAACGCTTATAATAATTTTTATAGTATAACGTCCTCTAAATGTCACTTGCTTCAAGGCAAATTCATTTTACAGATGTAGTTTGTACTTCTTTGCAATGTAACTTAATCAACGTTAACGTTTTGTTTGCTGCATTGGAAATACTGTGTTAAATTTATTACCTGCCAGTGGCAACTAATGGCATTACATCTTTCTGAAAGTTTTATCTAGGCTCCATCAGAAAGGGAAGTTTGATATAAATATGGGAGATGTCATTAGCTGCTATCGTCTCTTATTTCTCTGTAATACAGAGAAAACTGCCTCTAAAAGTTGAATGTCAAAAAATGGGATGACTGCCTGAGAATGGGCTGCAAAAAATGCGAAGTGTTAGGCAAGTTCAAAGCAATCTGAGTAGATTAAAGTTGTCTAATCCCAGTAGGATACAACCTACACGACGGGGTAAGGCCATCCCTTTGCCTTCAGATGCTTGCCCAGCTTCCCCTAGAGGTCAGCATTACCCTGCTCCCAGAGAGGCGCGAAAGCCCTCCCTGGTAGTAAAAATGCGACTTCTACAGGAAAGAATTTAGATTTCAGTCAACTTGCTAAAGTTTCCATTCAAGCAAAGAGAATTCAGTCTGATTTTAAGATCACACCTCTTCTGCACTGCCACTTCAGTAATCAGCACAGTTACCAGTATTTAACAGCACCGTCGATTGTACATCAGAGAGGTAGGTTACCAGTCTGAGGTTTGAAGTTTCACCAAATAGAAGAGAAACTGTGGCAGGGGACAACAAAATCCTCTCAATATTACTCCTGGCAGCAGCTGTGGAGAAGCAGGGCCCAGCCTCCCGGGTGATTTTTGCGGAGGGATGCTTTCTGGATGTGCAGGATCCTCCCATGCTCCAAGACATTTAGCAGGTTTGTGCAGTTCCCAAGCGTGGCAGCTGCCATTGACACAAAGTAGAGTTTCTCCTGCAAAGTGAGCTCCCAGGGAATAATTTTGGCAAGATCCTAGAATCCTTGTTGAATCTGTGGTTTCTGAAGTACAGCTTTTCTAGCTTCACAACTTATTACTGCGTATTTTTACTAGTTTGGATATTCTGTAGGACTATACATTAAGAAACGCATAAAAATATTAACGGAAACCCTGCAAAAGTAGCAGTAAGCAGAACAGAAATTGATTTCTTTATCAATGTGAAAATGTGGAAAGCAATTTTCTTTATCTGTTATGGCAAACAACTGTGATTCTTTATCTTGTAACATAGGACTTGTCCCGGACAGAGATAGATATCACACATGATCGTATATTAACTCTGATAAGCTATGCAGGATGTGGTGCTTCTTCCCTTTTTTTGGGTGTAACACTGGTGACATATCTAGCCCTTGAGTAAGTCTGATCCTTTTTCTTATATCGCTTTTAATATTTTAGCAATAATGAATTTGCAGCAACTATCAGAATGTTTGGTAATATTTGATGCTGTGATGCCTAGGAGGGAGGACTGAGAGCCGACAGTATAAATATTGCTTTATTTTGACCTGTGACTGTGGTGAAGTAAGAGGGATTCAAATACTCATGCTTCAATACAAGCACCAGTCGGAACTGTTCAGCAACTTCTATGTTCCTAAATTTCTATCATTTCATAGATTTACCCATGGACATGGGTAAGATATCATATCAGCAATCTGGAATATTCCCTGTATATAGACTCTACATTGGTTGATATCAACAGTAAAATAGGGAAACTTTTCTCTTCTCTTGCTCTTGGTCTTTCTTGTGTTTTGTCCTTTTGGATAGGTTTCGTTTTATACTGTATGTGCCAGTGACATCCTGGCACGATGGGGCCCTAGACTTAGGTAACTGTGGGTGCTTTCATAATCCAGTAATATTGCAATAACAATAATATTTGACGCAGTAGTAAAAAGATGATGTTAAGTCTGTCTCTCCTCCACCAAGTGTGGAAAAACCTAGCAGGTCTCCATGTATATAGAAGCTCTGCTTTTTCAGGCTGGGAGATCTGCTTCAAAAACACACCAGTGATTTGATATAAAACACTAAGGTAGACACAACTTACACGACAGAAAGCCAATTTGTAATATGCTGAATACACATTTGTGCTACTTTGCATTAGCGAATGTACCCAGCACAGCTCATGCAATGATAACCTCGTGGACTTTCCCCTTCTTTTTAGAAAGCTGCGGAGAGACAATCCTTCAAAAATCCTGCTCAATCTTTGTGCCTCACTGCTGATGCTCAACATGGTCTTTCTCATGAACTCCTGGCTGTCCTCATTCAACCAGCCGGGTCTCTGTATCACCGTGGCTGTGCTTCTTCACTACTTCTTGCTTGCAGCTTTCACGTGGATGTGCCTGGAGTCTGTTCACTTTTATTTGGCTCTTGTCAAAGTTTTCAACGTTTATGTCCCAAAGTACATCCTAAAATGCTGTATTGCTGGCTGGGGTAAGTAAGCAGATGTCTTCCTTCTCCACTTCTGTGCTTGTTAACTTCTCTAAGATAGGAGCATATTTGCAAAAGTAAGTTAGGACACTGAGCTAGTAGAAATGTGGTGCACACCCTAAGCCGTAAGGATGGATTCCTTCCCCCAGGCAGGTTCAGCTTAAGTTTCTTCTGTCCAGGGAGACATTAGCAGAAAGTGCCTGTTGCTCCCTGCACAGGGTCATAGGCAAGGAAAGGCGAAAGTGGGCATAAGGACTGCTTTCCTACCCCTCCTGCTCTTCACAGGAATGATTTATCATGGTACCTCACGTCAGTGGGTGGGCCTGAGGAAGTATGAGCTGCCCACAGCCTTCACCCCTGCATTGGTGATGCTCAGAGGAGATTTTGATGATCTTCTCCAGGCCTCGTGTCCTTAGCTGCTGTTCTATGCATGATTCCCCTGCGGGGATGGATTTGGCTTTCATTTATAGCACTCCTGAGGACTTCACTGATTCACTTTTCCTCCAGGCACTGAGCATCAGGGACTTGTTTGGGAGAAACATAACAAAAAGGACTGAAAATGCTGGCTCAGCTGTTAGAAAAGGTGTTATCAAAGGCACTGACCCAGAGCAGGATTTCATCTGTGTTTTTTCGGTTGCTGTTAGACGCTGTTTTAAAGGGGTTTTTAGGCTTCTGAATAGTGTGCAGTGCATCATCATCTCCATCCTTAGATTTAATGTCACACATAATTGTTCTCAGGGGCAGCCATCCGCAACGGAGTTGTTGGCAGCAGTCACTCTCAACAGAAAAGCCTGAACTGAAAGAAATATGGGAAATGAGAAATGAGTGGAAGGGAAGACTGATAAAACACTGTCTGCAAAATGTCTGTTTCTATCAGATCTTAACGGAAAATGCTGTGGTCTGCTTATCTTTTGACACTCTGCTTTTTGTAATAATCAGTTTTATTTTACCAGATTGGATCCCTTCTGGAGATGTTTGAACACTCCCAAACATTTTGCAAACACAGATATTTTTATGCCCACTCATTTGTAATTTACGTAAATAAGGAGATTAAACCTGCTATGCCACACGTTTAATTACACTCATTTCACAAGGAGCTTTAGAGTTTGATCCCAAGATGTACATGTCTGCTGTAATTACTCATCAGAGATTATCTGACATCTTTCCATATTCTCCATTTCATCTTTTTTATCTAAATATCTCTTTTTCTCTTGCCTTCCATATTAGGAATACCAGCTGTTGTAATTACTATTCTCCTCATTATAAATAAAGACTTCTATGGCAGTGGATCACCTTCTGAGAGCAATCCATTCAGCAATTTGTAAGTATAATATTTTAAGCTTTTTGATGGTCACCAGAGTTTCTCAAAGTTAGAAGAAATAACCAGAAGGCAACAACTTCTTTCTTGCTTTTGTCTTTCCTCCCCCATCTTAACCCTCTCCTTTTAGTGGTTCTGGTTCAGTGGATCATTTTGGATGTATGGCTACTACACGGAGTAACTCTCACGTCAGTGGACTGGGCTTGGGGACAGGGAGGGCTTCTGCCAGTCAACTCCATTTTTACTTTCTGGAAAACCTCTTTCTTTACATGACATTAACTCAGTCTGATGGGACATTTGTATATGCTCCTGCGTCTTCTAGATTTCTGGTAAAACCTAAAGGAAGAATAATTGCTCTAGTATTTTGCACGTTTGCTTCTGGTTTTTTAATGTCAATTCACATCACTGTCTCTTCTTCATTTCGAATTCTTTTATTAAATCATCTCAACCTCCTCACTTTTCCAGTGGGAAAACACTGCATTCTTTCACCCTTTTTTAAAAGAGTTTTATAGCAAAGAGGGCTTCCATTTTTTCCTCTGCTTTCTGTTTCGCACAACCTGATCGTTTGTTGGTGAAGATTACCTGGAATATTTGAATTCTATCCTGTCGGAGAGGCAACACACACCCATGACACCTCAGAGGGAAAATTGTTACCCACCTTTAGCAAAAAGGGAGCAAAACTCACTAATTGCTGTCCGAGGAGAAGCTAACCAGTGCTCATCTTTGTGCTCTACTATTATTTAGGCTCCTAATTAAGTCATATTTAACTTGGTTTTCCTAAGGCAGTGTGTCTTTGTTAAGTTGTGAAACAACTGTCAGGTTTATTTGAATTTGGCAGGAAAATTAAAGTCTCAAAGTTATTGAATTTCTATAACATCCATAAAAAAGGCAAGCGGAGAGATTCTCTGAGTGCCTTTATTGGGGGAAAGTAATAGGCATTAGGGAATGCCCCTTACTGGGTATTGGAGAACCATATGGGAGACTTATTTTGGATACGAGGCTTCATTAGTTTCACTGCTCACAAAACTCCTTATTCAGTACATACTTCCCTTTCTTGCAGTTGCTGGATTCAAGAGAACATAGTGTTTTACATCTCCGTTGTGGCCTATGTCTTCTTAATATTTTTGACAAATACAGCCATGTTCATCACTGTTCTCCTTCAAATCCAGTCCGTGAAATCAAGGACACAAAAGAGATCCAGATTCTGGAAACGAGGTTTTCTCCAAGACCTCAAAAGTGCTTTCAGCTTGATGTTCCTTTTGGGCTTAACCTGGGGCTTTGTCTTCTTTGCCTGGGGCGCAGTAAGGATATTTTTCTTGTATCTCTTCAGCATTTTTAACACCTTGCAAGGTAATTTCTCAATGGAGTACTGCTATAAATACAACAGTTTAGGACTGTGGAATAGAAGTAAATTTGTAACATCATGTAATTCAAGCATGGGGGAAGAGGAGTGCTCATGTAGCTTTTGTGTTACAGTGTTCAGCTATTTTAATAGGGAAGCTCCATTGCAGGGGGATGACAGTGTTGTGTAGATAGCATTGCTGTGATAGCTATGCTATTGAAGACATGAATTCATGCCCTTGAAACATGGGTCTAAATAAATGCATATTTTCAGGAGCTGGCACAATCCTTTTCATCTGGGCATAAAAATGGTTGATAGAATCTACAGTGACTTGCAGATTATTCTTATACCAAATCTGCAGCAAGCTCTTCCCATTACCCTTTCATACGCACAAAGGACTCGGTGCAATTCTGGTCCAGCATCATGCTGGCCCAGGGACCATCGCTCTGCCCATACGTAACATACTGGTAACTGAGTGGCACACAAAAAGTTTAGAAAAGGGACAGCAGGCTGGAGAATCCACCTGAAAACCTGTGAATTTCTCTTCTTACTTCTTTAGGGTTCTTTATCTTTGTGTTTCACTGCCTAATGAAGGAAGAAGTAGTGAAGCAGTGCCGAGTACACTTTTGCTGGGGAAGATTTCGTCTGAGTAATTATTCTGGTAAGCATTGAGGGGTTTTGTTTAGCTCGACTCATAAGTCTTCGCCTGCTACTGGTGTCACATTTGTTCTACATTAAGAAGTAAGGCTCCCCTCAATAGCCTTTCTGCATTGCATTGGATAATTGTTCTTTAATAGGTCCTTATCCTCTTCTATTAACTGCTTATATGATACGATGATGGGGTGACAGCATGCAGTAAAAAACGTAGATTTCCGAAAAAGATTTCAGCTTGGTCTCTAATTCTGTTCTCACATGCCATTCAGCATTCCCTTATGTGAGCTATGTCTTTGGTGGCCTTCCAGTCTTCATAAAGCTGAATTCAGAAACTTATGCAGGATATTGGACACACTAGTAGCTATTTTTTATGTGTGGGAGCTGGGTTTGCTCAGCTGGGGAAGGAGAAGGGAGGTGTAATTGCTGTGTTTGTCTATCTGAGGGGTGGTTATAGAGAAGAGACAGGCTCTTCTCAGAGGTGCACAGCAAGAAGACAAGAGGCAACGGACACAAGTCACAGCTAGGGAAATTCCCATTAAATACAAGGAAAAACATTCTTCACAATGAGGGTAGTTAAATAGCTGACAGTGGCCCAGAGAGGCAGTGGAGATAGTCTCTCTCCTTGGAGAGTCAAAATTCATCTGGAGAGGTGCCTGATCCAACTCTGGGCAGGAGTTTGGAGTGAAGACCCCCAAAGGTCCCTTCCAACCTGAGTTATTCTAAGATTCTGTTATCTACCAGCTCAGCAAGAAATAACACGTGCTGTGGCTTATTCTGGGCCAACACGGTGATGCTGATTTTTCACAGAAATCTGAAAGAGCTGAATAACTTCAGTACCTCTGTATGTCTGTCAAAATCAGTTGACATAAAGAATGGGTATAACCAAGGAGAAGCTAACTCAGTTTAGTCTTTGCAGGAAGCCAGCCTGAAAATCCCGTATGAACACATATGTCCTGTACACAGCAGTCCTGTGCTTTGTGTGCTGCCAAGGAATACGTTTCCATTTGCAGAGGGGGAATTCAGGTCTAAGTAGCACATAGAGTATTCTCCCTTGAGCACAAGCCAGCTCGATGCTGTACGATACAATAAGGGTAAGGCTGCCATTCCACTCCTTTGTGCGCCTCCTGTCTGCTTCGGTATGACCTTATCCAAATTAGTATTACTAGATTGGGTCCCTAAAGGGGAAATAGAAGACTGAATTGCTGGTATCCAGCCCCACCTGCACAAGTGTGACAGAGCCAGTGTAAAAATTAACAGCAGGAATTGTGCGTTGTGCTGCACAGCTTCAGGGCAGGTACAAGGGTGGCCCAAGAAGCAAGAACAGACCTTTCTCCTCCCTGATCTCTAGTAGTTTGAGATATGACACACGTACAGAATTTTATTCCTGTGCCTTCCACTCTCTGATTTCAGACTGGAGTGGGTCAGGTGCAACTGCTGGATCTACACCAAGGCATTTAAACCACAAATCACCGTCCCAGGCTTTGTGGAGTCTAAATTCTAATGGAACAAGCTCAACTTTCAATGGTTCAGATTTTCTCCCCAGGACTTCTCTGGATATAAATTTTAGGATCGGTAAGAAAAATAGCGTGCACTGCATAGAACAGAATGCAATAGGTTCCATATGGTGACTGTCAAATCCCGACCAATGGAAATAAATAGGAAACCTTTCACTGCTGTGTCTATGCCAGACCTAATTTGGGGGTTAATGGCTGTGTTACAGGTGGCTTTTGCTGTACTAAGGAAAGTAAAAAAGCCCTTAAGATGCTGGTATGGCTCTTCTCCAAAAGGAAGGGAACTCTCTGCTCAGCCTCCACCTTAGGCACCTAAGAGATATTCTACCCTGGGCCAGCTGGCTGTCATTCTCACAGGACCTACTTCCAGTTAGGGAGCACTACAGCCTGTCTATCTCATGCATTCCCAAAAGAGCAAAGATCTTGGAGGTTACAGAAAGCTGAACAGGACCTGCTGTCAGCCTGTTTAGTCCAGAAGAATCCCAGCAGGAGATTTTGCCTTCCAAGATGGAGAAATCGTTGCAGACCCGTATTCTGAAAAAGGGATGCCTTTGTAGGAATTCTGACCCAAGCACCAAACATTCCTGGTTGTTTTTGGAAGCACGCTGATTTCTGTTATTTCTCCAAAGACCTTAAATCAGTGAACTGTGCATAGACAGGTTTCTTTCTAAATAAATTAAACCAAATTATAATCATGGAAAATTTTCCTTAATTCTTTTCCATAGCTGAAGTTCATTACAACCCGAGTGCTGTACCTGCAGAAGATGGTGAGACCAAACCTCCTTGTTCACGAAGAATACTACCCATGGATACGGGGCTGCACTATCCACAGAAAGCAAGATTTTTTCATTGATACTGAATTTGTTTCCTTCTGATTATCTAATGATGATTCTCTTTTGTGGCATGTAGAAATAAACATTGATCTAAGTAATTACTTTTAGTGTACAGTTATCACTCTGAACACAATTATAGAGCTAAAACGTCCCACGATTCAACTCTCTAGGCTTTAGTGGAGTGGCAGTACTGACCGCATAAGGATTTGGTCCCTCTGTGTTTCCAAGATTAGCCCTCATGTTAAACAGAGACTGGAAACAGTCTCTGCTTCATCATTAGCCCTTCTCATAGTCTGTCCTCTTTTTTTTTTCCTCTTTACACCCTCCTGCCGTCCCTCTGCTCCCTTCTTCATCTGATACTTATCCTCAGAACCTAATATCCATAATACTGAGTTTCAAGTCATATTTTTGAGCCTGTTAGCTGACTGTATCAGGCATGGATGTCTAGGCTCCTCAATCAGTATCTTTCCTTACTTTTTCTGAGATAGAATTTGATCAACTTATACATTAAGAAATTGGACTCAGCTTTCCAAGAAGTTCCTTTCAGTTGTATGTTTTGATTTTCAGACGTGCTGGCACTGCTTGGATTTAGATCTCTAAAGAGATGTACATGCGTGTTTAAATGTTTGAAAATGTTGCCCAGTACCTTCAAATGGAATGTGGAAACAAGAAAAGCTGAAATTCCCACCCCTAATGGATATCCATGTGTACAATAAAGGTTTCAGATTACCTCTCCTGCAAAAAACCAGACCAATAGCAGATAAAATCCTACCATCTTCGGAGGCTGCGATTGAGTTCACCCTTTAGTCATACTTTGCTGTGAATACAGCAGGAGGTAAACTGCATTTCGTAACATCGCAAGAGAGACTTAACTTTCCTCTCCTACTGAAGAGGGGCTTTCTTTCAACAAATGTGTTTGAATCGGTAACTTGCCTGCTCAATCGAATCCCAGTTTCGGTTTTGAATGCCTTTTTCTGCATCATTCAAGTACAGTTTTTTTGATGATTGCTAATACAGTAAAATACTAACCTGTAGCGATGACAGAGAAGTAAAAAAACTATAATGGAGCGATGTCTTAGAGCTGGTACGTACGATAGCAGATACAAAAGGTTCTTTCATTCTGTGAATAACTCCCACACAGCAATTAATGGAAAAAGATGACTATTTCAATGTACAGTAGCTACAGCCAGCCTACTTGAAATTAGACAGATCACCTTCAGTTCCTTGGCTTTCTGGGAGAAACATTAGCATTAAGAACATGCAAACAAGTTTCACCTCATACCCACTTGTTTGTAACTTGAAATTGCTTTCAATGAGAAAGAAATTTAATATAAAATACAGTTCGATATGTTGGATCCTTGAACTATCATTCTCTGCTTGTATTCTTTATTTTCATTAGTTAAACTTTGTTCCACAATCTGCTGCTGAATATAGGTTTTCCCTGCTTTGCAATGAGAAGCAGGACATGCTCTGCCATAGTGCTGCGCGCTAAAGCTGTGCCTGACTCCCTTTGCACCCCTAACCTGGCTGCTTCACACCCCAGGAGGGTCCTGTGAGGGTAAGGAAGGAGGCTGCGGAGGTCTTCGGAGGAACTGGAGCTTTAGTCCTCCCCTGAGTCCCTTTTACATCAGTTTGTCCCTGCCATGATGTGGGTAAGTCTAGGTGGATGGATAGTCTGGCCCTGTTTCCTTCTCTACCACCCTTTGATCCTCACTGTCCTCCTTTGTGCAGTAATTCTTTCTGCATACACTATAGGTAATGGGCTTAAATTTAGACTAGACATTAGGTAACAATTTCTAATTTTAAGGAATAAGTGGTCTAGAGTGCACATGGAATTGCCATCATTGCAGGTCTTAAAAAACACTCATAGTGATAAGACAAATATCTGCCAGAATTGGTATAAGTAAAGTTGATTTTGCCTTAGGGCAAAGGATGGACTGGAACACCTGTTGAAAGTCCTCCCAACTCGATTTTCTTTTACTCTAATTTAAAATAAAAAGGCAGCAAAAGAGGATCAATATGAGAACAACATGAGACTGGCCTTGACTCCTGCGTACCGTAATTGTTTTATTTCATTCCTGATAAAAGACGAAATGTATCTTGATTTTCTAAAGTTTTTGCTAAACGCCCTCATAGCATTATTAAATGAATAGGAGCAGCAAAGATTTGGATAAAAGCTGGACAAGCAGTGAGAAAAGTGCTGGAATACGTAAGACTTCTCAGGCTGCTGAGAAATGGCTGGAAATGCCATTTCTTGGGCAGATCCGTCAGCGTGTTTCCTGCTTTGGAGGTGTAACAGTGGGAAGAAGAGCAAGCTGCACGGCGTGGAGCGATGTCAGTTCTCCATTCTTGCTATTGATTTTTTTTTTTTTTTTCCTATTTGAGAGGCAAAATCTGGAAGTAAAATTTTAAAAACCTGTCAACTTGCTTATGTGAAATGCAAAGCGCTATTTGTTCTGGGAAGGCGGTTAGCTCGCTTCCACTCTCCATGATATGCCTAATGGCTTTTCCAGCTAAACAGTGTATCATTTATGTTTCAAGCGTGGCATTGTTTAGGTTGTCAGCCGGAATGAAGATGTGTAATTTTCTTTGGGCTGAAATAATATCTTCCGCGCCGGCACCATTACGTTTGCTCTTCTCCACCGTATCTACGCTGACATTCTGTCACAGAATCGTGCGTTCATGGTTTTCACAGGGAGAGGACATGCACAAAGACAAATCTAATAAAAAATTGCTATGCGCTTGTGATTCACATCCTAATAATTTTAAGTGATGGGAACAGCTTCTGCAGCTCTGGCTTGAACGTGACCTGCGGGGCAGCGCTGCGTTGCCCGTACAAACGCACCCTCCGCCCCGCGGTTTTGACTGTCTCAGTTGACTCTGCTCGCTCTCTGAGAAAGCAGCCAGCCAAAAGCTCCTTCGATTTCTAAGTCATTCTCATTTACTCCTAGACCGCTTATTTTTAGTGATACATACACCGGGAAATGCGTGCTCTATTTTAAACCAATGAAAGAAGGATTTCTGAAAGTACATTTATCTATGAAGACAATTACTTGATGTCAGATCACAGTGGGTTGTTAACAATAGGTTAGACGATGCAAAAGAAATAAAAAATGATAGTAAAATCACTGCAGCAGCTGTGGTGACTCGGGCAAAACCCTCCCCACTCCCATCGTGCTATTTAGACCGGCACAAAACTCCACCACCCTTGGTACCAACTAAGTCTGGATGCAGATCCACGGTCTAGGCAGCTCACTCAGGGGTCCCTGGAGGCTTTTTATGTCTCCGCATGGACTAGTGGCTAAAGCTGCCTCTAGCTCAATGTATGTAGATCACTTTGATAACCACGTGATAGAAAATATTACATTGGATGACAGTTAAAGGTCAGTACAGCTTGTTTAAGTTTTCTTCTGACAACTTCTGTATCTACAGTAGTGGTTAGCAATATAGGCATATATTAACAGCCAAGATGTAGAATTCTTTCTAAATTTAGCAGGCAGTTATTATTGGGACAACGAAAGAATTGTCATTATGGGAAACGATTTGAGATTAAAAATCAAAACACTGGGAAGATAATTACCTATTGTGTAAGATGATTGTTAAGTCTTAATGCACAATACTCTGTGCTTTTAGGTATCAGAAAGTATTTAGCATGTAATGGCACTCTAATGGTTCTAAATTAAATGTATCATTGAGAGTTTCAAGGATGCCCAAAAGAATTATGCTTGCTTTATTATTTCATTGCCTGATTGCTTCTGTAACGGAAGAAATTCAAGGATACATTCCAGTGTTTATTTTTCTCTCTTTTCTGAGAAATGACACCAGTATTTCACCGGCCATTCCCACACTGAAACTGGCTGAGGAAACTCTTGGAAAAGGAGGCTGGAAGGGAAAACAAGAAAAAATGGAGAAACAAGATAAAAGGTATTTGGAGCCACTGATTAATGGGAGCATTTGAGATCCCGTCACAGGCGGACTGAGCCCTACTAACTCCACTGAATAGTCTGCATTTAGACATTGTAACAAAACCAGGAGCTGTTTTCTTAGATTTTAACCAAGAAGATACCCGTCTTATTGCTGTATCACTGAATGCTGCTCCTGACAGCGCATCCGAACTGACTTTCCATCTCACCTTTGTAACACCGAGGGCTGGGACGGCATTATTTTTGCTCCTAGACATGCTGGTAAGTCTTGTGGTATTTGAAAGTGTAACTAGATAGCTCATCTTCAGTTCCAGAAAACAGGGACGCAGTTCCAATCAAACATTGCTGCAGGATTTGATGCCCTGAGCGCACAGCTCCCTCTGCCCTTGGTGTAGAATCAGCTCCACACAGGTGATAGGGAGATACACCCAGTAATAACCCAGTGTATTTTTCTCCTAAACGGTTAGTCTTCAACAATGAATAGTTACACTCTGCTATGAACGTGACACAGCCAAGTAAATTGTCACTCAAGTGTCCTAAAAAGCTATTTTCCTTTTTAATAGCTCAGTAGTTGTTTTGTCTCCAAGTGCTGAGGACACTGGGGAATGGTCAAAACTCAAAATACAGGATAGAGAAGATGTTCCCATTTAGTGGTGAAAATCATCAGACTGATAGACACTGAAACCAAGCTCTTGTGCTCACAAGTGAAGAAATCCAGCATGGGCAGTGCCTTACGCAACCTCCCTCCCCACTGCCTGACACTGGCAGCTCCGAACTGGGTGCCTGGCGAGATGGGGAGGTGATGTTCTCTCTGCTTAGGGAGGGACTCAGATGTAGTGCACGGAAATGACTCATTCCCGTTCTTGCAGTAGGACAGAGAACTGGAAACAGCCCCAGGTGTGTTAGTAATTTGCTCTAAACATGGACCGCCGTCTCTGACATTGATGCTCACTCCGGGTGCGCATACAGGCTTTCCCATTTAATACTTGCCTGGCTGAACACTAGAAAATGGATTGGGAACAGTCACACAAGTCATACAGCCCATCAAATGACTGTCAGATAAAAACTTCATCTTACTATTGATGCGAGTTATGATACTCTTTGTCCCCTCATCTTGCCATTATTTGTCATGCTATTGGCAATTTCAATTTAAAGAGAAAACACTGAAGCTGCAACACAGATGCAAGTCAGAAATAAGGCAATTACGCGTGCCCATCCCTGAGAGACTGCTGTCTCTACAGCAGGGGCTCCTCTTCCCAAAACAAAGGTGGCAAAGCCAGTTCGTAAAACACTAGGAAGAAAAAGATATTTCAGCTAACATAATTCTAGTTATAACTGCAGACCCTAGCTTGTAAGCTCGAGTTGTTAAAGGGCGCCAGGTTAGGACTTCTTGATGGAGGAGCAAAAAGCCTTCCTTCACCTTTATGTCAAAAGAAGACGACCCAAAAGAAAAGCTATTGAGATTTGCTGGAAGGGAACGATTTACGTTGATAGGGGCAGACTGCTAGACTTCAAATCAGTTTTCTGCCTCCAGGGAGGAGTGAGAGGAATGTGCCTGTGGTGACCCAACGGCAGAGTCCTGCTCTGTGCCGAAGAGCCTGGGCACACGGACAGCACTCAGGCTCATGTGTAGGAGGGATCTTAATCTGAGAAAAGCCTTTTATAAGAGAGGATGCCACAACAGAGTCTACCAAAATTCAGGACCAGGATAGACAAGCTGTTCGGTATCTCTCTGCCGTTAACACCCGAAGAACATAAACGTCAGTTCGCTCAGCGGAGAGACAGAGAGATACATCAGCCAGCAATAAACAGATGGCGAAATTGCTAGGAGAGGCAATTAAAGCAAGGGTCGAAAATTAGTTTGAGACATAAAAGAAGAATTAAGACAACTAAACAGTTCTATGCAGAAATGATACAAATAATGACCTAAGAAAGTGAGTTACAATCATCCTAAAAAAAACCAGGCCGGCTAATATAGCTGTAGTTCACTGTGTATCAGTTTTGTGTTCCTAGCACTCTAGCTACAAAGGATTTTGGCGTATTTGTATAAATAAATATCAACTTTGCATGACCAATGTATACTAAAATAATAAAAATGCGCTACGCAAAATAACTTCAATTTTGGAAAATCAGTTTCTTTAATGGGAGTTAAGATTTTGGCTGTTTTCTCCATATTTTGGCTTGGTGCAGAGCAAATTGTTCTGAAAGAGATTTTTCTGAGTGGGTGACACTACGCAGCACATGGAAATGACTGAAGTCAGCAGTCACACTGCATTAAAACAGAAAATTTGCATTAAAAATACAGCTAAATGATATACTCTTGAGTTTTTTATTTGGGTTTTTTTTTCAGCATGGAGTTCAAAAGGAAGATTCATTTTCTGCAAATGTTTTGTGTGTTTTCTGGTATTTTAAACAATAGCCAGAATTACCCAAATTGCTTTTCTCTTCACCAGAAGACAGAGCTCTAAAATAATGCCTTAGAGTTGTTTACTATTTGGAATAATGAAGCCATTCTCTTCCTTTTCTGCTGGATTTGCACAACTGAAAGCTATCAGAATCTGTGTTAAAAACGTGGTGTGTTTTCTCCTGCCCGGTTTCTACCAGTGACACCAATGAAGGGCACACAAAACTGATGAACAGAAACACTGAAATTCTACCATCATAAACAAATTGCGCATTTGATGTTTACGATCTGTCCTTCAGCCTTCTTGAATTTCCTTGGGTCTAGAGAATGTTATTTTGTGTGCTTTTTCAAGATAATATTTTTCGTCTCCTAACGATCAACCAAGACAGTATCTTACGCTCTATAAGGAGAGAACCTGGCCGACTAGCTGAAACCTGCAGTAATACAAGGACAGTAGGAAGAATTGTAGGAAACGAAGGAGTTTCCTTCTGCCAGATTCCCCCAAGGAGGCAGAAAGCTGGGAAAAATACAATCTCTCAGTAGAAAGAGAAAACCAAGTAGAATTTAATGTTGCTGTGAGCTGGGTTAGACAAATACACTGTGGCCTATTAGAGAGAGAGCAGGAAAAATGCGTCTGTTTCCAGGTAATGCGAGCTTCTAAAGTGTGAAGCATCAGACTGAGCATTCAGGTTCAGATATATGAATTCAGGTCCAGTTTGGAATAAACAGCACATGAAGTACCAGGAGTCAACAGAATTTTAAGCCCTTGCTGCTTTCCAGGGTTGCTTTCACCTGTGGCACATGTTGGTGTCCTCAAGAGGTTTAAATATGGGTTGGGAGGTCTGTCACCTTTCCCTTCATACCTGAATCATCCCCCAAACCAACTGCTGGGAGCATCTCATGGCTCAGAAGTCTCCAGTCCTCTGGATCATCTCTTACACAGAGGGATATCAGTTCAGGTCTTCTATCCTGCCGTACAAAATGATCGAGTGACAGAATAAACCGAGCCTCAGATTTCACATTGCCAGCCCTAATCTCTCGGATGGCTCTGAAAGCTCTGGGACTGTAAGAGGTTGGGATCTAGGCTGCTAGCTGAACTTCGGTGCATCAACCAACCTCTAGTGCAATTCAAGGCAAGTAACAAGTTTCTTTCAGCTAAATTCCAGTTTCAGCTAAACACCTGACGTTTCATTCAGATGCCGCCCTTGAGTATTCAACACTTGGTGGAGAGCAATTAGTTCCCAATGTTTGGTGATGCCTTACCTCTCCTGTACAGGAAATCTAAACATTTTATGTAACTACCTGACATTAAGATGTCACAATCTGCTACAGTTGCCGAACTCTATATTAGCTATAATGCACAGTACAACGCCAGTGTGGGTGGACAACATAATCGGGCATCCTCAAAGGCACCTAAATCTGTGAGCAACCTACATACTGTGCCTGCATAAAAGGATATATTACGGTTGATCGTGACAAGAACTCTTCTAAAAGCACTTTCAAAAAACGTAATTGGGATTTTTAACCCATGCATCCTTTTTGTATCTGTGACTCCTTCTTCCACCTGGCCACAGCACTGGTCTTCTCTGATCTACCATCTACCATCTGGTCTATCACCACCTGATACCTATGGCATAGTTGTGTTTGCAAGGATTGGGATTGGGAGAGGGACAATTAGACTTTTCATGCGTAGTACTTAGAGGAGTTTTTCTGAGTAAATGAAACAACCTTGATTTTGTGTGTCTGTGTGTGTGCAGGTAAAGATAAAGGGACTTGGCTATAAGACTGCTTTTGTGATTTGAGCAGGGTACCTTCTCCACTCGAACGTCACAGCTGAAGAACAATCTGGAGGCAAAAATACTCCAGCTACTGATCTCCATTTTCAAGGCATAAAGCTCAGTCCTTTGATATCTTTTCCACTTCCACTATTTAATTAGTGGAATTAATTAGCCAAGATTTCAATTAGAAATTAGATCGTGGCTTTCTTAATTTCAGGAGACTTAACTCCATAGGTCACATTCCTTGTACCTTAGTTTACATTAAAGTTAATCAGGAGTTCATCACAGAGCAAAGTTAAAGATTTGTCTGTTGACTAATCTAAAGATAAGAAAACTCATAGTTCTGACATGTTTGATTGAGATAGCATCATGAAAAGTTATTTTTCTCCCAGAAGATCTGAATTATCAGTTGTACCATCCAAAGCAAATAAATACATGGATTATTGCAAGATAATGGGCTTCCGTACAGCAACAATCTATAAGCCTGTTCGAACTTCAGCGTAAGTTGTGGTTTTGATGGCAATGGGACTGCTTCAAGGGACAAACCCAAGCTTTGATGCAAGTGTTAGTAGGATTATGGCCATAAATTTCGATTTTATATTGCCTTTTGGAAGGTCACTGCATTTCTGTGATAGAAAGACTAATCAGAGCATAGACAAGCACAGGCTGTCTCTGTGGCTTTTACAGCAAATGCTATCTATATTCTGAGATATTTTATCTGCCGTTAAGGCATACTGTAGAGTTTTGTGTCAAATTAGCATATTCTATGCTTATACTGTTGAGAAAACTGTTCCAGGTTTTCATTTTATTTCCTTTTTAGAATATTTTGAAAAAAATATTAACAAACATTTGCTAGGTAATATGCAAACCCTAATGCTACAGGAATTACAATACAATATTTACTTGGCAGATACCTCCAAGAAAAAAACCATCATTTCAGCTAATATCTTTAAAGAAACCCCTTTTCTCTTTTTTCCTCCTCCCTCTCTGCTCCACTAGCTGAAAAGCCAATAAAAAAATTCTCCACCTCCTACACAGTTCAGAACAAGATCCGTGTGCATTTCTCCTAGGCATGTTTTGAGACCCAGAAGGGGATGAAAGTAGTTAATGTGCAACGGGAATCTTAATTTCAGAGACACATCTGTACCTTTCTATTGACCTTGCTGATATGCTGCAAGCTAAATATTAAACCATTTTTTGATCAATTTAAGTTCAGCCTGGGGAGAAGAAACGGTTAAAGAAATGTCTCAAGTATACTTGCATCCAGCTAATCAGACTTTGTGCGCATCTACAAATGGTACAGAACTGAAATCAATCATTGATAATGAAACCACAAACGAAAAATGGACCGAAGACTCCTTTCCAGGATTAGAAATACTGTGCACAATTTATGTTACATATGCTGTGATCATTTCAGTGGGTCTCCTTGGAAATGCTATACTCATCAAAGTCTTTTTCAAGATTAAATCAATGCAGACGGTTCCAAACATCTTCATCACCAGCCTGGCATTTGGAGACCTACTGCTTTTATTAACTTGCGTGCCTGTAGATGCAACACGTTACATTGTGGATACCTGGCTCTTCGGAAGAATTGGGTGCAAGCTGCTGTCTTTTATCCAGTTAACCTCAGTTGGAGTATCAGTGTTTACCCTGACTGTTCTCAGTGCTGACAGGTGGGTCTGATGTGACTGATTTGCCAGGAGATACCGCAGGTGTGGTTAGAAATGAATAAAAGAGCAGAAATGATCATTTTGCACAATATTAAATGGCACACTGTAATAGACTAAAAAAAAAACCCCAACCAACCACTCTCCCGTCTAATTTTAAAATGTGTGTTAGAAAAATTGGAGTAGTTCTTTTTAATGGGGTGAAGTGAGAAAGACTCTTTAAGTCTTTTGACCTTTTATTCGCTTGATGTACAGTACAGGGGTTTTTTATCAGTTGCCCAGAAAAGGGAAATTGCTTAAGGCAGGGAAAAGACAGTATATTGGTGCTATCTAGTGGTGCACTAAAGTAGTCAGGGAAGATGAAAAAGAAAACTGTGAAAAAGACTGAGTGGAAATCCTTTGTCCTATGCACTCAGTGAGGCTCTAAAATCCTAGAACGTAAAAGATTGGCATGTGGGGTAAAAAGCCGAAAGAAAACACAGAACAGACTGGGGGACAAATGACTGACTCATGATTTGATGGTTACTGCAATACTATCGTAATTTTCAGCTTGGTAAGTGCTTAGTGTGACATGACACAATTTGACTATTTCCTCTTAGAGTTCTTCTATCTTTTCCAGAAATACTTTAGCCCAGAGGTCCTGCAATTAAACTCAGGTTCTGACGACAGCACTGTCAGCAGGGATCAGTGCTCCCATCTGACTGCTGTCAGGAGTTGCTGAACGATCAGTTTTCCAGGCACCTCTTTCCCAAACGAACAAAACCAAGATGAGATTTCAGTTCAATCAGCATGAGCATGTCAAGGAGCAGAAAAACCCAAAATGAATTTTAGTATTAAGAGAGAAAAAGATTTTCATCTTGTATGCCAGCAATTGTGGATTGTATGTAAGAGCAAGTAGTTCATGCGTCCAGAATTTAAGCAATGCTACTGCTACTGTACTCCAGAAAAAATCAGCCAACACAGGAACGGCCACACGGGGTCAGATCCAGGGTCCATGTAGGCCAATAACAGCCTCCAGCAGTGGTAGTATACGGACAAGAAAAGACACATAGGAAGAATAAAAACCACTATCCAACACTACACTTATACCCTAAGCCTTCAGATGACCTCCTGAGCAGATGTGGCTTCTGTCTATTTAATAACCTCAATGGATTTCTCTTCCAGATCCTTGTTCAGCCTCTTGAACTTGTTTAGCAATGACTTTTACTGCCTGTTCCGTAAACAACTCCTTTTTTTTGCTTTGCGCATGGCTTCATTTGATGGCCCTGGCTCTTGTGCCAGAAGAGAGAGTGATTCCTATCCATCTCTCCAGGCTATTCATGTGATATTCCATCCTTAGTATGCTTTTTTTTTTTTTAGTTAGGATGTGCAGAGCAGCACATGGTGTTCAAGAGTTGCATGAACCAGAAGTACAGATAATTGCACAATAGCCTCTTTTGCTCTCCATTGTTTTCCTAATAATTCCTAACATTTTGCTTTTTTGTTGTTTTTTTAGGGTTTGGTGTGGTTTTTTTACTACTGCTGAATATTAAGCTGGTGTTTTCACTGAACTATCTATCATAGCTCCAAGGTCTTGGTCCTTTACGACGTCAATTCAGAATCCAACATGGACTAGCTGACCTTTAAATGTCCCTTCCAACCCCAGCTGTTCTATGATTCTATGATTTAGACACTTGCTTCTGTATTTAATTCTTCATGGTAGCTGTTAGGTAAATACTCCATGCTACATTTTCACAAGGTAACTATATGGTAAACTTGCTGAGAAAGCTCAGAACATCAGTCATGTGCGCAATGCCAGACTATCATGTTCCAGTATGCTAGAAGAGCTCGAAGTCGGTAAAAATGGTATTTGTTTGACAAATAGCAGTCCAGCTTGCAGTTTTCTATTTAAATTTGCCTAGAGGAGAAAAAGACCAGATCTCAGGTTGTGCAAAATGGTGTAACTAAGCTGTCTTATCCTCCGGATCCTTTTTCACTGCCTTTCCTTTCATGCCAGTCTTATGCCCCCCTGGAGGGGTCTCTTCTTTCTGCATCATCAAGAGTCCCTGATACTTTGGGAGCAGGGTATATTGTTTCCTGTGCTTCATCCACCTTCGTGACAGTTGGTCTTTTTTCCATGTCCCATTTCCACACAGATTTTCACGCATCTATAGATTTACCCAGATTTTTCTCGTATGTCTGACTCAGTCCACATGCTGCAGAATCACCGCCATGAATCAACAGCAGTGTTAGCTCCTGGTTTGTAAATATGAATGAATACTGGAGCGTTATTTTGAGTCAGATCACTGCACTCAGCTGGGATCTTAAGAACATGGAAGAAAGGAGGGGTGTACATGCTTGGTTTCATGTAGTTATAAAATAGTTAACCTGTTTCATACCGTTACCGGTTTTGCATACTAATTCCCTCATTTACCTTTCTAGGCAGCGCCATAAAAATAGGAGAGATGATTGCCCTTACTGATCCTAATCCAAACAGTAGAAGTCATCTTTACTTAGGAAGGCTTTCATGACAAGTCCTGCCAGCCAATTCAATAAAATACATGCTTAAAATTAACTTTTACATTTCCATCTTAATTACAAAAAGCTAGTATCCGTTTTCATTCCCAAGATGATTCTACCACCCTTAGTTTAGCGAGAACAGAGACGGCTTTATCCTCAGGAAGTCTGCATTGCCAGTGCTTGCATTATTTCTGTATTTGTTCTGACAATGATGTTGGTTGGTTTTAGGTACAGAGCCATCGTTAAACCCTTGGAACTGCAGACTTCGGATGCGCTCCTGAAGACCTGCTGTAAAGCTGGCTGTGTTTGGATCGTCTCCATGATATTTGCTATCCCAGAGGCTGTTTTTTCAGATTTGTATTCTTTCAGCAATCCTGAGAAAAATGTAACTTTTGAGGCATGTGCCCCCTATCCTGTATCTGAGAAGATCCTGCAGGAAGCTCACTCCCTCGTTTGCTTCTTAGTGTTCTATATTGTACCCTTAGCTGTCATTTCTGTCTACTATTTTCTTATTGCCAGAACTTTATATAAAAGTACATCCAACATGCCAGCAGAAGAACATGGTCATGCCCGTAAGCAGGTAAGCTGTGATCAAGCACTACAGTGTCCAATTTTCCAAAACCTATCATGCTGATTAAGTCTGAATTCTTGAGTGCAAAACCTTTACCTGATAATAGAGTCAAAGGCTCCATAAACTCAGCCCATTATCGGCAATCCAAATTCAGCTACGCACTTAAGCACATGCTCGCGACTCATTAACTTAATTGTGAGTGTGCATGCTCTCCTAAAGAGGGATGGGGTTTGTTTTGCTTTATTATGACCCTGTTAAACTCAGGAGTTAAAACGTTGAATTGAAACACTGAGACCTCATCCACGTGAGTTGACACATTAACTACTGTACTTTTAAATCCTAGTCTAGATGAGATTGCCACGTGATTTGTAATGGAAAGGGAATGTGCTCTGCACTGGAATTATTTTGTTAAAAAAATCATGAAATAGATTTATTTTTCTGTTGATTTCTTGGGTTTTTTTTTTCCATTTTGCTTTTTTGGTCACTAATGCATTTAGACTTTTAGACCCCTTTGAAAATCAGCACCAACTACATAAATGTGTTCCTCATTGCTATTAATACCAGATATGCATTATTTTCTCGTAGATTGAATCCCGCAAGAGAGTTGCCAAAACAGTGCTGGTGCTTGTTGCTTTGTTTGCCTTTTGCTGGCTGCCTAACCACATCCTCTACCTATACCGCTCTTTTACATACCATGCTTCTGTAGATGCTTCCACCTTTCATCTGATAGCTACTATTTTTTCCCGTGCCTTGGCCTTCAGCAATTCCTGCGTCAATCCTTTTGCTCTTTATTGGCTGAGTAAAAGTTTCCGGCAACATTTTAAAAAGCAAGTCTCGTGCTGCAAGGCAAAATTTCGTACGAAGCCTCCCAGTGCTACCCACAGTAACACACCTACCAGAGCCCTGTCAGTCACAGGCAGCACGCACGGCTCAGAAATCAGTGTTACACTGCTCACAGATTATAGTATCACAAAAGAAGAGGAAAGCGTTTAGTCCATCTGGGATGAAGGAGGACAGAAACTGAGCCTTTGCAATCAAGTCACTACTACTGGGATCCCGGAAAGAGGTGCCATGCCTTGCCCTGTCTGTGAAAGCGTTTTCTTCAGGAGTTCCTCATTTTTTTTCAAATATACAATAAAGAAATCAAACTGTGTGGGAGAAGAAGCTGCAACGGCTGAACTTTCCAGCGTAAGCTCAAAGGGATTGTTCATGTTCCCAAGCACAAACACGGATCCCTAGCTGGAATTCCTGGGCTGGGCAGGACAGGAGTCAGCGGAGTTGGTGTGAGAATTGGCTCTGAGGATGGTTTTGTTCTTGGTGACTTGTTCTTTGACTTGTGACTGAGAGCTCCCTCTGTCAAGTACTTGCATCTACAGCAAGCAAGCAAAACCACGTATTTTCATAACATGATCAACCAGGCAGATTTTTGATTTCTTTCTTTTCTTGTCCCAAATGTTAAAAATTGGTAAACACATCAGAAAGCATGCTAAAAGGAAAGAAAGCTAAGGTTTGTAGTACAGTGTAGTGAAAAAAGAAAAAGCATTATGGGCCAGATCCACACTAGCCTTTGCTCTGTCAGTGACTTTGAAACTCTGGGTAAGAGCTGACTGGCCGTGTAAAAAGATGCCCTTCTCAGTTCCTAAGGAAGTCAAGGGAACCAGCAGGCGATCATCTCTCTTAAAAAGCTATAATCATCTTTAACCACACTTGTAAAATTCTTTGCCATCTATAGGTAAAACATCCCAACAGTGCAGAGTTCTCTACTGTTATAGTGATTTAACATCAAGAAATTGGGGTGGATCTGTATTAGAGCTCTAGTTTGGATTTACAGTGCACTTTTGAAGGGAACTGCTCAGACATCCCCTCCTGCCTTAATTTGCTCTGTCTCCCAGAGTGGTCTTGAGTGCACGACCTGGATTTCTCTCAGATGAAACTGTGCGTCCAGTCCACGGAACCAGACTAGAGCGAGTTTGAAGTAAAGCCCCCAAAAGTGTATGGCATGGGGGGGTCAGACTCACCATTTACCCCCGCAGATCCACTCCTGCTGCAGTGTACGTGGTCATATCCAAGTGGTCTGCACATTTTCGAGCATGCTGGGAGAGCCGGATTTTTCTATTGTACTAATTTCTATTCTTCAAGTTATTGAAGTAGTATCCCTTTATAATAATTAGGATAGATGGTCTTTATGAGATAGGCCTTCTAATCTCAAATCCACTGATTTTATGACTCTGCACGCAGAGGCAAGTCAGTGACAGCCTATCATGGGCAGCCTGTGCATCCCTAAAAAGCTCAGCAGCACTGCTGGCAGGGACTGCCTTTCCATCAGGAAATGCAGAAGGCAAGTCTTCCTACCCCATGTTACAAAAATGTTGAACAATACTTATTTTTATGAATTTTGTGAACCAAAACTTTGTTCTGTGGGAGTTGGTGATAGAAAACACAATAGACTTCCCATTGCTTAAACTAAGGGACTTCTATCTCAAAAAAGAATTTGTGCATTGAAGTGTAGAAGAGAGATTGCAACATATGAACTAAACGAAATAGTGCTGGCAGTCACAGAAGTTTCAATTTTAACTATCCCTTGAAGACATAACACCCCTCCAGCTGCACAGAGCCCCTAACAACACGTGGTTGGAAACCCATCCATCCATGCACCATTATTTGAGTTCATTATAAGATGAGAAAATCTATTTGCAGCCTCTCTCTGTTGACCGCCCTAATCAGAATAATAAAACCAAACTATAAATCCCAAGGGCATTGGAATACAACTTCTGTTGTCATCTTAAACCAGTTTAATGACAGTCCATTTTAATCCCATCAGGCCTGGCCTTATTTTACCACACTCTTCATGGTACAAGCTGCAAGCCTGGCCTTATTTTACCACACTCTTCATGTGTGCGTAGCAGGGCTATAAGCACTAATTTTCAAATGGATTCTCCCTTTTATTGTACCAATTGTACACCAGGATAGCACCACTGAAATAAATGGAAATATAACAGCACAGAGATACAATTTATGGCAACGCAGTCTCCAGACACCTTATTTTACTCTCTTTGTCTTAATGTAACACATTCCCTGGTAGTGAGCTGTGTACAAATAGAACAAACATATTGCACTGATATTTTCCCCTTCTCTTTTTTCTTAATGGAGCTGCAGGGTGAGACTGAAATAAGTAAATAAGCCTACACATTTACGAGCCTGCTTTTATCATCCTGGATCTTACTACAGGGAATTCTAAACAAAAGAAAAATCAATGAACATTACCGTTCCTTACATCATTCTTTATTCTAGCTTATTAAAGCCTTTGGAAAACAAATCTGCCACATGTTTCTGGACTTCACTGTTTGTCTCTGTTGGAGACCAAGTTTCCCACTGCAAAATCCTTGGCTACACCTCACAGAGGTTCACTCTTGAACACCACAGTTTCCTAATTCACCATTTTCCTTGCTTTGCATGCAGCTCCTTTTTGCTTGTGTAACTACTCCTCTAACTGGATGGTCTATCTATTGCTAATATATCCTGTTACAAAATTGACGTTTTTGCTATATGCTGCACATGTTTTGGTTAAAGACTGGCAATATTTCAAGCCATAATTTAACTATTCTGTATACTTTATGCTTTTATAATTCTGTACTTTCAAATCTTCATGACGTTGTATTGGAGTGATATATTGGTCAACATTTATTTTTATCTAAACAATCTGGTATTATTCATTCCATCTATTCCCCCAATATAATTATCCATAACATGTCTCCACGTTACCATAATTGGATTTAGGGGAAAAGGGTTGTTTCCTTTGCAATCTTTTCTCACTGTTCCAAAAACCAGTTCTTTCACCCCCAGTAATACAAGTGTAATTCTATAAGAGCATATGGGAATAATGTCTATTTACAAAAATATTGAGTGCTATTTAGCAAAGAACTGGCATGAATAATTAGGATTTTACTATTTATATCCACAGTGAAAGAATAGGTAGAAAAAAGGCACAAAATACTGAAAGGCAAGACTCCATCAAAGGTCTTGTTCATGTGGAGTCTTATTGAGTAAGTAAATACGATTTCTAGGATGTACCTTTTTTATAGTTTGTTTTGTGAATGAGATGTACACATTAACAGCTTTAATACATAGAAATGGAACAATTAATGTTCGCATTAGCAACAGGTTTAGTATCAGTACCCTAATTTGTGCGGTCACTATGAGATGCTGGTTTAGTTTAAAAAACCAAAAATTGCACAAAAATGAACAAAACTGTGTCAAAACATGGATATAGTGTAACAGACCACACCTCCAGCAAATGGCACTGAATATTAAAGTCGGTTATGAAATTATAGCCATTTTAAAGCTCACCCTCCTGTTTTCATAGAAAGTATTGTTTTATTTTACATAGTTAAATATGGGCTGCCCGCTGACACTCATGTGCTTCTGCAAAGAATATTACAATTAAAGAATAAGCTAAAGTTACACACAGCTACAGCACTTACACATTTCAATCAGTGGTACCTGTAATTAAAAAAAAAAAAACAGGCTCTAATCAGCGTTTAGTTATGGGCTCTGCCACAGATGGTGCCCTCAGTGCAAGGTGAACAGTTCTGTGGAATTTCCTTTGTCAGCATAGGAAAAGGTATTGAATTTTTAGCACATCTGGATCTGGTCCTGTCATTTTTCGCACCGTGAAGACTCCTCTTCGCTCTCACTGGTCTCTGTAACAGCTACAGGCTCCAGCCCCATGGAAAGCCCAAAGAGGAGTAACCTCTCTGTGCTTAATCACTAGTTACTGCCTCCTTGATTTAACATAACAAAGCATCTTAAGAAAAGAGTGTTAACTCCTTACCTAGTTAAGTATTAGCTAGTGAATTGCTGGTTCCCCTCTATTACAAAACCAAGATTTTGGTACTGTTAGTAGATGGTATCTCTAGACCAACAATCAGCTCTGATGAACCAAGATTGCCTTTTATCACACAGAAGAGTCAGACACAGATACAAAATCATCATGCTAATGCCTCCTTTTAATATTTACTTTGAGACATTTTGTCAGGATTTACAACGCCATTCCTTGGCAGCTCAGACTGATCCGAGCTGTGTAACACTCGAGCTCTTTGCACCATACCCAGAACACGCGGCTTGCAGCAGCAGTGCTTGTGCAGCCATGAATTATATCGTTTCAAGGATGTGATTGAGAGGAAAGCTATCCTGACACCCAAAAATGACGAGTTTCCAGCCGAATCAGCTCCCTGAGCTGGCTCACTGTGCTGTCTTTACTGAAGAGGAAGAGAACAGACGGCGGCGACACGGTCAGAAGCTGTGCTGCAGTAGCTGCCATCACGCATGCTGTTATCTGCGGAAAGTGTGAGGGAATTTGAGGTAGTTTGTCCTCATAACTACATTAAAGTGTGCAGATCAGATTTACCAGGCACTAACCCTGCTGTACACAAGCACGCTCTCGCTTCCATCGGACCGAGATTAAATTTGGATCTCCTACTCCCCAGGACAGTGCCCCAGTGACTTGCTGCAGGCAGATCTGCACACTAGGGAAATCTGTACTGTGTGGGCACAGACTTTGCATTTGCTCAGGTTATGAATGTAAAAAACTCTGCCAAAATCAAATAAGCAGTTTAAGACTTAAATTGTATCGCTCTTACAATGTTTAAGGCTATGAATATCTTACTTCCAAACATATATCCAATTCCAATTTTTATAAGTAAGCACAGTTTATGTTAAGCCTCTCATGCTCCTCACCGAAATCCAATACCTATTTGAGAGCTAATACAAATGTCTCTTAAGCTGTCAGTTTAGAAGTGATCACAAAACAATCTTTGGACGACTATTGTAATAGCCCTGCCAAGAGAAAATTCTTGACGTGTGAAAGATGTCATTAACTAGACTGGATGTTCCTTCTGTAACAGCCAAAGGTTACTCGAAGTCTATATTTATATCCTCAGCAATTTCACCTGACGGCCTGTTGACCCGCCAGTTCGCTCATGTCCGTCTCTCCCTACAGAGCTTCACGAGCTCAGGATTGTGTCTTTGATTTTATCATCATTCCAGTCCGTACCGAGAAGTCTATATTTATATCCTCAGCAATTTCACCTGACGGCCTGTTGACCCGCCAGTTCGCTCATGTCCGTCTCTCCCTACAGAGCTTCACAAGCTCAGGATTGTGTCTTTGATTTTATTATCATTCCGGTCCGTATGACAGTAAAGATATATTTTTTCCTGGAATACTCATTTCCAGAAAACTTCTGTACTGAATATAATTTTCATTTCTGAGTGGAAGGATTGCTTTGCCACTGGCAACCAGCCACTGCCAGCTTCGATGGGGCTGTTCAGCTAAATTTTCATTTAAAACACGTGCACTGTTTTAATACCTGGGTTTTATAGCTCCAGGTTAAATTTTGAAAAACAAAACCTAAACAGCGTGCTGCTTCATCCTCTAAATAAAGATACTTTTAAATACATACTCTAGCAATTAAATTTGGTTTTGATGCATGCTATCTGGATTACACTGTGAAAACCACTAGGTGGCACTGAATGAAAGTCTTTTAAAAGAACTGATTCGAATGAGAAAATTTTATTTAAAATATTTAAGTATCCACAGAGTACTACACTGATCAATAACTAATTGTAGACTTCATTAACGCAAACCAATTCAAAATTTTGAAGACAGGCCTCATCCCTTGCATTGTACCACCGTACCAACCCTCTTGGAAGGGAGCGCAACAGCCGTAGCTGGACGCCCTCAGCCTGTCACATCCCTGCTCTGTGGAAAGCAGATACTTGTGCCAGCCGGGTAGAGCCGAGCAGCGGCTCCTTCTCCCCAGGAGGCTTAGTTGGTCAAACCATTTGCACCAGCCGCCTGCGCCGAGGGAGGAGCAAGAGCCAATGTGATGTTTTGACATTTAGCATGCCATTTAAGCGTTATCTACCTTTTTGCTTTTGTCTTTGCCTTTAGTAGGATATGAAAACCGACTTTCGGTCTCAGTGACAAGATGACGGCCAGCTGGCTGCACAGCACCTCAGCTGACAGCATCAACCAGACTGTTCCGTCTTGTCCAAGGCACAATAGGGAAAAGTATTGCAGGAGGAAGTACTTTCAGTGCTTCGTGCCCCTTAGTGGGCTTTTATTTTATCATGTAAGTAAAACGTCAACAGTCCCCACGCAAGGCCCATCTCGGCACGGCTCCCCACCCACAGCAGGCCCAGAAGGGTCTTCAAGCCCAGGGCCTCAGGGCCAGCCACCCTCATGCCGAGGCCCTGCCTGTGGTGAAACAGAGCTGCAGCCTAAGGGAAAAGAGCGCGGCCGGCCCGGAGCAGCGAGGAGGCCGATCGCCTTCGGCCCGGCCCGGCCCGGCCCGGCCGG
>NW_008796175.1:261530-292331 GCF_000699145.1 Aptenodytes forsteri | reverse complement strand
TACGTGGACCCGGCCGATGGGGCCGCCTACGAGTGGGACCGGGAGAAGAAGGCCTGGTTCCCCAAGGTGGGTGCGGGGGGAGCCTCAGCGCTACCTGCGGGCGGCCGGCCGGGCCCGCTCGGTCCCCCTCCCCCCTTCCCCTTGTGAGGAGCGGCCTGCTCGCCTGGCCCCGGCCCTCTGGGGGGGAGCCTCGCGGGGCGCCGCTCCCTCCGCCCGCACACCGCCGTGGGGCCGCTCTTTCCCCGTGGCATGCCGAAGCTTCCCCGGGGAAGGGCGAGAAAGAAGGAACAGCTGATGTTGGGCCTCTTCAGCACGGGGAGAGTGCGGATTGTCTTGTCTCACTTGTCTGGATTCAGCCAAATAGATGTCTGCTGCGAAGCCTCTGTAGCACTGAAACACTCTTTTTTTCCAGGCAAAGCCACGGCAGCTGGCCTTGTCTCCGCCTGTAACCTAACCGGCTGCTTTCTGCTCTTCTGTTGTGAAGAGCTGTAGGTTGGCTTTTCTCCTTGGCTGTGAATCTGTAGAATTGCTCGGGCCTGGCATGAAGTCATGGTTATATTTGTGGATCTTAACGAATCGGTACTGCCTTTGGCATGTTTAGGGTTTTTTATCACAGTAGCTGTGGTGATCTTTGTCTTAATGTTGGCAGTGAAGAAGTGAACTAGTCTGTTAAGAGGTCTAGGTGAAAATGGACTGTTATATCCCTCTTCTATTATTATCTGAAAGCGATGCGTGTATAAAGTTGTCTTGTTCCCTCTCCTTAGATCTTGGAAATGCACATGAAAATTAAGTGTATTTAGCTTAGAGGCATTGCACAGAATGGAAACACGATACAGGTTTTCCTCTTGGGTTTTTTTTATTAAATATTTTAAGTATAAAAAATGAACTTGCTATAACAACGTGGTTCTTCAAGGTGAGAGGGGACACAGATTTAATGTGTTGAGCCAATCTACTGATCTGCAAGTGAAACAGTAGTTTTGTTACTGTATAACAATAGATGAGGGCAATCAATTTACAAATATTAAGACACTTTATAGCATATACTTCATAAACATAATGCGCCAGTTCTTATTTGTGACTCTGAATATATTGCAATTCAGAGAATCTGAGTGAGAATGAAGCCTGTAGTGCCAAGTTTATATGTGTGTAAACCTAGTAAGGTGTCCGTGTAGCAGATGGCTTACGGAGGGGTAAAGACATGTGAGAAATCCAGACTCGCAAAGTGGAGCAGTGGAGAGCTGAGTATCCCTGGCTCCCTGTGGAGTGCTCTAGCCGGTGGGCACAGTAACTTTTAAAAGGGTTCTCTTTTTTTTTTTAATTTCTTTTTTTATTTATCTCTTCTTCTCAGGAGCATTGGTCTTTCCTAAATGCCTTTCTTACCTCAAATTTCCATCTTGGAGAGGAGATAACATTAAGGGTTGGACAGATTATATAGGAACAGCAAGGTTCATTAGTAAATAGGATGTATAGTAGAAGCTGGTAAAGAGTCATTGTGAAGCACTGTGTGATAGGTCACCAAGCTAGATATCATAGAATCTCAGGTTACTTCATTTTGCTGATGATTATTCAATAGCATATTTTATCAAAATGGATTTGAGACCGCAGGAGCCAGAAGTTGTAGTTCTTTCTCTACTCCATTAGCAGTCATAAAATTCCTTATCTCTGTTCTCTGACAAAAGATTAAAATATTCTGACTGGCCTAAGTAATCATCATCTACCGACTGGTATTGCAGTGCTACTCTACTTTGGGAATAGAGTATCTGCTGAGCTTCTACTAAAGCATGTTTCAAAGCAGTGCAAGAAGTTAATGATATTAACTGTCAACATTCCTCAGAAAAATTTGGAGACAGTCAAGTATTTAATAAAAGTGATTGCAACTTTCTGCGTTATTTAACGATTTTTCATTCAGTGGTACTATATTGATGGATACCAACTTCTTACAGTCCTTCACAGGCATAGCACAAAATCGCATGTTGAATTCATCTGCCTTCCTTCATCACTTGCTGTGAAAAAACAGATGTTGGATGTCTTCTGTAAGCGTAGGGTATCTGTTCTTTATTTGGTTAATTTATTCCTTTCTGTTTCAGCGTGGCCAGTAGTTAATTACATGCTAGCATGTCCTGTAGTATTGTATTTCTTTTCTTATAAGCTTAATTGCCCCAAACTGTACAACTGTGTGGGTGTGGAGGTAGAACTGATCTCTTTCTGTGATGTTCTCCACCAGAACTGTAGTGAAGCCCCAAGTGAGAAATTCTGTGAGTGCTTGTCTTCCATGCAGGCATGGTATGACGTAAGTTCCAATAAAAGCCTTTATACTAGTAAAAACGCATTTTAAAATGAAGTAGTTGTAATGGTATATATGGTAGGATGATAGCATATTATGGTAAAAAACCCCCTTTGTTATTGACTGGCAAAATTTGATGGTCCGTGGTAGGTAATTTGCTAAGAATAAACTTAGCTTTACAGGAGAATGCGGTTCCCCCTGAAGTTGAAACATAATACTGCTGCAGGAAGGTGGCTAGTTGTTGCAGGTTTAATCATGAATGTATCTGTAGGTTCTCTGATGAAAATGAATAATATTGTTCACCAGAAAGTTTAGAAGCTTAATTCTCTGGATTTAATCAACTGCGAAACTAAGGATTTGCTAAGATTGCTAGTGTCAAATATAACAAACCTTATTAGAACACAGAGTATTCTTTTCTTCACTAAAGGCGGTTGTACTCTTCCTTTCTCTTGACATTATGTTATGTCATGTCTGTAAGAGCAGCTGCTTACATTCCTGATCAAGGTGCGTTGCAAATCTTGTTTAGTGTAGGAGCTATTTCATGCTAAATTTTTAAGTTATATGGGGCTCCACAGCATCTTGCGTTATTCATGACAAGCCTACTACTGTCAATTCTGCATTTTTTATTTGTCATAATAAAAGCTTAGAGGTGAAACATCAAGCTTCAAATGACTACGGAAGATAAGAGATTGCATTGTTATCATTGACGCTTACTGCTGCCTGTTATGCCACTCTCTTACAGTAGCTTAATGACATTAACCTTTGTTCCCTTTTGAATACAGATGAAGCAAGTGCAGCACGGGTCAGAGTCAGATAAAATTTTCGAAGGTTAAGGCTCAGCTTTGGGGATAAATAATTTCAGAGTGTGTAACTGCAGAAAGTACTTCATAGTGCAGTGATGCTAATAAAATCAGCTATGACGTATTATCTCTTTGCATGTTATTGCTAGTGGCTAGTATTAAAACTTACCTGGCTGGAAATACTGGGGGTAATTTGTAGGGTTTTTTTGTTTTGGTCTCTAAGAGATAGACATTAGCCAATCTTATGTTCTATCCAAATATAGTCTCTCTCTAGAAAAGAGCAAGGTAATTATTTCTCTGTTAGCAGGATATAGAGTATACGGCCTTGTAAACAGTGTGTTAAGATATGTCTCTGTCTAAGTGCAATATTTATTGTCTATCAACAAAATATGTCATCTCTGAAAATGTTGATGCTTACAAATGTCAGTCATTCCATCATCTGTGGATAAGTTGTTGGCTTACCTTCAGTGTCACTTTCTCTCTTCAACATGGTCAGGAGCACTTGGCTTCTGTCCTTCAGGCAAATCCAATTTATGTTGAAAGCAGAAAGCTTTGCTTGGAAAAAGGCAGAACTTGTGAAATATTTGTTTTAAAACTTCATGTGCTGTATGGAATTAGTATGTTAGTCTAGTTCGGGTAGTGCCTGAACTGATTGTTTTTGTTGTGCGTATGGCTTTACAAAGATGATTTAAAAACAGTTTTGAAATACTGTTATTTTCTATGTTGCCGGATTAGAAAATGGCCATCATTGATGCGCTAACATTAAAACACTTACAAACCTGAATTTGTAGTTCTTTGAAACTTTGGATTAATTTTCCTAATTTCTTTTTAGATAACAGAAGATTTCCTGGCAACGTATCACGCCAACTATGGCTTCCATGCAGATGATACAGACAGTTCATCTGCTTCTGGCACAGCAGCTGAAAGTAAGCAACCAGTAAGTTCTAAGACATCAGGAACACAACCATCAGCAAATGAGAAAGGACCACGACAAACAGAGCCAAAACAAAAAGCAGAAAAACGGAAGCTTGAGCCAGGTAAGTGACAAAGGGTTTCCCTCTGTGTAGGCTGCAACCTGTATAGTACTGAGTAGAAACTGGCGATTGTTCAGTGTTACCATGTACAGCAAAGATATAGGTCGTTCTGAAAATTTCCAGAATGACTTTAAAATCGTATGGTACTCCGTAGGTATCCTCCTAAGTCCATCTACAGGGTGGGGAAAAAAGCAAATTAAGGCTTGTCCAGAGCTTTTCCTGTGGGCAAGCAAAAATTCTTAGAGATCTGATGGCATGTGAACATTAGTGTATGCTCCCTTGTTTAATATATTGGCATAACTGAATTAAAACTCTGTTTTTAGGATGGTTTCATGTTGAAGAAGACAGAAACACAAACGTTTATGTGACTGGTAAGTAATAGCATTTATTTATCTACTTTGAGCTAAAGATGGTGAAAGAGACTTGTATATGTCTCACTGACTTCTAATATTACCTATTTGGTCTGCCACTTGCAAGCTACTTAACGTTATGTTCCTGACTGCATAATGTCTTTGTGACCTTTAAATTGCAGATGCGGGAAAGTAATATAAGGGACATACTCCATGCTTTTATCTTCTAAATGTGATATTCTGTGAGCTGTGTCAGCCAAGTCACTAATTTTTTTTTAAGTAAGGTACAGCCAAGAAAAACAATTTCTGCAAGCTCCTAAGGAATAGGATAATGAGAACAAGTTTATAAGAAGATAGCGCATTGACTATACACATCACTTAATCTTTAATTTTTATTTTATTTTATAAACACATAATTAAATTATTAGATAAGGAGGAAACAGTAAGTACAAAAAAAAAGCTGGGAATAGAATGAGCAAGTAACAGGGAAGCTCAAATGAAACTGTGCATTTATTACGGTATTTCTCTACCTGTTTTAGATGTCGGGGTGCTATCTTTAGGTGCATGCAGAACTCAAATGAAACTGTGCATTTATTACGGTATTTCTCTACCTGTTTTGGATGTCGGGGTGCTATCTTTAGGTGCATACAGAAAGGTACATTTGGTAGTTCTGAGCAGTCACAGAAACGCACACACTTGAATTCTCAAAAATCTTGATCCGGACCAAACTAGTGTGGAACAGTGACGTAATTTTCTTCTCCATTTTGGTTTTTTTTTTTCTTGTCCTCAATTCAAAGTTCAGGCTTTAAAAACTCCGTACATTACCAGTTGCTTTTTTGTTGAATTTGTGGCTGGAGAAAATAGTCGTCTGTTTATAGTTTGGGCTTTTTTTTTGTCTTCTATCCCTAGAGGTGCAGTGGAACTTAAAACTCGGGCAGGGTAGTTACATTCGCATAGGCCATTGTGTCCACTGCAATGTCGGTATCATGTATAGCACTAAGGCTCTAGGCCTGCATATTAGGGAGCGCAAAGATGTTGCTGTTTGTTACACCTATTAAAAAGTAAAAGGATTTTAAAAATATTGGTATGAAGTAATGTTTAGAAGGTAATACCAAAAATATTGGTCCCAAGGGCAGTGGTTTCTTACAGTGTATGTAAAATTTCGTCCTTAAGTTTGATACCTTTCATTTAAAGAAACACTGTGGAGGTTTTGTTCTGATGAGGTTTTAAAGAAAAAAAAAAAAATTAAACATACTCAAAACTTCTGTTTTAATTTATTTTACAGGTTTACCTCCAGACATTACAAAAGATGAATTTATACAAGTCATGTCAAAATGTGGTATCATTATGAGAGATCCTCAGACAGAAGAACACAAAATCAAACTGTACAAAGATAAGGAGGGAAATCTTAAAGGAGATGGCCTCTGTTGCTATCTAAAGGTCAGTGGTGCACTGAAATGCAGTTTTCCTTCCCGTTGAAGATACTTGTGGCCACTGTTTCAGAATCATATTCAGAAGATTCTTGAAATACCTGAATTATAACTTAAAACTTAGGTGTCTGTTTTAAAGATTTATTCCAGAACTGCCCACTTATCTGCTTATGCACCTCATTTGTTTCCTCTTAGCCACCCCCACCCTCCCCCTGATAATGTCCATAATACCTGCTGAACATGTCTCTACATGTTCCTGTCTTGGGTGCCAGTGATTATGGGGTGAAATGGGGGACTCTTCACTTTTTACTTTGAAAATATGCCACTGGGTGGCCAAGAGTACAGAAGTAACGAGTCAGGAAGGAGCATACTGTAGTCCTGTATTTACAGCTTTTAGTTGAGAGCTGGTTAGGTTCAGGACTGTTCTTGCATTCTGTATTAACCTATAAAAGTTTAGGCTGCAGTACTGTTTCCTTCATGTGTTTCACTTGTGAACCATTTGGAAAGTTAGTGCTTGCAGGTGCAATCTGCTTTGATTCTGCAGGAAGCACCAGGCAAGTACTAAATCAACTGCCTTGTAGTCTATGCTAGTTTTGAAATTTTAGTAGTTAGGGCTGTTTAGTGCACAAGTATAAAGACAGTCTGCCTGTCTTTATAAGGAAAAGTCCTTTCCTAAAGGACTTCTAGGAAAACTTTAAAAATTACTTCAGAGCCTCAACATCTGCTGATCTTGGAAGAGTGATACAAGCTTTATAGAAAATCAGCCCCCTGAATTTTTTTGCGTTTTGCTTTTAAGTTCATCAGCATGATTGACCATTGCAGATTAGTTTTTGTGACATATTTGAATGAAATGTATGCAGTTCCTTTTGGGAGCATTAATCTGCTGTAACAGTGGTGAAGAAATACTTGGTTTTGATAAAGAAAGCATTGCCAACTGTGTGTCAAGAGACTTGGAAGAGCTATGGCATTACAGTTTTCAGTGACAGGGAACTGATTCTTAGCACAATATTCTTAATTAAATGTTATTTGAATAATTTGATGTGCCATGTGCTTTAAAGCTTGTGTTCTGTTTTATCTTCAAATAGAGAGAATCGGTTCAACTTGCATTGAGACTTCTGGATGAGGCAGAAATTAGAGGCTATAAATTGCACGTTGAAGTTGCAAAGTTTCAACTGAAGGGGGAGTATGATGCAAGCAAAAAGAAGAAGAAATGTAAAGACTACAGGAAGAAGTTGTCTCAACAGCAGAAGTTTGTATTTTTTATTTCAGTAAAACATTGCTTGATTTCTAAGTGCTATTAGTAAAGCACTGCTTTCTTTCAAATGCAATGCTAAGAGTTATGCAAAAATTGAAGTCTTCTCTGACAGCAAAATAGCTTAAATAATACACATTTGGAGGGGAGGAACTCCTAAATTAAATGTTGATATAATGAACTTCTTCGTGATTGACACTAACATAATACATAGGGAACCAAGGTCCTTTCAGTTATAGAAGAAAATATTGCAACTCTGGGGAGATAAAAGACTTTTTTCTCTCAGTGTGTGAGTGTGCAAGTCCTGTCACCATATCTAGGCTTACTTTTTTAAGGTAATAACACTCTGGTTGTTCACATATTATTTGTACCATACTTTACTCGTTGCAAAGGGCAAGAGATGCTAGCTTCCGTAGGAGCAAATACTAAAATATCTCTGTAGATTCCCCCAGACCTCTCTCTCTGGTATAAGATACGTGGTTTTCTTAATTGTATCTAGATTCATCGCTTTTGTACCTAGATTCGTTGCTTTTGTCACTTAAAAATTGTTTTTCTGCCTTTTGGAACCAAGAAGATGCGGATTAAAGAAGAAAAAAGTTTAAGTATATAGGACTTTTAATATTTTAATGAAAGCAGCATTCCACTAAACATTTTAAATAGTAATGCGAAAGTATTTTGCCATAGTTAAAGGGAACAAAGTCTACTTGACATCTTATCAATTAAAAATAAAAGCAGCTTGAAATGTATCTGCCTCAGAGATACATTGCCAATTCTTGCTATAAGAAGTCTCCAGTGCGGAGGGAGAAGTATGAAAATAATGAACTTGCATTTGACAGCAATTTGTGTGAATAAACTGACTTCAGTTGGTGTTCCTTTTGAGTTGAAGAACATAATTTACTTGCTACTACCTTCATTGGAAATCCAAATTTTCTTCAGCCGAAGTAGCAGATACAAGAAGGAACTTAAATGAGATTTTTTTCCCCCCAAGTATAAGATTCTGAGATTTAGAAGTGTAAGTGAATGTGTCCTTTTTTTGTAATAGGATATAAAGTAGACATTTCTACCAGAAGTAACATTTTTTGTGAGAAGGTAAAGTCATAGAACAGGTGCCCTGAGTTACACTGCTAGTTTGTGGCAGGGGCTCTGTACACTGTGGAACAAGATACATCTTGCAGCGATGTCTGTGTAAGACTCAAGGTGTTCTTGCATGTTTGTTTAAATAAAAGCAGTTAAATTTTACCAAAGGGAATAGCGGATCTCCTTTTTTACAAAACAAGTTAGGAAAAAATGGTAAAATACTGACATTTTTATTATACTTGGCAGCAGCTGATTCCTGTGTCTGACCTGATATTAGGAAGGAACTAAAACTTGAAGATTATTTTTTTCAGTGTTTAAGAAAATGCTTTGATTTTTAAAATAATTTATATTCCCTCTATGAGCATTTAAGTACCTTAAAACTTCAACTGCTTTGTAGAAGAAGTGGTAAAACTGGGTGATTATTGCATTTTTTAGAAGAGTAACTTAACTCTTTGTGTCAAAATACGTTTTAGTTGATGTATTGCAAGAAATGCCAAATTAATGATTTTTTTTCAACAAATACTTGTAGAAACTGAAGAGAGCCGCAACAATATCTTCTTACTGTTGCTTCATTTCATTAGACAGCTGGATTGGAGGCCTGAGAAGAAAGATGGCGCAACTCGAATGCGACATGAACGCATCATTATTATCAGGAATATGTTTCACCCAAAGGACTTTGAGGTAGGAAGATGCAGTTTGCTACTGTAAATTGTGCTCTTATAATTAACGTTGTCTGAACTTTCTGCCATAGGAATTTTAGCAAAATTCTAAGCAGATGAGAACAAAATTAAATTCACTGTTTGGGCAGGGTTTTTTCCTGTGCCAAGCATCTGCTTAAAATTCATTCACCTATTTCCAAAAAGCAAGACAAAGATGTTCATGTATATTTTTTAAATAGGCCTTTTTCACTGTGTGTATCCTGACAATATTCCTTTTTGGGATGGAAAGAGGAGTAGACAGTAACGGTGTTAGAATGGAGAAGCATTATTAATTAGTAGCATTTATTAAATTCAAATAAGGGCTGTCTGCCAACTCCCAAGTGGCTTTGAAAATGCAGCATAACAACACTTAATTTATGAACTTCTGATAGACTGGCAGATGCGTTCTGTTGGTGATTGGGCAAAAATAAAGCTGAGAGAAGTAAGTGCTTCTGTTCAGTTTAACCTGTGTGATTGCATTGCAGGAGGATCCCTTAGTGCTAAATGAGATCAGAGAAGATCTGCGGACAGAGTGTGAAAAGTTTGGTCAAGTAAAGAAGGTTCTCATATTTGATGTAGGTATTTTTTACAAGTTGTGTAGGCAGAATTGATGTAATGTGTAAATGTGCAAAACATTTAGGATTCTTTAAGTATGAGTGGAGCATTTATTTGCTTTTTTGTGTTTATTTCATGGAAACTTGACCTGATCTTCCACTATTTTAAAATTAGCTGTTTTGGAAATTAATTTATAAGCACCTATGTACTTCAGCCTATGTGAAGGCAAACTCTAACTCTTCCCAGTAACTTGGATACATGTCACAAGTTTTGACAGTTTATAAATACATTTATTTGTAGCTAAACTAGCTGAAATGTTTGTTTGTTTTATGTGTTCAAAAAGTCTGTTCTGTGTACCAATAGAAGGAAATGTGTAAACTTGCAAATTGAGTTTTTCAAACATGATTATGTATGATCAGGATAGAGCTATATCCTGATGGATTTTGTAAGACAATCTAAAATATGTTGGAATAAATACACTATTCAGAAAACTATTAAATGAAAGTTGTCTCTCCTTACAGCGACACCCTGATGGCGTGGCTTCTGTGTCATTTAAAGAAGCAACAGAAGCTGATCTGTGCAAGCTAACTCTAAATGGAAGGTGGTTTGGTGGACGTCAGCTTAGTGCTGAAACATGGGATGGTGTAACAGATTATCAGGTAGCCTTTCATGGTCCTATTTCATCGAAAATTTCTTCCAAACTGTAAATCTGTTTTAATTTGAGAAGTGCTTTGTGTTCTCATCCTCATACCCTTCCCCTGCCCACCCCTGCCCCATCTTGCTTCCCCTCAAAAACTGCTAGGATGTCTCCAAAAAAATCATCCTTAATTATTCAATTTAGTGAAAATTTGAAGGACATGTTTGATGTTAAAAATTGTGTGTTGGAGATGTAAACTTAGAAGATTAGTCAGGGGGTGTACAGATCATTAGTTCACAGTCAACAGGGCCTATTGCAGTCTTGAGGTATTACTGCAATATAAATGTTCGTATAATTTTATCTGTGTAAATACTCATTTTTACAAGTATGACTTTGAAATTATGTGTATAAACATATCTTTAATAGGTGGAGGAGACTGCGAGAGAAAGGGAAGAAAGGCTCAAGGTGTGGGGATCATTTTTAGAGGATCCTGATGCAAAGGAGCAGCAAACTACATCTGATTCAGATTCCGCAACAAGTAGTGTTAAACTGCCTGAAGGCAGACAACCTTCAAAAGTTAATGACACATCTAAGGAGGATGTAAATGATGAAGCCCATAAGAGGGAGAATAATGGTGAGGGCATTAACGAAGATGGTGCTCCATCTACAGACAGCAGCCTTGCAGGCAGTGATGTTGAAGCAGATACATAACATCCTTAATGCTTTACGAAAGCATGGTTTTTAGGGTGATGTTTGAGTTTATCCCTTTCTTCAGGGTGACTGCAGACAATGTTCATATGAATATATGCCTATTAAAATGTCATCAGCTGTGTGCTTTGAAGTTTTCATTAAAAGCAGTATTTAATGAGGTTCTAAAAGTTTGTATTAATTGGCTGTTCAGGTAAAGTAACTCAAGTTGCCAAGAATGCAGTAAAGCTCATCAGGCTTCTTTTGTTCTAACTATGCTTGTCAGTGTTTCGTTATGTAAGTGTGAAATATGTTCCAACCCTTAAGTTTATGTAACTATATGTAACTTAAGTAACACAAAGCTATTACAAGATTTGTGGATTTTACTGTTAATTTTCCTGTACCCCTTGGAACTTGGTATCTCATCCTTAAAAATGATTCCTGTCCTGAGTACTTTGGATCATTTTATGGAACAGATGCTGTGATACTTAAAGGGTGAATGCATTGGATATGTTGCTATGCATTAAGTAGCAAATGATAAGAGTAGTACCAAGTTGCAAACTTAAAGGAAGTGAAAAACAAACAAGGTTGCCATAGCCAACGTAAGGTAAACTGCGTGAAGATAGATTATTAAATCACAGCATTCAGTAAATTATTTTTTTCTTCCCCTGCTTAGATCTTCTGTTGAGGCTGGAATTACGTCAAGGAGACTAGAAATGCATGAGCACACACATTCTAGGCCGTAATGAAATAAGGCTGATCTTTAAACTCTCATGGTCTGTATGCAAAATAGGCTTTTGAATGATGAGTTGGCTTTGTTTAGTTTTTGCTTTAATAGAGTAAAGGTTTTCGTTTGACTTTGTTAGATGATGAGTGTGAGTTCCCTTCAACATTTTAGTTTAGCCTTACATACTCTTCAAAATGGGGAGGATCTCCTATATTTCATAAAATTTAAAGGCTTTTGGCAACTTGAACTACAGTTTGTTGTGCAAAAGTTAGAATACTTGAAAATATGCTTTCAAATAATATTCTTTTATGTGGAAAAAGCAAATGCTAGCCCTCTTAGAAATATTTTCCAAAAGCAAGGATTTAGAAGACATTCTAACTTTAGATATCTTAGTAAGTGGCAGGCTTTCAAAAATAACTTTGGGGGAGCCGTTTTGGGCATAGTAATTCTTAATTTAGAATCCCATTATTTTGATACCTAAGGATAGAAGAATACAGATTTAGGCACTAAACATTTGAAATATTGGTGCTAAATTCATAGCACGCTGTTCAGATGGGTGGTTACTAGTAAGGAGGATCTTTTGAATTTTTTTAATTCATATTGGATTGCAAGAAACCATAGATGCTAATTATTATATTTCCATCCTGAAGTATTCAGAATACTCTGAAAATTGGTATTTTCAAACTTCGTGCTCTGAGATTACCATCTATATTTTTTCCAGAAGTCTATATGGTACTAAGTTTGTTTTGTTTTTTTTAATATGTAATCAATATGTATGGGTAGCTATGCCAACCAGAGCATCTAAGTTAACACTTGCCACTGTGGTTATAAATCTTATCTTTTTGTGACAAAATAATCTGGTCTCGCAACAGAGATGATAGTTGAATTCAGGGTTTAAAAGTCTGGGGGCTCATTATAAGCTGGCATGACAAATTTCCAATTTTGAGTTGCATTATAAAGAGCAGCTGTAACTCTTGCCAGCTAAGACAGACCATTTTCTCATCTTTACGAGTGTGCAAATTGCATGTTTCAGCAAAACAGGTGTTGGAACAGTTCAGGGAATCTGAAATACTGCCTGGTGCGTAGCTGCACGTAGTGGCATATTCAGGTTACATCTCTGGGTTGTGTTGGTTCTGCCTTCATTATTTTTATTGGCAGTAAGCACCACAGACCTTTGAGGGCTGAAGGTTTTGGCATATGAAGAGTGTAATTTAATGTGGTGGGTATTGCTTTCAGTGCTCCTGGTTTTTTTTTTCTTCCAGCTTCTAGACTCCAGGCTTTAGATCTGTTAAGACTATTGTGTTTTGTTAGCCTTTTTTTTTTAAGAGAGCCTAGTCATATAACACTCTACACAGTTAAATCACCTGTTTTACAGTGGAATTGCAACTGATACAGGGAAACTATTGACAAATGTATAAATATTGTACAGTTCTATGAAGCCTTATCATGGTATCAGATAAAAAATAAGGTTAGTGTTAGTGTTTGAAAAAAGACTTTGAAAAATAAAGAATCATTATATGTGCAGTAACCTTCCTCTCTCCAATTGATGTACAAATTTGATTGGCTTGCTTCAGAAGTCAAACGTGATGTTAGTCTTTTCACCTTTTCCTCTAGACTTCACGCTGAAGTACAGCACGGGCAAAGACTGAGACCAAATGCTTTACTGGCTTTCCTATTAACTAGGATTCCTAAGAAAATAAAAGCTGTTTTTCCATGCAAATACGTTGTTCTGAAGTGCGGCATTACACTCAAACTGGTGTTTTCCTTTTGTCTACCTCTGTTATTCCCCAGTGAAATGTAAAAATATATTTTTATAAACTATTCATTTAGCTATTGAGGCATTTAATAGTCTGTGGAGAGGTTAATGCAGCTGTGACTTTCTTTTCAGCAGATTTTCATTGAGACCAAATTCTTTTGATGTTTTCCTTTCTTAAGTGATGCCGATTTTTATAAATTAAACATAAATTAAAATTTTTCACAAAAGTTAAAATTACTATTTTGACGCATGATTATGAAAATCTTGTAGTACAGAGCAGTAATGTTTAATACCAAATATTAATGAATCTGAAGCTGAACGAGCTGAGTTGCTTTTTAAACTTGCATTTTTTTTCTGACTGAGCAGCATCATAAATGAATTGGTAAGAAGTTAAAACCCCGATGTAACTTTCACTATATTTGTTCTTTAATTAAAAGTGCTTTCTAATGACTTGTCTTGCTCATTAGAAATGACAAAATCAAAATTTTTGCTCAGTTTCTAATTTTTCTTAGGTTCCGTTCCAGCGTTCCACTATACTGCGTGTTCCTTCATACCTAGGCTTTTGGTGAGAGGTTCGTTTTAAGAAAAACTGTCTCCTTCCCTCCATATATTATGAAAACAATAACTAGCAGCAGGTTGAAACAACTTGTGGATAATCATTGTTGCTTAGTTTTGACCTAGAGAAGTAGCTGTTTCTACTCATTTGCACAGCGTAACAAAACGGATGTGAAGCCACTTAAATATAACAGCGGGGAAAGAGTATTAACTGATACTTCAGCATAATTCAGCATAGATAATCACTTTCTTAACCATGCAATACAAAATCAGTTGCTTAGCTTCAAGATATATTGGTAGTTTGCTTTACAATCAAATGCTGTTTAGTGGTTTGCTGGCAAGGTAATTGTACGGAGTTGCAAGTATTCATCAGAGATGACACGGTTTGAGGAGCATGGCCAAGGTAGCCATCTGGAAACAAAAAGCCCCAAAAGAAAAGGCACATAAGTTGTAGCAGGTTCTCGAATGTTCATATGCAGCTGTAAAGAGAGAATTAGTTTCATTTTGCATCAAAATGTTTATCTGTTTCTCCTGCTGACTTTTTTAATTACTTTTTTTAATTGAATTTCAGTCCCTCGTACAACTTACATTTTGTATAAGGATTGCAATTCACTTAAAATCATTAGTATGTTAAATGCAGTGCATTTTAGCTAAAACATGTCCTAGACATTATTCAGTTAAGGTTAATCTATTTACAATTACAAATACTTAGCTTAATTTGCTTAAGAAAACTTAAAGGTATTGGATGCTTCATAGAAACCCAAACTTGCCTTTAAATTTTCCAGTAAAATCGATATCCATACCCTGAATTCTTGAACTGTATAACCTAATGAAATTCTTTAAAAAACAAAACAAACAAACCACCTATAGATTTTAATTGGATTTTAAATTCTTATTTTTATTTCTGAATTTGAGGAAATATACTGCAGTATGATAAATGAATTATGTAAGTTGTGTACTTGTGTTGATTTGACTTGTGTGTACTTTAGTGCTCATTATACAAGGCTTGAAGTCTTACTGTCAGGATACTCTGAAAGTTCTGTAAAATATTTATAGAATTATGAAATCTTTTGCAGCGAATTGTTTTTTGCTCATTCTGTATTATGAAAGTATATTGTTAGATTAAACTTTTCAGTAAGTTGACTTGGAATTTTTCTGACAGGTTATTTTCTTTCAATAAGTTAAATTGACCGTTTATCTTTTAGAAAAGCAACATTAAAAAAAAATCATATTTGAATAATTTCGAGACCTGTGACAGCATCTGAGAATCCCTTGATTTGTCTTCAATTTTGTTTCTTAAAGGGGTTGTGTTTTATACTACCTTTTTAATAAACAAACTCGTGAACAAAACAAGTCTTTTCTGATTAGTTTTGAGATAATGTATCTGTCTTACTTGTTTCCTCAGTAAAAGGTACCATAGCATTTGGTGCACAGTGACTTTAATTTATAAAGCATATGTGTTAACGTGCCAGAGCTTTCCAACTGGAGTCCAGTATACGTGTCGCTAGAACTGTAAGTGTTCACAGTGGGACATGGTATTTGTTCGCTCTTTATGGGTTTTGTCTCAGACTTCACTCTGGCTCGGTGTGTTAGTGGACCTTGCATGAAGATAAAAGGAGCAGGAGGAATGGCTGCAGGCACCATAGCTACAATTGAGATTGGGAGGGGGTGTGTGGTTTCTTAAGGACAAGCAGAATTTCAATTTTTATTCTCAGAAATGATTTTTTAATTTTTTTTTGGTTGTTCAAAGCTTAACATTTTGAATGCTTAAAAAGCACTGGAAGTCAGTTGTTTCAATTCCTATACTACAAAGGAACAGGGATGATAATCCCATTTTTACCCAGTAGTTCTTTGGGGTGTTCACCTAGGAGCTTTAAACGGATGCCATCTAACAACCTTAGAGTGCTCTAACTGCCAACCTAAGAGGAAATTCTTGAGTGAGGTCTTGAAAAGCTTTAGCAGAAGAAATCTCTGCTGTATGAAACAGTTAAGCAAAGGGGAGCAAAGAAAGAGGGACTGAGATGTTGAGGGCACTTGCCCTGCTGATAGACTGGAATCCAGTCTGTCTCAAGAAAATGTGTTTATGCAAAGAGTGTGTCAATAGAAGACTAAGCACCGTCCTGGGAAATCTCACAGCCTGGTAGTTAAGTTGTTCTGGGAGATGGCAGAGGGCGGATTCATACGTATTTAGGCAGAGGGAATTGGATTGTGCTCTCCTACTTTCTGGGTGAGTAAACAAACTGTTAAGCTACTGCGTAAAAGACATAACGTCACCAGTTTGACTCTAGTTCCCCAGTGCATTTTTCCAGCTGACACTGGCAAATTTGACCCTGATTCAGCATTTCTGGAATGGCTGCAATTTGGTAATTTTGGTAAACTTACTACAAAACCCCCCAAGCTACCTGTTTCTTGCTACAGCCCTTACAGAACAAGAGTGATATTTTTGTTTTCTGAAGATTTTCTGTAGTCATTTAAACAGGTCCAGCAAAGGAGAGAGAGAAAATTGGTTACCCAGCGTATCTGGGATGGAGACAGGTGATCTTTCCCTTCTTGCAGATGTTTGTAGTTACACACTTAATGCTGAATATGCTATAACCTGGCATAGGAGAGTCCTTTCTGACCCTGACCAAGTTTGGTTCTCTGCCACAACTTGTTTATCATCTTACTCAAAAGTCTTCTGAAGTCCAGACGCTGTCTTCTTTATTGTGTACACATTGTCATAAAAAAAAAAAACAACCCTACTTACAATCCTATTTTCCTCATTCCTGAAACCTCCTAACCCGGTTGACTTGTTGGAGTGCATTTCATGCATTCTTAGCAGATAGGCTGAAGGAAACGCCTAGTTCACTCGCAGCTAGAGGCTAGAAAGCATGTAGGGAGTTCATGAACGTTGCTTGTCTCCTCCTGCGGTCACTGCAGAGCGCACATAGCCTGCCGGGGGAAGGATCCCAAACTGCTGGACACAGCATGACCGTCCCATGTCTGGAAAATCTTACTGGCGTGACACCGCTCGTGGCAGTGAGTTAAGGTAGGAGAATTCAATTCCATGATAATTTCAACGTATGTTCACTGACTTTCTCAAATGTTCCCTTATTTGAAAGATACTTGATGAAAGAGAATGCCTGCTTGTTAAATTATTGCTTAATACTTGGGAAGTGGAAATGGGTTTTTTATTTATTTTTAAAACTGGTTTGGGCTGCATGAACTAGAGAACAGAGAGTTCCCTGTCTGATGCTACAGTGATGGAAAACTAATAGTACTAGCAAGGGTGGGGAATGTGGAAAACACTGTAAAGCATTGTCACTTGTGGTGAGCAGTCAACAACCATGTCTCTTAAGCCTGTGTGAACCGTGTATCCTTGTCCACCTGAAGGACAAGTAACCTGGACAATTACTTGCACTATTTTGCCATAATTAACCCATTCTGAGAGTGGTGTGAGGCGAGCTGAGGCCGTTTCATCCTGAGCTCCACTTTTTTACTATATTTTGACAGCAGTTTGTGGCAGACACAAGTCGGAAGGATTTCTGCCTTTTTTTGCAGACTTCCTGCTGGAAGACGGAAGAATGGGAAGTTCAGGTAATAAAGAGCACAGTGCACCAAATCTAAGTCCTGGCTCTTGGGACATTAGATTCCTCATGTGCATATGATCACTGAGAGGACTGAGATACAACCTAGGTTATATCCAGCCTTCTTAAGACAACTTGTTGGAAAGCACAAGAGGTTTTTAAGGGAAATGAGAAAAAAACCAGATGAATGACCATTCTTTTTTTAAAAAAAAGTATTGTTTTTCTAGCATTGTAATTACTGTGGTCACAATTCACACGAGCGTAACAGCTGCTACACACCAATCAACGGTGCTAAAAGAGCTTGCAATTAATGTCACGAGCAAGTTAAGCATGTTAATAAAGTGGTACAAAGACGCAATGTCACTGAGCGGGGAACAGGAAAAATAGACCTCTGGGCCAGAGCTAATGCTTTTTAAATTGTATGTTGGTGTGTAGTGGTGGAGCAGTGTAGGAAGAGCTGGTTTGCTGCTTGCTGTCGAGATGGCCTGATGTAGTCCTTTCTCAGGCCCCATGGTTGCTGACGATTTTGCCAAGCTTTTACCGCTTGGGTTGGAATTTTCCATAGCAAGTGTTGGCCTCCAGCTGAGCAGCCAGAAAGTTTCTTAACCTAAACAGTGGGTTGCTTTCTGAAGCAAGACTGGGAAAAAATAATGTCTCTTCCTGTGCTTGAAGTTCTGCCAGTTATTTGTCAGGGTTGTGCTAGTTCCTGCTCCCCTCAGGTGCCTTGGGAAGGTGGCTGTGAATCGGGAGGAAGGCTTTTTCAGTTTAAGTTTCTGTGTTTGGGAAAGTTTGGTCAGTTTTGAAGTTCTGAAAGGCGGTCTTCTGAATCAGATGCCTGTTACAGAGTATCCCCTTGCATTTCCTAACTGGTGACCTACCTGTATGTGTCCCACCCCCACCACTGTGTTCAGGTTTGGAGCTGGGGAAAGGATGCAGGAGGGGGCAAAGCAATAGAAATCTTAAAATGAGGTCTGAGAAACTCTTGAGTTTGAACACAATTTGGTAGTTGATGACAGAGGATTCGGGCTAGCTGAGCAAGGGATCATGAAGGGGGAGAACTGAACAGAGAATATGGGGGGAGGTAGAGGTAACAAGCAAAAGTAGATAGAGAAGCAAATGATAAACATGGACAAGAAGTTTGTAGATGAAGGCTTAAGCATAAAAAGGGGAATGGATTATGGCTGGAGAACCTTAATCCTCATATTTCTTAATGTCTGAATACTTGGTTTTGCAGCCTGAACAGTCTTTTCATGTGTAAGAAACACAGAGACCATTTGGAGGCAGCCTTCGCAGATACTTCAGAATACCCATCGAGACACAGATGAGTGCAATGTTTATTAGGAAGCTTCTGAGGACTGGGGGGGTTATGATTAGAAAAGAAATCAGATAAATGTATCAGAATAGGTTAAGCAACACTGCGTATTGCAGGGTTAGTTGGATGGAAACACAAATCTAATGATTCATTAGGTTTTGCGTGATACAACTGGCTATTGGCTGAAGGTTTCCCTGGTCTCTGAAAAATAACAGCCACCTTTTTGCTTCCAAGGTAAACCAATTATGCTATGCGGTGTGATGAGCTGACAATGAAACTGGAAAATTGAATAGAAAGAGCAGGCACTTCTCACTGTATTCATACCATGAGCATTACTAAATATGATTTTGATTACAGCAGAATGCATGAGCTCTGGTTGTAGAACTAGCTCCCCTGCGGCCAGAAACTGCACAAATGCATAAAAACGATGCTTCTCCAGGGCAAGCAGTGACGTTCATTGTCCTACTCTTACCATATCTGGCAGCAGAGATTCTTAAGGAGAACAAAAAGGAGTCTTACAGTCTTCTGTTGACTTCCTGCAAACTATTTTAGAGTAATTCCTGCCTTAAATCCGTAACTTCTGGTTGAGCTACAGTGTGTGTTTTAGCAGTCTTGCTACCAAAGTTTTAAGCAACTGGCAGACCCACCAAGTTCCTAGGTAAGTTGTTTCAAACAAACAAGGTTTTTTGTTTGCTTTTTTTACTTGAATTTGCCATAATTTGAATTGCTAGTAATTTAATCTGAATGTCTTTTTCTAACAGGTGAAGCAACTAGTTACTCTTGAAAGTCTTTTCCTTGTGCGGGTGTGTGCTGACAGTGATCAAGGTACTTCGAACCTTACCTTATCTAAAGTTATTATTATTTTAAGCTCCAATTAGTATTTTTTCTTTTTTTTTTTTTCCATTTTGTCAATATGTTTTTTGAACAATGCAAAAACCAGAATTGGACAAAGCATTTTGGTAAGTTCACCCTGAGCTTCATCCAGGGCTAATGCCACCTCTCTATTGTCTGAATTATTTGTCTAAGTGCCTCAGTTCTTTCAGCACACTTCCATCCTCAGGGTGCGTTTGCACAGTGCTGGGTCCTAAGCCCAGGGTTATAAAGACGGATGAAGGCAGGGGTGAGAAATGACAGCTGGTGGATAGATATGCCCATTTCATTCTTCAATAGAGCCGATGCTATGGCATTGACAGGTAACTCATACAAGGTTGGTATCTGTCAGGCCTTCTGCATCTCTGAGCCATTCACTGCTTTCAAGATGCAGTATCCCTTACTAAGGTTGCATATTATACAGTTATATCAAACTTAGAGCTCACCAGCAAAAGATACTGCATTGAACGAGTTAAAGACTAATTGGATTCAATTTGGCTGATTGGGAAAAATGCACTCCCCTCACAATTCTGAAAAATGTAGTACATATTTATTGAAAGGTTCCTCCTTTTGTTTTATACAAAGTATTTCATATTAGAAGTATATAATAAGGAAATCGGTAAAGAAAAGGTGTGTGGAAGAAGTAGAAACCCAGATAAAGAATCTAATCTTACTAGTAACAGTTCTTCTGGCCCTACCATTTTCAGGAAGAAGGTGGGCTCGCCACTGACTGTGCACTTTAAGTTGAATAGTATTTCTTCGACTGGTCTGTGTGTTTTGTTTTTTTCTTTTTTTTTTGTCAGGGGCTGTTGGTTATTGAAAATGGAAGAAACAAGGAAGCTCTCTCCAAAGCCATGTAAAAGCAAAGAACCTGTGAAAACAGAATGGGGGTCTCAGAGTGTTGTATTTACGTATTTCCAAGGGGATATTAACAGCGTGGTAGATGAGCATTTTTCTAGAGCTCTAAGCAATGCCAAGAACCCACAAGACCTGAGCACAAAGCACAAGGGCGAGACTGTTGTCCTGAAGAACGGTGAGCCGCTTTCCATGCGTGAGCATGGTATTAGGTGGGGGTGACTAGCTTTCACTAAGGAATTTAAGATGCAGCGTGCTTAAATTTGGAACTGCGCACAAACATAAAGCGAGAAAATCATGCTTGCAAAAGCCCTGGATTATGTAGCTGGGACTTCCTGGGTAAATCCCTGTGCTTGCTGGGGTGCTTCCCAAGCTCTCCGTGGGCCTGTTGGCAGGACTGGGTTCTTGTTCTCCAGCCAAGAGTCTCCATCACTGTCAGATGCATTTAGTGCATTATGACTTAATTTGTTGTCTGCAGAAATATATTAGTCTAAGCTTGCAATTGTTAAAAACCTGCCTATGCTAGTGGCCTGAAGAAAACACATGTAATATTTATTTGAAAGTATTGGTGGTGGTGGCGGCTTAGTCTGCTTTTAGTATGAATATGTGGTTGATTTTGAAGATAAGCAGCACTAAATTGAATATATATTTCTGTAAAAATGAATATGCAATCTGGTAGTGTTCCCTTAGTCCATTGGAATTTGCCTTGGAAAAAAGTAAGAATTGATGAGACTTCAGATGCTTTCTTTCTCTTTTTAAGTAGATAGCATGTCTCCCCATCAGTGGAATTTCTCTTCACATTGCTCCAAACCATATCCATCATCTTCTGCAACAAGCATGTCAAATACGGGTCTGAATTTTTCTGCTGCTGGTAAGGCAGGCCAATACCAGCCCTCAGCTCTGCGGAGTCATCCAACTCAACCTGCAGATTTATGGCCCTTCCCTTCGATTGGGACTCCCAGTCTTACCAGTTCGGTCTATCATCATGCCTTGCCTGACCTGCACGTGGTAGATGAACCGATCTCTGACAGGAAATACGGTTCTCTTCTTGGTCTTCTGCAACAGGAAAGGTGCCTAACATCCATGCAAGAATGTACCATGAAGCAACACTCAAGTTCTGCTTGTATGACTGGACCTGCTGGGTTACAAAATTTAAGTCAAAGTTCAGCTCCTGGGGGAGGTAAGGAAATACTATCACTTTATTCTTTGATGGCATCTTATGTAAAGAGACAAAATAATACAGTCTGTTCCTAAGGTTCTCAAATTGGACCCATCTTCAGCCCAGCTCATAGAAATTTTTTTCAATAGATAACCCATGATGTGTACTGTTGTACTTGGGATTGATTAGCTATGTAGTATGGCTTAATCAAAAAAAATATGCATTGCCCACTTGCACAATATTTTACCTTCTGGCTTACATTAGGGAGATATTTTAAGTGAATATAAACATTATTCACAGTGCTATCAGGATCTCTACCTTATAGGTAGCAGGTACGGTGTGTACCAGATGCTCCTGTATTATGACCAGAAAGGGTAAGAGCCCTGAGCAGCCTATCTTACTGCGTAGGGCGTTGATGATATTCTGAATACAGGATGTGAAACTGCAGCCCTTACCGGGGATTTCTCTCCCTCCCCAGTCTCTCTCTGTAGCTGGAAGGACTAGGGTAAAGGGGCTGGCGGGCTGACCTTGCCTTGTCTCCCGGCTAATTGCTGCCTGCCACGAAGCACTGCTGCCCTGCGTGTCAAAGGCTGCCATTGCTCTCTGCAGTAGATTTCCCAGAGCTAATGCAATTCGTGCAGGAGCAATGATTGTTGCTTATTTATTATTAACAATTAGTAGGAATCCCGATCCTATGTACTGCCAGCACACGGAATAAAGATGGCTGGTGACTGAAGTCTATTTCCCAGGAGCTTATGTCCCCACAGCATCTAGGACTGCTGGGTAAAATTGCTCCCTTGTGAGTAATTTCAGCCTTTGAGAAGCTCCCTGGGATCAGAGAGCCCTGGTGCCCTGTTAGGGTACGCCTGCATTGCTGCTCCTGGGCGTTACCCAGATAGTCAGCTTGGCACTGGTCTCCAAGAAAAAGGGTTGTGAAATTGTTTAGGGAGTCTGCTGGAACTAACGCCAGTGCCTCCTACCTGGTGCTTCTAGATAAAAAGGACCAGGCATGTGAAGAAGCGATCCCGAGTCTTAGGTTTTGAAAAATAGACAGCTGTGAAATACCTAATGGTTACCCAGTTCCTAATCTGCATCAGCAGGAATTTGGCAGAACATGGGCTAAAACTACTGTTTATATCTGCAGGCAGTCTTATCCACAGTTCCTCTTTTGAGGCTACACTGAAGCTATGTTGTTATGAGGACCCCAACTGTAGGTGTTTTGCTAATGTATTCCTGCTAGAGTGTCTAATGCCTGTCTGTGTCTGTGCATGGAAAAGGGAGAGGTATATGTCTTCAGCTGGAGTACAAACTTTCTGCTCGTGGTACACAGATTTAGCTGAGACTATGTATGTGTTGCACAGGCACGCACCCTAGACTTTTTGCAGCTAGTAAATGACAGTCTAATTACTTTAAAGACACCGGTCTGGACTTCTAGGATTTAATTTAAGAACAAGGTTAGGTGCCCTCTTCCCCCAAGGGGGCAATGTAAGCCTATCGAGGCTTGGGAGCCCAAGGAACCGACTCCTCCAAAAAAGGAGATGTTTCATGAAATTAGTCTTGGGATCAAAAAAGGGAAGCAGTGCTAGCAACACTGGACTTTTTTTTTTTTTTTTTCAAAATTTCAGGAAGAAAATGAGTGGGGAAAAATTGAAAAGGAAATTAAACATCTTGGTGTTCCCCAACTATCGCCAGTTAAAGCCTTTTCTTTCAGGATGTTTACAGGGCCTTTCTGAATATTCGGGGAGCCTCAAAACGCCACATGTATAAGGCCATACATGTGCTTATCAAGCAACCCAAAAAACAGATAAGAAATGGCTGGCCCATGTGCATAAGGAGTCTTTGGCAAGTCCCTAGGATGTGTGCATCTAGTCTGGCTGTGGGAGTCCCTGTTTCTTGGCTCTATCTGTTAAATATACTTCTCGTTGCGCTGTGTCATGTTTAAGAACAGCTGATATTTATATTTATGGAAGTGTATGTTGCTGTGCCAGACAGCACAGAGCTCCCCAGCACCTGTGCTATAGGCTGGGCTGCAAAAGCACAAGGTTTCTTTGGGAACTACTGTCTACTTTTAGCTCTATGTTGAATCTCTGCTCATCTCCAGGATTTTATTTTTTTTAAGAGAGGAAAGCAAGCTCTTACCAAGGCTCAGAAAACCCCGGTGTAAGCCATGCCGCTGCAGGTGAGTAATGAAACCAGCAGGTTTGGAACAAATCAGTGCTCACCTATGAAGGATAGCTGCCTTGCATATGCATGCAGAATTAAAGATGCTTCCTTGCTTGCTTCCGGACTGTATTTTAAAATCTTGTTTTCCCCTAGATAAACACATCACCTCCCGTAACTACGTTAACAGAGAATCTTGTTTTTCCCCTAGATAAACACATCACCTCCCGTAACTACGTTAACAGAGAAGAGGGAAAACATTCTATTAAAATGAGATATGTGATTTTCTAACTCCATCTACCTTAGTTTTTGTGGTTTATACCATCAGCCTGCCACTGCACAACACCTACTGTGCACTGGCTGTCCAAGTTCCAGATCCCAGAAAGATAGGACACCCCTTGCTTTGTATCTCAAGCACCTGGCTTCAGGCTGAGGTCCCTGTTGGACCTGTGTGCTAGCATTACTTCTGTTTTCACCAACAAACCCACCACGCTGCTAGGAAGGTTGTTCTGAGAAATTTTTCCCAAAGCATGCAGGCTTCCATACTTCTATTAGTCTCTTGAGACTCTGTCATACCCCGATGTTGGTTCTTCGATGTGCAATATTTTGGGGATACTTTGGATGGGTCATTCTGGTTATTCTAGTAAAGGCCCTCTTGCATCAGAGAAGACCCAAAGGTGCAATTTTGTTTGCACAGCATCCTAAGAGATTGCATGGACTATGCTGTTTGACTGTCCTGATACTGCTGTGTCTTTCAGGTATTCAGATTCAGGACAGAAGACAAGATTTGTACTTTTAGCAACTGGTTGTTTCTACTTTATTCTGAAAGAGGAAGTTCTTGCTGTGAACTTTTATTATTTGCAACTGTGAATCAAGAAGAAACGAACTGCAGCTATTCTGTGCTTTTTCTCTCAGTTGGAAGAATACATGTGCTATTTACTATGTGGGGAATGAAAAATCATCTTTTTCTATTCAGTAAATAACTTCTAATAGTGGTAGTATTAAACCTGACAGTATGTTTGTTGTGAAGAAATATTGTCTACTTAAGGCTTTTCATGTAGCCCTCTCCGAAAGGACTCTTAGCACTTTTTAATCTTTCTGTGCTTTTTCATTTACCATCTCTTAATAAGAAGCACAATTCTTACCAATGCAGTTGATAACTGATAACTGCAGTGCTGCACCTTCGTGTCTTGATTTGATATCTCCATATTGTTTAAAACAGTCCTAGACCATGGGCAAGAGACTTCAAGGCAACCACAGGTCAGCAAAGCACGTTATCGTATTAATGTTTTGGAAGTACAGTAATTTGTGACCATACTTGCAATTCACAGGGGCATTCTTCAGAAACTATATAATATGCATATGCCCAAAGGCTCTGTTTTGCCCTCTCATAATGTATGATCATTCTCTAGAAAACAGTTAATTAACATTAGCTCTGGGAGGAAATCTGGGTCCTCACTGGGTGCAATTAAAATACCGCTGAGCAAAAAGCTGGAGGTGGGAATGGTCTATTTTCCCCAGGCTCTCTGCAGGTGTAAAAGGTTCTTTTTCTAAATAAACCCTGTGTAGTTGAATTTTAAATTATTGAGCTTCAAGGGCTCTATCACCAGAACAAGCAAAAACCCCTCCGTTTGCGGTAACTGCATTCCACTGACCTCAGAACGGCTGAACAGGGGGTAGTCTTGATGCTCCTCCGTGCAGCAGAAGTGGCAGCCATGAACTGTGCATTTATCCTGCACGTTCAGTTCCCCACCTTGCTTTACCACTCGCCCTTGGCAAACACGTTTGCTGAAGCTACTGTGAGTAAAACCTCATGTGACTGATGTTTAGGTTTGTGTATGTAATCCCTGCAGTAAGAGAGACTGCTTAGCCTTTATTGTAAATCCTAGGGATAAAAAAGATTTGGGTTTATTTTTTCCTTCTTCATTAGCTATACATTAATTTAATATAAAGGAGGATGAATTAACTTTATGTGACAGCTCTATGCAGTTGCTTAAGGAAAGTTGACGTTTGAGATCCTAGAGCTTGTGGTTTATAGGACAAATCCTTAGCTGGTGTGTTTGTGGCTCTGTTTACACCAGGTATCTGCACTGCCACTGGTCTACTTCAGTTATAACACCTTGTGTAATTTTTTAAAATAATTTGAGTTCATCAACTTCAGATGTTTATGATACTGATTTAAAAAGAAAAATTTTAAAAATCCCAGTTTGAAACATCCAAACTTGCTTTAGCATATACATGAGCTAGACCAACCTGAGATCACATACAATGAGCACCTGAGATCACATACAAAAGGAACCATTTTAATTAAATTAATAAAAGGTACACCAACATCCTGTCTTCCTATAGATAAGCACTGAAAAATCACTTGGTTTTAATATTTCTACAAAATTGCCTTTCTTCTCTTAAGTTTAGGGATACCTCTCCAATTAGTTGTCATGGTTTAACCTCAGTTGGCAACTGAGCGCCACACAGCTGGAGATCACATACAAAAGGAACCATTTTAATTAAATTAATAAAAGGTACACCAACATCCTGTCTTCCTATAGATAAGCACTGAAAAATCACTTGGTTTTAATATTTCTACAAAATTGCCTTTCTTCTCTTAAGTTTAGGGATACCTCTCCAATTAGTTGTCATGGTTTAACCTCAGTTGGCAACTGAGCGCCACACAGCTGCTCACTCAGTCGTCCCCCCCCGCGCCCCGGTGGGATGGGGGAGAGAACTGGAAGAGTAGAAGTGAGAAAACTCACGGGTTGAGATAAAAACAGTTTAATAATTGAAATAAAATAATAATAACAATAATAATAATATACAAAGCAAGTGATGCACAATGCAATTGCATTTTTAAGGCTACGTGGTAATATAATCTGACTTCCTCTATGGGCCGAAGCAAAGATTTCCAAGCTGTACTCCGTACATCTGTCTTGCTAGTGCATGTTGTAATTCCAGTGAAGTTACTGCTTCAAAATACTGAAAAATTATTTTTGTCTCCCTCTGCCATACCCCCTAAAAGAAAATGCTTAAATAATTTAGCTCTAAGGTCTGAAAAGACATATAACAGTATATCTAAATGCTCTTAAAATGTAGTGCTTCTTGGAACAGTTTGGTCCTGTGCATGTCACAGCTGGGAATATTCAAGGTGATTTATAAAGCCCGTGTTTCTGCTGAATCAACCAAGTGGGGTTGGACAGTATGGGGGGGAAAAAACCCTTGTTTTTAAATGCATGTCACTTATTGCAAGGACACAAGGCATCACTGATTCTGCCTTGGCATGGGAACACTTTGAGCCATTGCTGGAAGGTTTGGCAATGCTGCGTCCTCGCCATCTGGCTGTGCGGCAGACCTGGGGAAAGGGAGCAAGTGCCCGGGCAGCCCCAGGGCCGGTGTCTTATCCTGGATCCCCCTCGTCAGCGCTATGAGCCGTGGTGCCGGGCTCTGCACCGGGCGCGCGGGTGCTTGCTCTCCTCCCCGGCTGTTAGAAGAATGATGACCTTGGGGTAGAGGGCTGGGGGACAGAGGCTCTGCTGCTCTGGTGTTTTGTCTTACATCACCACAGCAACATGCACCAGAGCGTGCCTGGGTTTGTAGGCATCTTACTTTTCTTCTGCAATAAACGTAGTTAACCCATCAGTGCAATTTGCCTTTAATGATTTAGTATGAACAGGGGTTTGAACATTTCACAGCAGTTCCCTACATTAGGTAGGCTTTTATATATACGTGTATATTTCATATATATATATAAAAAATATATATAGACACATATATATTCCTCTACAATATTGTTTGTCCAGAGTGGAGTGTTTCTTGCTTTTCCGCTCAGGCTTGTGCTGCGTTCCCGATGCTGCCACGCTGCCGTCATGCTCCGATGATGGCGTCTTCATTCCCATTCAGTACGTGTGCTCTTTTGCTCGGAAGGACTTGGCAGACGGCACGCTGCATTCAGCAGCTGCCATCTGGTGCTTCCCACGGTTATTTTCGGTTCCTCCTCTGAATGCAGCAGTCACGGTGGTGACAGGAGGAGAAGGGATGCGGGTTGTACCCATTTCAACAGCTTCTGACTCCCCGAACGCTAGCGCACCTCTGCAGAGACCGCTCCAAAGGACAGAAGGACAAATGTGGGCAGGGTGTTACATTTTCTGGTAATTTACTGACCCTGTGGGAAATATATTTGCTTTCATTTGGGTACCATTTCTAAAGCTCTAATCGAGGAATAACTTCTTTGCGCAGATGGTTTTTCTCCTATCTTTTTCTGATGAGCAGATGAGATGCAAACTATGTGCTCTGTGAGCCCTGTTCAGAGATAAATGCAGAGAAAAATACTCAAGTGTTTGACGTGCCTACCCTGTGAGGAGTCTGGGGCCTTTTTTAATAAGCTGCAGGAACTGTTGTACATTTTTTTTTCACTGTGCATGTCCCAGGACACAGACATTTTCTTCCGTGTGTCTCGTGTTTGCAGGTGCCTTGCTCTGCCTTCTTGTGCGGGATGGCCCTGGTCCAGCTCCTCCTCTGATGGTCAGATAAACCTTGTGGGTGGCTGGGAGCAGCGTAGCTGGCTTAGCTGCTCCACCCCATTTTAGTCACTCATTAGCAGTGTTAAAAATAGTTCTGGACTGCAATGACAAACAAGAAAGACTCTTTTGCTATTAAAGAAAAACCTAAAGGTTAAAAAAAAAAAGGGCAGGAATGCTACTGGGTAACTCGGCCACAGTTTATATGGCCTCTTCTGGGCATTCATTGCCTTTCTTCCCCATCAGCCTAGCTTTTTACTTGAAGTCAGCCTAGTTCCAAAATGTCCCAGAAATGTGACAGAGATGTGGCAGCACGTTTGCATTTGTTATTCCTAATTTTGGATGAGCAGCTGAAAGAAACACAAATTCTCCTGTGTGCACTTGGGCTGGAGGTGGCAGCGCTTTGCTGAGGAGCTGGGCTGTCTCCGGGGTCACCGCGGGAGGGCTGGCAGTCCCAGCCCAGGGGACCACCATCTCGCGGTGATGCTAACAGCGATGTCACCTGGGAAAATGGTCATAGCTGGTGGCCCTCACCCTGGAGCTGATATCCCTCATCCCTTTCAGAGAAGGAAACCCAAGCTGCTGTTGCTTTCATTTTTGTTCAGGCATCAATTAATTTGCCCCATCACAGGTGAGAAAGGGACACCTCATGTACCCACATGGCACGTAGCCTTTGGTAAACACTTGCTCATCACTGGAATTTTTGACCATCTTGTGGTTTTTAAGCCTCTTTTCTGCCAGGCTCTGCCAAGCAGGAAAGTCCTGCTCCTGGTGAGGGGCTCAGAGTCATACGGCAGGGCTGAGATCTGGCCAGAGCATGTCAGCACTGGTGAATTTGTAGTTGTCTGAACTAAAGGTGTGATCTGTGCCCTGCACAATGCTGCGAAGGTCAGGAAATAGGAGTGATGTTTGCAAGTGTCCAAAATCCTTTTTCTTTTTTTCTTTTTCCTTTTTTTTTTTTTTTTTAAAGAAGAATAGTCTCAAAAGTGGTTCATGGGGGAAAGTTCTCAAAGCATTGAAGAAAGCAAGCAGTGTGGGGGAAGAGAACAGTGAATTCATGGCATCCTTCCCCCCAGCATGGAGAGCAGAAGCACAGGTAGGAAAGAGCTTGCAGTCTGACCAGAGAGGCTTTCACCTTCACTCGTGAATGTGACAGCTCCTCGTTCCTGGGTGGGTGAGCTCCCAAATCCCCCCAGGAAAACGGCAGCCAAACTGAGCCAAGACCTTTCTATCCCTTTCTGAAGGACTGGCTCTGCTTGCTTCATTTCCAGGCAGCCCGGAGAGCCTCACAGGCTGCCAGCCCTGCGTGAGGAGCCTGGCAGGCTGGTGCTGCCGCCTGCAGCTGCCCCAGCCAGAGTTTGGATGAGGAGTACCAGAGCCAAACCTGCCCGCCCCGTCAGTGCCACTGCTCAGAGAGCACAGCGCTCTGCCAGCCTTTTCCAAAGCTGGTGTCAGTAAAAATGCCCCCTTTTTTTTTGTGTGTGTGTTTGGGGTTTTTTTCCCCTCGGGCAGGTTTATGACTAAGTGACCATGTGGCCTTGGTACAGATGAAGGCAAACCCGAAATAACTGGAGGAGGCAATTTCCTGGGAAGGGTAAAAGCGTTGTTGTACTGCAATCTATGAACCAGCCCTGTTTTCCTCTACTGTCCGGTTTAAAAACACTGCATGTTTTAGGCTCAGGGCTCTAAACCACTCATCTGCTGATCCACTGAGACCTTGGTACTCCCCTCCGAGTTATCATTACACTTGGAGGATTTCAGCAGAAAACTGGTGCAAATCGGTGGTTTTGGTGCCTCGGTTGCTGGGAGGAGGATGCTCTCCTCGTTTCAGTATCACACACAGTGTCAGAGGGCTGCGTGTTACCGCACTGGCAATGTTGCTGCGCAAGCAACTCGGCTGTGGTTGCATCATCCAGATCACAATTTCTTTGCTGAGGGGGTGCAAAGGTGGCTGAGGGGTGGGAAGTCAGCGGCTGGGCTGCAGCACAGGGCTGTGGACCAGCTCGGAGGGTGCTTTCGGGTGGTGGGAGCCGTAACAGAGCTGGCTGACCCAAACTGGCTGTGAGCCAACTCAAATGTGGTGTTCCCCAAAACATGGTCCAGCAAGTGTCCAGGAGTCCAGGAAGGCTGGACATTCTTCAAGAAGGAAAACTTAAAGGCGCAGGAGCAGGCCATCCCCATGTGCTGAAAGACAAGCCGGGAGGAAGACCGGCCTGGCTGAACAGAGAGCTTTGGCTGGAACTCAGGAAAAAAAGGAGAGTTTATGACCTTTGGAAGAAGGGGCAGGCAACTCAGGAGGACTACAGGGATACCGTGAGGTTATGCAGGGAGGAAAATTAGAAGGGTCAAAGCCCAACTAGAACATAATATGGCTACTGCCATAAAAGACAATAAAAAATGTTTCTATAAATACATTAGCAACAAAAGGAGGGCTAATGAGAATCTCCACCCTTTATTGGATGTGGGGGGAAACACAGTGACAAAGGATGAGGAAAAGGCTGAGGTACTTAATGCCTTCTTTGCCTC
>NW_008796175.1:210193-260088 GCF_000699145.1 Aptenodytes forsteri | reverse complement strand
GCTGCCCAGGGAAGTGGTTGAATCACCATCCCTGGAGGTATTTAAAAGACGTGTAGATGAGGTGCTTAGGGACATGGTTTAGTGGTGGACTTGGCAGTGCTAGATTAACGGTTGGGCTTGATGATCTTAAAGGTCTTTCCAACCTAAATGATTCCATGATTCTAAGAGTCCCCCAGGTCCCCTCTGAGCCACCATGAACCCGGCTGATCCCATGAGCTTGTCAGCACCCACGCTGCTGGTTCACGCTGTCCCCGCAGCCTGGTTCCTTGGCAGGGGTTAAGCTGGGTGCAGCACTTCCCGTGAGCAAGGCTGGCCCTGCAAAGCCCTCGCACCTCGGAAAGCTGGCTGCTTCCCCAACCTCCATCCTCAACTCTGTGTCCCCATCTCCCCCCATTGCCCTAGCCTGGGCTTTGCAGGCTCTGGGTTTGAGCCTGAGCAGAACAATTTGTATTTTCCTCATCTCTCTTTCTGCACCTGGCAGATGCTAAGTACAGCACAGGGCTATATAAATATTATCAAGCAGTATTTCATACTGAAATACAACAGTATTTCATCTCCTGCTTACTACCTTTCCACCTGAGATAGGGATAAAGTCACAGGTCTCTCCCACAATTAAAATAAAGTTTCTACACTCAGCATTATGACTCACTCACATTAGCTCCTAATACTGTACATTTACCAAAGAGAAGTGTCACTGTAGGTAAATCCCTCTGCCAAATGAAAAAACAAATTGAGCGGATGGAAGGAAACTGAATGTACCGAACACCCAAAGCGCATCTCTGGTAACTGAGCACAGCCTAAAATATTCCTGTACTGGCTGCCTGTCGCACGCTGTCTCCCCGTGCCTGGACGGCTGTGAGTGACTCCACTGGCAGCAGAGAAGCACCCCCGCACACATGGGCTTCATCTGTTACCCCGTGTTTGTAGGCTCAGACATGACCCAAGTCTTGCAGATAACACTGAATGATGCGGTCAAGGGACAACACTTTGTTTTGGTCTTGCAGAAGATCAACCCTTTCTTGATCTTTAAAGTTCCCATGAAAGCCTTGAAAGTCTGTTCGTCTCAAAGCTTCGTGGACCCCATCCAGCTACTGGCCTCACAGAGCAGCCCCCATGTCTGGCTGGGTCTGGTTGTGGCTCTGGAAACCAGGACCTCTAGGTTTGTGTAGGTTGTAGAGCAGTATGGGCTAATGCAGAAAAGCCAGGTTCTCCGGAGGGCAGGGAGGAATGATATTACTTCTTGTGAACTACCAAAATATCATCAAGTCTCAAGTGTGTGCCAGATAAATGATATTTAACAGAAGTTGCCACGTGCAGCTCACCAGCGTGAAGAACGTTGTGTGCAATCTGGGTACTGTACTCAAATCACTCCAGAGAAAAACACAAGGGCTAATTAAAAATGATGGGCAATTAGAAAAGTCCTCCAGCTGGACTTTTCAATGCATAAAGGAGTTTTTTTAAGGTAGAATAAGTAGATTTTAAGGAAAATCTCCTGGCTTTAGTCAAGCTGTCACAAAACTAAGACATTTGAGACACGTGATACTATCACAGTTCCACCTGCCAGACATTGTTTGTTGGTGCTGGATACGTTTTAAGAAAAGATTAGCATTGAAATACTCCTTTTGCCCTGCCTAAGGTTGCACCAATAACTGCTGATTGTAAGTGTGCAAAGAGCAGCCAGGCATTATTTTGCTCGTGATTCATAGAGATACTTTGCTAGAACAACAGCATCAAGGACTGCGCCGTGTTAGGGCTTTGCAGCTCCCGAGGTCTCTGTGTAGCACGAAGGTGAGTGATTTACTCTGAGTAAAAGGGCTGGGGCAGGAGGGGCAGGGGGTGTTTCCACTCTGCTCCACGCAGGATCTAAGCACCCTCTTGTTGACCTCTACATTTGCTGACAGAGCATGAAACGATTGCCCAACACCTGCCCTGGGTGATTTGGACGGTTTTTCTGGGTTTGTCCAAATATGTAGGACCAGGATCACGGTTGCACTGTTTGTCCCGTTTCTTGCTAAAAAAATATTACAGGGGACTCAGTTTATTAGATGCATTTAAGGCATAAATTCCATACGCATTATCTGCAAGATGGTGTATTGAACAAAGCTGGTCAGCATGTGACTAATGCCTGCCCACACATGGGCAGGGCTGGAGGATAAGCCGGGTCTGATGAGGAGGCTTCTAGGTCTGTCGTTCAAAACACGCTGTTACGGACCTCTTGTCTCACAGGAACACCTGTGGGACGGTGTGATGATGGGGAAGATCAGGAGGCAAAGCAACACTGGAGCTCACAGCCACGGGCAGGCAGTGAGTTGAGGGATGCGCCACGCATCGTCATCCCACAAGGCATCCCTGTGCAGCATCCTCCCAGCACAGGCGCAAGCGGTGACCCCCCTCCCTGCATAGAAACCCATTGTGTGCCCACAGCCTGCATAGTGATATCCCAAAAAGTAGGTTTTTTTTTTTATATTTTTCCTTAAACCCATTGTGTGCCCACAGCCTGCATAGTGATATCCCAAAAAGTAGGTTTTTTTTTTTATTATTATTTTTCCTTGCTTACACAGGAAAGCGGCCTGGAAATACTGGTGAGAAATGACAGTTTGGGAAGCAGGTCTGGCACCATCCCGCAGGGTGCTGGCACTGGCCAGGCTGCAGCAGGCTGCCAGGCTGGTCTTATCATAGGCAGATTTCCCACACTGGCAGGCTGCAGGGCACAAACCAACTGTATGACAGTGACTAATGAGAATTGCTGCCCGTCTCCATGCAGAAACGCTTGGGAAGGGAGGGGTTTCAGGGAAATAAAAGCATTCTCTATCGCTCCTTCTTGCCTGGGAAAAATGTTTTCTGTGGCTTTGCAAACTGGGGAGCGCGGGAACCTAGAGCAGGTTTACTCCCCTGTACGTATCCATGCCCCTCGTCTCTCATGTACATAGCTGCAGCATGCACGGAAATTCGCTTTAATGCAGACTGAAAACCCCAGGATCTTCTGGCCTGATTCCGGCTTTTATGCTTATGAAGACAGATACACACTTCCTCGCATGCAGCAGTGCATCACGAGTTTAAGCGGTGGCAGTCCTGCCCGTGCCTCCGACTTTGTTTATGTCAATAAGAGCAGGAATGTTGCACATCTCTGCAGGCACAACCAAAGGAAAAAATTAGTGCATCTAGTCAATCTGGCTCAGTTTGAGCGGTTCTGGGATTGTGTTCTGAATCTTTTTTAGCAATCTTGAAAGGAAGGAGAGAAATCTGTAATTAAATCAATACATATGTAAACGAGCATCTGCCACAGAACCAGTTTAACTTCTTTGTGTTAAACATGTATTTCTGTTGATGCGTTATTTGTGACATATTCTTTGTATATAAGGGTCTTATTAAATTGGACTTTGGCTTGACTTAAGCAATTAAATGAGTTAAATCATTCTATGCATTTGCAGGATTTTTTAAGCTGTTATGTTGGCTCTTGATGTGTGTTCTTGAGACTGCCTCTCAGCTGACAGCTACTTTTATGATTTATGATTATTCAGAAGTAGGTTTGGGTAAATCGTGCAGCTGATAAACTGTCAGTGTTCAGGTTTTCACTGACCAAATGTGGTTGGATGTGAAACCAAGAGCCCTTCTCGCAAGACTGCGTTTGGATTTGGTTTGCTTCTGTACTTCTCTAACAGCCCTTCTGAAACCTCAGCCAAAACGATGGCTTCAGTAACTTCAGTCTAATTCTTTGGTGGCTCTAAACTCAATTAGCTCTATTTCAGTCATCTGGCATATAGTAAAAATACTGAGCGCCTGAAGTCTTTATGGCATGAAAGAAGATATTGTTATTTTCCATGTAGGAAATGAGTCTGGTCTTGCATTTCCTGAGCACTCAGTGCTGACATTTACTCCCTGGATAAACAAGATCCATTATTCTTTGTTTCTTTTCAGGGCCTGGTTCAGAGCTTAGACCTCCCTAAATCTCTCTTCAAAAAAATAAATATATTCCTAGCTTGCTCTCTTTGAAAAAACCATCATATTGGTGATTTTGCTGTCTGTGATCACTAGTTCTATAGGGACACTCCACCGTGTGCAGGGCTTGTGCATCGGACTTGGGGACTGCTGGCGTGTGGGTGGCAGGGTCAGAGGATGAGCATCTCTTCTTCCTGAGGTGTATACTCGTTTCTTCCTAAATTGTGAAATCCAGCTGTGTCGGTATGGCTCAGTCAGGAAGGACGCTTGGTCTGGCCTCGTTAGATGGATATTTTTGGCTGCAGCAGGTTTTCACCATGTGTGCATAGCCCCCTGTGTCTTTGGATTATGCAAATGCTGCGTGTGTCCCTTCCCTTTTGCAGGGTATTTCTCTTCTCTCCCGCCTTGCGTTGCTTCCACCGCTGCAGCGGAAGGAGAGTGGGAGCAGTCCAAACAGCAAGGGTCACCTCTGGCTGCTTTTGCATCTTATAGCACTTTGAGATTATTAGTGCTATTAGTGGTACTTTGCATGCCTGAGGATATGCAATGTGTTTGCACCTATGCAATTAAGTTTGCCACGCATTTGTAGGTGGATTCATTGTGCTGCCGGTGATTGCGATGGATATGTGGTGCAGCTCCTGGGTGACAAAGGTCGTGTCATGATGCTAGTATGGTAATTCCAGGAGGCTCCATCAGGACAAAGATAATCTGCTGTGTAGATGCCCAGAATGAAAAGATGCTCACTGATCCCAAAGACTTTAACATTTATCATGCTCTGCTGCTGCTGACGAACTTTGAACATTGGCTGTATAGACAGCAAAAGACACAAGAATAAGAAATGGATTGAAACAAGAAGATATTTGGAAAAGCCACCTGCAATGCCCAGTGGAAGAGGGATAATGCAAAGCTCATGCATGCTCCAGGCGCAGTGCTTTGCATATGCCTTAGTCCTCAAAAGGAGGCAGTAACAGACTGCATGCAAGCCAGCTCTTCTTCCAAAGGTCCTGGCTCCCACAGCTACCGCTGCTTCCCGGGGAGCCTCGCTGTGTCCCAGAGCTGCTGTCAAACAGCACAGTGTGGGAAGCAAACTTCCCACCCGGTTTAGCTTGAAGAAGTGCATAAAATGAGTGAATTCCCACTGCTAAGGAATGAAAACTGTAGAGCAGCTTGGCAAGGATCAGACAGACAGGTGAAACACGGGAGAACAAGTGTTTCTGTTGCAGCATGTAACCAAACTGTGGTGCTCCCAGCTCAGGGATGCCCTGGGGGACAGCAGTACACACAGGTCTTTCCAAATGCAGCTCTCTGGATGCAACCCCCAGTTTAGGAGTTACAAACAAACTTTGATTGGCACAAGGTGGGTCCTTAATTTCCTTGATTATCAGCTACTCTTGGAGGTGGGCACTGGATCTTTGATCTTAATGTAGGATGGCTTTTATGCCTGGTGTCTCCTGAGCTCCAGCTGGGCTGGGCTGGCACTGTAACCCAGCCCTCAACACTTGTGATGAAGTGTGCTGAGCATCAGGCAACCCCACCCCGCATCCTCTAACGCCGTGTGGGAACCAAAACTGCCGTAGGTCAGTGTGCTGCCAATCCAGGTGAGACTTTCTGCCCTGCCACCGCCGAACCTTGTAGCGACACAGCAATTCAGGAGTCACTTCTGCTGAGTGCTTCCTTTGCCTTAATCACGTCCCAGAGCTGCTGAGTGTTGGGGACTGGTGTTCACCAAGCCTGTATGCTGGGCTGATATATGAACCGCTCAAGGGCTCTTCATTAATTTTGTATATTAATATCCCCAGGACAACTATGTAATTTCAAGAGCGTTTCATTTTCCATGCAGAGCTCTGGCCTTTTTCCTACCTGAGGCATAATTTTATGAATGACTCGCTGGCACCTTGCCACCCAGCAGGAGCCACCACGTTGCAAAGGATTGTAGCAGCAGCTGTTAGGGAAGAAATTTCCTCCTCTTTCTGGGAAGGAGAAAGTTGTCCCATCCCATGAACACTGGTTATCCACAGGCTGTGAGGAGGACGAGGGAGCAGAGGCTGCAGACGCCCCATGATCCTCCAGACCATGTTGCTGCTCCTGTGCCATGTAACAAGCGGTGGGCACATCCTCACCTGTGCAAAGGGGTTGTAAATTGTGGTTCCTCTTGAGTCCTTATACGCATCTGGAGAGGGATTTCTCAGGGTTTTTGGAAATCTGCTCAGAGGAAGGAATTGGTCACTGCAGCGCTCTTTGGTCTTATCCCTCTTCTGACCTGGAAAAGTGTCCCTGCATCAAGGTGGGCACCGTGTCCAGAGCTGGCGTGGTTCCACGATGTGTGCGCCCAGTGGGGTTTTGGCTCGTACACCTCAGTGTACACACAGCCTTGGCCTTGACCATCCCGTACAGGTAGAGATGGTTTCAGCTTCAGATCCCATGGCATGGCCAAGACAGATCACACATCAGTGTGTCCGGGTGGGCTCCCACACTCCGTTCTTCAGAGAGAGTACTGCAACGTGCTTCTTACCTCGACTTAACTTCAGTGAGGTTTTTAATAAAAGCAGCTAGTTATTTTAGGAGGTTTGTAGAAGAAGGAACATCACATAGGCATTGTGGTAGTGTCTGTGGTTACCCGCCTTCTCCTCTGCTGGATGCCATGTGTGATAGTGCCTTTGGCCATGACCAAAGAGAACCTGGAGAACCTGGTCTGGATTTTGGCGCAGACAGTGTTTGACAGCTCCTGAAATGGGCTAAAAGGACATAGTTGGGTCTAAGAGATGCCCATTGTCTACTGTTAATCAGATATGGCCTTTCCATATGGTTCTTTGCAGGCACCGTGAACTTCAAGCTCCATCCTCCTGGGAGATGCCTGTCCATCCTTGCCATGCAGGGAGGAAAACTTGCTTTACATCTTCTCCCTTTGAGCTCAGGTATGTGAGGGAAGGTGATATGAGAGCTCTGGGTTTGTACGGAAACACTTGCAGGATTATTTGAAGACCGGAGCTCATTCTTAGAGACCTGAATCATGTGCTTCTACCCTCTAGGACAAGCTCAGTGGTTTTTCTGGCAAGAGCAGACCAAGAGGTCATTTCCACCACTAAACTCTTCTGAGGCTGTTTTCAGCAGCAGCTGGTGCTCAGAAAATGAACCTGGTAAACATTAGAAGAAGATTGTGTAATTGCCTGGTTTTGTGGTTCGTTACAGTTTTGCATGGGTGGGCACTGTGGTGTGAACCTACTTTCAGTTCCATTGATGTTCTTACCTTGCAAAACTAAAGAAAAAGACCTGAGTCCCCTTTTCAAAGATCCTGATGACCGCCCCAGAGGCTGCACGCTCTGCTATTATTTCACACACCGCAGGAGGGAATCGGGGGAAATTTGCCTTCCTGCACCAAATCCAGGCTGTCGCTTAGAAACTGTCTCTGGATCATGTGGCACTGCCACAGACCTTCACGATCCGGGGGGCCGGTTAGTAGAGTCGGGAGATGTGTGTGTGTGACAGCACTGAGACTCAATATTGCACTACGTAATTATTAGCTGTAGTGATTCAACTCAGTTCTTTGAGAATCAGGGTGAATTCACTGGTCAGGAAGCCAGGAAGGGCAGTGATGCTCCTCAGGAACTGCATTGCAGGGTGGGAAGTGAATGGGGCTGTGGGAGGGCTGGGACCTTGTGGTGGGTTGACCTTTGCTGGCTGCTAGATGCCCACCCAGCCGCTCTCTCACTCCCCCTCCTCAACAAGACAAGGCGAGAAGATAAGACGAAAAAGCTCATGGGTCGAGATAAGGACAGGCAGATCACTCACCAGTTACCACCACAGGCAAAACACGCTCAACTTGGGGAAAAAAGGGATTTGCTAATCCTGCAGCCTCACCTCAAGATACAATCCACTCTGAAATAATATTGCTCTGAAGATTAGAGCTCGCATGGTGATTTTTTTCTATATCCACTGAATATATTTGGCTGTTTCCATCTCTGGATGGAACTCTTCCCAGCAACAGAGATGCCTCATTTCATCAGTGATGAAATTGAGACCAGCTGACTTAGCTAAGGCATCACAAGCAAACGGACACAGGCAGCAAGAGAAAGCCAGGGTCCTGCCTTCAAGATCTCTCCACCTATATGCCCAGGTGGCAAAGGCCAACAGGATCCACATCACGGCCAGCTCCTGGCCTGTGGCAGGGCGTGGGGAGGCTGATGCTGAAGGAACCGTCTAGGGTGTGCTCTGGGTTTGCTTTCCTTTCTCTCAGACCACTTAGCCCTGTTTCCAGTACGGTTCCCCCAACTTACTGTCACTGGGCTGACAACACTCAATACTTACGCGGGTAGATTTTCTTGTGGCAAAGAAAAACGGTGATAATTTCTTGACAGCTGCACGTTCTTCTTTCCCTCCCTGAATATTGGGGGGGAACGGTCCTTTTTTCTGTCCTTATGGTTAGTGCCATTTGGGTGTTTTCCTTGAACAGGGTCTTGGGGGTTTTTCTTTCACTGTATTTTGCAGCAAGTGGCCATTTCAGCGTGCAAGCCTCTCTGATTGCATCATGTCTGTGTCATAGTTCCCTTCAGGTGTGCAGGGGTTTTTTAGGCCAAAGGTTTTCCACTTTAAAATAAATGTTGCTTTTCTGCTAAAAGGGAATTACAACTTCTGGGTTTTGGTGAATCACTGAAGCAAGAGAGAAGTGTGTCCCCCAGCCTGGGCTTATGAGGAGCTACTCTGGAAAGAAAAAGGTGTACCCTGAGCAGCATTTGGGTGTCCCCAGGCCAGCTTTCATCAGCTGACACGGTGGCAAGGTTGGGATGTGCTGCCTGGGACTCTGGCTGAGCCTGGGCATCAGCAGGGGAGTTGAAATCCTATGGCTCTGCAATTTGATGTCGGGATCTGTCCCCTGAACCCATAACCAGCACCCACCCGTGAGGCACGTAGCTCTGGGTCTGATTTATTATGCATGAGATATGTTTGGGGGAGTCTTTTCCAGATGAAGCTTATTCCTCTGGTGTGACTTGATCCTGAGCGACCTGCATGTGGATAATCATCTTAATTCTAGTTTTTTAGCCCCATCCCCTCCTAAATCAGAGTGCTGATTTAGAACAAGCCACGTTTTTCTGTAGCTCTACAGGAACTTTGTCCACATCTTATGGGAAACCTCTGGGAAGGATGAAGAGAGCTGACACACTCAGTGCGCTTCCCAGGTGGTTTCCAGCCACCAGCCCATCGCAGCCCGAGCGTGGTGGGACAGGAGCCGGAGCAGAGCTCCCACATCACGAAACAACCATGCAAGAGGAGCCAGGGGCAGGTGTGGGGCTCCCAGCACTGCAGCAGTTCTGTGGGAGCCGCCTGGGTGTGCGCCTGGCCCCTGTGGTAAATGTGAGATGAGCTGAGGTCTCTCAGCCCTCTGCAAACAGGCTGCAGGCTGCAAGCTCCGAGAAGCGTGGTGCATCTGCCGGTAAGAGTGACTTGTACCTAGAAACTGCAGCAGATTTGCTCCCAGCGTCAGCGGGACGCAGGGGCCAGGGCTGCGGCATCTTCTGCCATCACGTTCCTGGAAGGATGGGAGATGTCCTGCTTGCATGTTGGGGCTGTGATCCACCCGGGCTGGAGCCACTTCTTGGAAATGCCTCTCCTCTGGGCTGAAAAGGGCAGAGGGGAATGCTGAAGCTGGCATATCCAATGCCATATCATCACCAGGCACTATGTGGGGCCACGTTTATTGACCTCATTACTCATTTTCAAGTGTGCAGCACCCTTTGCAGAAAGCATGCTTAGCACAGATGGCTCAGCAGGGTGTTTGGAGACCTGCATCTCTCCGGGCAGTGACCAAAAAACATTCAAAGCAGGTCTTCCTGGTGACAAGTGTGTCTGGCTGTGATGGAAATGGTGTGCCAGTGAGCAGGAGAGCTCGAGCTGCAACGCAGCCTTTTGCCGCTGGTACCTGTGTTGAAAAGGAAATATCTCCCTTGGGAAAATAAAATATTGGTGGAACAGCTCATCTACACAGCAACCATGGTTTTAGCTTTCTCACTGTTTAGAAAGAGAAACATCTTAAAGACCCTCATGCCGATGCTTCTGGTAGCACCATCCTGCTGCAGCACTGCCATGGGAAGTCTCCATCCTCCATCTGGTACACCCTCAGAGCACTGCAGGGAGAGGCAGTCCCCAGCCTCCGAGATGCAAGCTTGACATTTGTTATCGTGCCGCCACCATTTTCTTCTGCAGAAGCCCCCTTGGCTGCTGGGACCGCTGGTGTGGAGGTGGGAGTCTGGGGCTGAGGCTGTGGTGCTCCCAGCAGCACGGTGCACTGACCCACCAGCCACCCCTGGCTGTAGAGGTCCTGCATACGCGGTGCACGCTGGGACTCCGCTGCGGAGGAAAGCAAAAGAGAAAATGAATTTCTGGTGTGTTTAAACACTCCCATTTATCACACACAGCTGCCTCTGCACTGTTTAGGCATGAACTTAGTAAGGCGCAAGCTGGGGCTGGGGTGCCAGTGATATCCTTGTCCTTATGGCCAGGTGTCTCCCCTGATTTCTGCGGCCAAAGCTCCTTTGCTTTGCAGCGCTGGAAAGAGGGAGCAGCCCCAGTGGCCAGGATTCAGTCCAGGAGGTACCTTCCCATGCTGGCAGGATGGTTTCCATAGCACCAGGGATGTCTTCTATTTCCACTTCTGCATGTGTTGTTTCCTTTTAAATTTACTAGCGAGGCGATGCTGAGCTGATCTTGATGCTCAGGTTTCTGTGCACAGGCGGTGGTTCCTACAAAAGGGGTGCCATCCACCCCTGCCCAGGGGTTGTCCATGCCACTGTGGTGGTCGGTGAAACCAGCCACGTGGGGTCAAGAGCTCAGCCTGGACCCGGGCTTTGCACCGCCTCTGGTCACGGCGTCGGGGCTGCCAGGCTGGCTTGGGGCTGTCATTTGCTCTTCCCCACTGTGGCTGCCAGGGCTTTGGCTGAGCACATGCTAAGCAGACCTGGGCTCTGCGCTGGCCCTGCTCCCATGGACTGTGGGGAAAGCGGAGGTGGCCAGACCTCGAGGAGACACACGCCAGCCACAGGGGACTGCTTCCTCGGCCGTGCAAAGGAAAACCTGCAGCTGAGGTCTGTTCAGACAGAGAAATTCCTGAAATATCAGTGCTTTATGGAAGTTGGACTTGCTCTTTTCTTTAAGCAGGTCTTGTCCCTGGCCTGAACACTAAGAACATTGTTATGTTGGCAGCAGCTTTTGCAGCTTTAGTTTGCTGTTCTCCCCACAAAGCCCTTTGCTCTGCAGCCTGAGGACTAGCCTGAGCTGTGCCCACATCCTCGGCGCACAGGGCAGGCGAGGCTTCATGCGTGCTTGGTTGCAGGGCTCCTCGCTGGCATCGCCTGCGGCATCACGTCCCAGCACGGAGGCCCTTCATTTTTAGCAACAACTTTCCAGGTGGCTGTGTGCGGCAGGGATGGAGGGATGGATGGGGCAGGGAGGAGAGCCAGAGAAGTCAGTAGATGGCAGAGTTGTTTTAGCATCCGCTCTCTGCCCTGTCTCTTGCAGGCTCACAGGGATTTTATGATGGATTTGTTATCAAGATGATACCCCAAGGCTTGGGCCATTGCAGCCTGGCCTAGGAGCAGGCTGTGGCTGTGGCTGCTGCAAACCAGCTGGTTGGGGCAAGCATTCACACCATCGTGCTGCAGCAGCAGCAGGGCTGGCACCGTGCAGGGAGAGGGCTTTTTGCGACGCCTACGTGCCTGGCTTAGAGCACCACGGCTTACGGCGCCCAGACGAAAGGGCTGTGGGTTACCATTGCAGTATCTATTGCATGTCATTGAAGGCGACGCTGCTCTGCCTTTGCATCGCTTTGCAAGAGATTCAAGATTGGTTTTGCTGCCTCCGACCGTGTGTGCATCGTCTTGGTTGGGCTCTCAGACTGAGCGTTACTAGAGAGCATGTCTGCATGTGGATTTCCAGCCGAGCACAGATCCCTCCTGCCCCCAAGCGCTGCCTTCTCCATTGGGATGGTTAGTCCCAGGCAGGGGCTGATGATTTTCTCCCCAAAGCCCTCAGGTTGGAGCAGTGCTCCTTGTCTGCCCCTCACCCCTTTGGCTGCCCACCCTTCCTGGCTGATCACCTGCCATCGCCAGCAGCGTCACTCTCTCTTGCTCACCTTGAGGCTGTGCATGACCCCAAGGGGATCCCAGTGATCCTGAGGGATGAGCACAGCCTCCCAGGGGACTCAAAGGTCAACAGAGGGAGAGGGGAGAAATGACAGTGAAGGCTGAAAGGGGATGCAGTGAAGAGCCACGGAGGTGATTCTTGTAGTGGTGAAGAAAGCCCTATGATGAGAGCCTTATGGAGGTTGATGTGTGTAAGGTTTTGAAAAAGATGAATAATTTGTATTCATATTGCCTTGGCAGGGGGATTGTGGTTTAATGCAGGAGAGAAAGACAGAAGATTAAATTAGTGGCTGCCAAATCAACCCTGGAAGATTGCCTATCTCTTGATAATTTCCAATCAGGATCCAGATGATTTGCTGCAAGATGTGTTGGTGCCACGCAGCCCCAGTGGGATAACCAGGCACAGCTAGCCCGGGGCTCAGCCAGCGCGAGGGCTCACTGCAAACCTCCAGCTACGGAGGGAAAGGCTGTGCAGGACCACAGCTGATCCGGGTTGCGTCTCACCCACCTCCCATGACAGAATCCACCCAAAATCCTCGGGGTCCCATTCATCCCAGCGCTGCACGTGGCATCCCCTCCTGAACATTGGCCAAGAGCTGTGAAACCCTCCTTAGGGCACAATGCAAACCCTGACCTATTTGCGTTCCCACCGCGGGGCGGTGGGAACCGAGGGCTGGGTGGCTCTGCTGCAGCAAAGCTGGGTTTGGCCCCGTGGAGCCCAGCAAGTGCTTGGAGCCGGCTGCAGCAGCAGCTGCCAGGGGCTCAGCCCCACAGGGCGGGGAGAAATGGCAGCATACCCCCTCTCCTCCTGAGGCTTTTGTTTTGTTTGCAAGTTCCACACGGATGCAGAAGACACGGTCCCGGCTGCCTTTCGGTCCCGTCTCGATGGGGCGGGCGGGGGAGGAAGGGGCGATGCAAAGGCGATGCCGGGACCCTCCCCACCCACCCCATCGCACCGTACCGTGGGAGGCAGCTGCTGGTGTTGGCAGCCCCGCAGCCTCCCGTGGGTTTTGCTTTTCCCCACTCCTACCCTCTCCTTTCGCAACATGAAAGGGCAGAGCCTCGCCGGAGCGTTTCACTGTGGCTTTGATGGTCGCAGGCCCCCGCACCCCGTGCCGGGGAGAGCTGCTTTCAGCACTTGGCCAAGTGCGGGGACACACACGGGATGCTCCCGCTCTCTTCCGCTGTGACTCAGGCAGCAGGGGCTTGTTTGGCAGGACTGGGGCCATGGGGCTCCCCGTGCCAGGCTCTATTTTTAGGAAGCCAGGAGAAGTAGGTGCAGCTGTCACAGTAAGAAGTTTCTAGTGCGATTTGTGGTTTCACAGCTTTGGTAAGGCTCAGCATCAGCACTTTAGAGTCCAGGTGCTCTCCATGGCTCAGCACAGCAAGCCTGCCATTGCCGCCCAGATGTGCAGCCCAGATGTGGCACGAGAGCCACATGCCCTTCGGGGCCCTCCACCCTCTGTGGGGTCACTGGGGCCTACTTCTCTACCTTGCCTGCTCTTCACCCACCTCGATCCCCTTGGGAAAGGCCGGCTTGGGGTGTGTCCGTGGGTGGTACAGGAGCGCAGGGAGGTGAGGAGGGATGAAGGGAAGGGGGCACGGGGGACGATGGCCCTCAGAGCAGGGCGCCTCAGAGGGACAGCAGCACCCCAGTGCCATCCACTGCAGCTCTTTCCCATTGCTCGTTGCCGCTCTTCAGGGTGGCAGAGAAGGGGCAGATGTCCCCTCGCATCTCTGGGGAAAATGCAGTGGAGATGGTGCTCCACACCCTGCTCTGATCTACCTGCTGGGCAGCGGAAGCCTGGGACAGCTCATGTTCATGTCAGCTGGAGCCTGGGACTTTTGCTGACCTCCGCACAGGTGCCTCCATGGCTGAGGGCCACGGCAACTGATGGGGCTGCAACCTGCCATTACCACCACAGGGGATACAACTACCATCTTCTGCTCTTTTTTTTTTTCACAGAGAGACGTAACCGTCACAAGTATTGATGCCTCCTCCTATCCCTGAGGCTGCTTCTTGCTGCTCTGGACTCCAAGAGCTTTCTCTCATTCATACCAAGGTAAAAAATGGACAGAAACAGCAACGCAACCTTTCCTTCTCTGGATGCTGGTGATGTTTTCTGTGGTGTTCTGGCTATATCTGTTCCCTCTTCCTCTCCAGTGACAGGGTTGTCCTGGAGACACGAGAGCTCAGAGGATGCAGGAGAGGGAAAAACCTAAAGAAGCGACAAAGCAAATGGTGGAAAAGCTCAAATTTCCCTTCTGCCCGTGGCCCTGTGCTGAAGGGACTAATTTAGGTTTCTTTCATAGGTTCCCTCCTGCATCCCTCCCACAGCATCGCAGGCAAACTCCTTTGGTGACTCAGAATAGAAATCTTTTTGAATGTATTGTCCTTAGTACTGCACAGCACCCAGCTTTTGTTAATTGTCAAGAGCATGTGGGGTGAGCAGCACATTTTAAAGAGCTAGTCACAAAACCGCAGCAGGCACCCAAAAAAAAAAAAGAAATCACTCTCTTCTCATCAGCTTTCACCTTGCTGCCTTCAGAAATGCTCCCAGCCTTTGACAGATCACCAGGGCAGGCAACCGGATATTTTCTCGGCAAACAAAACTCTGAGCGCTGAGTACAAGTGGAGACAATTTGCTGATCAGCGGAAATACCTCAATTAGGTCAATAGGAATGCAAGCGATGGATCACATTTTCCCATTGTCTCACCCGGGGGTTATTTGGCTGGAGGAACCGTGCCAGTTTGGGTTCGCAAGCTGATGGTTATGGTTATGTTCAGAGGGTTTGGGGGGTGAAAGAAAACCCTGTTGGTTTCTTGGTGGTGGGCTCATCACCAGGTGAAGGTGTGACTTCGCCTTCCCTGGGGTTATCCCATGCAGGCAGACTCTTCCCTCAGGTGTTGGGTCCTCTCTCTGTTGCCCATTGTCCCTCTGGACCATGACTCTCTTTCCCCAAGGCTGTGTCCCCTCTCTGCTATGCTCTCCCATGTTCCTACAGCAGCCAAGCGGTCGAGGATGTGCAACCGTGATGCTACCTGGCCCTGGCATGGGATAACATGGATTTTGAGGATTTTGAGTCTTTCTCCCCATCCCTACCATCCGTGTGAAGCAGTGAGGCAGCAACAGAGCAAGTCCCCAGGGGCCACTGACACAGCACAGCCTGCGGCAGCTTTGTCCTCCCAGGCTGCCTGGCTCTGAATAGTAATGGTGATGGGGCGGCCCAACGGGGCTCTACTTTCCCCAGAGCTTGGTCAGCACCTCCTGGTAGAACTGGTGCTACCGGCATTGACTCCTGGCTCGAGCCAGAGCAGCCACAGGACCTAGTGGTGTGGGGTAGAGGAGGTGGCTCCCAAGGGCTTGCTCCCCACCAGCCAGGGCGGCGAGGGGCTGGGTTGCCGATGTGGAGCAATGGTTTCCTGAAGAGGAGCTGCCAGCCTGCCCTCCCCACTGACGAACCTCTGCCAGGATCCCCGCTGTCATATTTTCCACCCGGTTTCTCCTGTCAGGGTGCCAGTGACTAGCGACTCTCAGTTTCCTGGTTTGCAGCACAAGCCGGCCAACCCTCCAGTGATGTTTTGTGCTGGGTACCCAAAACCAGAGCCTTTCCCCATCCTTCTCACCAAACCCGGCAGCCTCTCCAAGGCTGCCGCTGGCTCCAGCCTCCCCAGCAAGGTGCATGCAATGGGGCCGGCGATGCGCTCAGGGTTTCCGGCGTTACCTACAGGTTCTTCTCATTTCAGTGAAACGGTGAGGGGTGGCTATCCAGAAATGGCTTTGAAAAGGTTTCGTCTGCCGGGGACAGCCAGGGCTCAGGAATAGCTGTGCAAAATCTCACTTGCTGCTCTCTGCAACGCTCATTGCTGTGGTTTCACACGTTGTCGGCTGCATCTCAGTCCTGACAGTCAGGATTCGGGGAAAGTATTAAGTGATGACTTCTCATGTAATTTTGTTTCTCACGTAGAGACTTTCCCCAAATGTGAATGTTAAATTCAGAGGAAACTCTGAAGAGCCCTGGAAAATGCCGGTGAGCGCGATGGGGCTGAGGTATGGAGCGAGGACTTTGGGGACCAGGCGCAGCTCCCCGCCATGGCCTTGTGGCCCTCAGCTGTGTGGGGTGTCCTTGGGGATGTCGACCACGAAATGGCTTTTTTGCCTGTGGCAAGCTCGCCGTGGCAGGGACGGTATGTAGGAGCTTGGTGTCAGACCAGACCCCTGTGAGGAGGCCAGGGCTGGCCTTTCCAAAGATAATTTTAAGATAAAAAGGAATAAAACCAGTGGCTTGGCAGTGCCCCCAGGCTATGTGTGGGCTTGGTCCCACACATAGCAGGGCTGCAAGCTCGAGGGACTGGGTCCAAAGCCCTGCTGATGCCAAAGGGACCCCCTTTTTGCCACCCAACTCAATGCATCCCCAGCACTGTTTGGTACACCCCACTCCTGCAAGGAGGATGCTCCTGTGGGGGCTGGGAAGCCCCAGCAAGCTGGAGAGCAAGGCAGCCCTTGGATGGCGAGGGTGCGTGGGCAGCCCTCAGAGCACGGGCACCCAAGGGCAGGGACCCCAGGGGCCACTCGCTCCTCTAGAAGGCAAAAGTGACACTGGGGGGCTGGCCCCGGAGCTGGCAGCCCCGTCCCAAAGCTCCCCTTGTCGCAGAGGGGACAGTCCTGGCATGGCAAGAGGTTACACAGCTCCAAAGCACCAGCCAGGGCCTCAGCCCTGGGCTGTCCTCTGCTCAGCCACTGAATTGCTGCCCACGAAGACCCTGGTGCCATCCTATACTTGTGATTTGGATGCTATATTTAGGAACACGGTGGCCTGCCAAGGTCAAACACTGACTTGGTTGCAGAGATGTTTGTGCTTTGTTACCAGCTTTTGCATTTGCAGCTCACAGCGCTCTAACCACACAGGACAGGATGCGAGAGTGGGTAGATAGCAAAAGCGAACGCTGGACTCCATCCTGCAACGCTCTGAGCAGCCCCGACAAGGCACTGTGTACCCTCCTCTCCTGGGGCTGCTGGAGAGCCGTGCCCTGCTCAGCACCCTGCTGCTTCTAGCAGGATCCGACCCTTTATTTGCTGCATGCACATCTGATAAGAGCATTGCCTTTAGCATGCTACTGTCAAAACAACTTTACATGATGGCTTGATGACTGCCTTCAAACCAGCGCCCCAGCCCTCCCCGCAGTAGAGCCTCACAGCCCTCCTCCTCTGCGCCCCAACAGAAACCCAGATTTATTCTCTTTACAGGGAGAAAAGGAGGTCTGTCCCTTGTTGCAAGCAGTGAGGACCTCTCTGCATTTACCCTAAATTATTGTATTGGTGGTGCATGGCCACGCAAGTGTTGGATGCCTGAAGAACTCCCAGTCAGGGCAGGGAAGGCTCAGGGGCAGAACCTCCTGCTGGCTCGAGAGGCATGGGGACATGGAGGGGACACAGTTGCCCAAAGTTGCATGGAGGTGATGCTGGGAGGTCAGCAGCCGGCAGGAGTGCTCAGTATCCCCAACAGGCTTTTTCATTCTCAGATATATTAATACAGGTAACATGGCTAAGCGGGGACAGGGTCTGAGCATGCTTGTTCCCTTGGGTGCAGGGTGAGCACCTCACTGGGGTACTGACAAAGCTGCTTAAAACTTCTCTCCAAACTGATGGCCAAGCACCAAGAACTGAAATCCTGCTGTCTGTGGAGGAGCATGAAAGCTGTGCCCATGCTGGGGTCCCAGTGCCCATAGAGATGGTCATAAGGATCATCCAGCCTACCCAGGCAGAGACTTCACCCATGGGGAGCACGAGGGAAGTCCAGAAACCAGCACAACCGGCCTGCCTCAGCCAAGTGTCTTAACTGCAAAATCATTCTTCTCATGACAGAAACAGAGGGCAAAAAGCCTTTCTTCTCCTTTTGAGAAAAAACTGACTTTTTGAGTGCTTCCTAGCCCCTGGAAGCCCACACTGCAGTTCAGCAGCTCTGCCCACAGATTCATGGTCTTCATTTCTTTGAAGATAACTTGCCATGAAGCTTTCATGCACAGCAGGAAAAAAACACTGGGGCGTAGTCTGGAGTGTTTCGAGGGTAAATATGAATATATGGAATAAGAACCTCTCTCTGCTTCTGGTAGAACGGTTGGAAAAAGCATGGAAGTGCACCAGAGAAGAAAGTCTAAGCAACCTTTTTTGTTGTGGGAGACAGTAGTGAACAAACCTACCCACTACGAAGAGTTTTTTCCAGGAAGTGTAGGTTGCTGCAGCCTGTATCCCTTGAGCGGCGGGTGCTCACACAACAGTTCTCATGCTACTTGCAAGCAGTGCATTTGAAGGAGCCCCAGCAACGTGCACGGAGGATGAACGAACCCTACAGCCCTGCGACGCCCCGACCCATCAGCAGCACCTCACCCAGCACCATGAAAATGTTCATGGGCTTCCTCACTGTATTTATTGTAGCACAGATGATTGGGACCGTACTCTTCTGTTTGTATCTTCACATGAAGATGGATAAGGTAAGTGTAGAAATAAGGTTGTCTCTGCTGGATTGCTAACGTGATTAGCCTTCACCTGTGGCGAGATGTGCTCACCAAAAGGATGAACATGGTAGAACATGATGCTGGCCACTGGATGGATGCGGGAGTAGCCACTAAGATGTATGCTGAGGAAGAGATCTGTTCCCTTCATTAACAAAATGAGAATGGATCAATGAAGAAGAGCCGTTAATAGCAAACGTGGCAGCTGATGGCCAGTCCGGCGAGAGGAGAGTGTGGCTTAAACACACAAATGGCTATTTTAGGCTTGTTGGCTGTTTTTCTGGTGCCATAGCACTTGGCAGCACTGTGACGCTAATCGCGAGGACGGGGGGGTCCAGAAATGAATTCTTTTTTAGTGTTTGCATGTATGAATTTTACCAACATCTCACTTCAGATGCTGTCGTCTGTTTAGGGAAGAAAAGAGTGGATCTTACTTTGTCTTTTTTTGAAGAGGCACAGTATCGGTGATCCTGTCCCATACTTGGGACAATATTTACCAAAAAAAACCCAACTGAAAAGCTGTTTTTGAGGTTGCCATGACTGCAGCCACACTGCGCGATGTTTAAAATCACCGATCTAAAGCTACTTTCCTCCAAACCAGAAAAGACTACCAGCTACAGAAATGAAATGTGTCTAAAACCCAGAATGAGTTCTCCTTACCAGATACAATGATAAGATCGTCATTACTGATTTTTAAACGTGTTGTCTCAACTGAAATTGAGTGTGTGTGGGTGACTTCTGATTTTCAAGGGTGGAGAGCAATCCTGAGCTAGAGGGACTTAAAAGTCAGGGGGATGGAAGGGGACTTTGCTGCATGGAGATTGCAGCCTGGGGTGAAGGGGTGAGTAGAGGGTCCCCAGCGGAGTGAAACGTGACTGCACGGGGCCGTGGCAGAGGATCAGAGGCAGCCGAAATGCAGTCACGGGTGGCAGGAGGATTTCACCTGCCTTCATAGCTCGCGGCAGGGCTTCAAACTCGACCATCCGCATCCCAGCGCTGCCTGCGCTGAGCGCTCTGCCAGGCTGTGTGTCCTCATGTCCATCTGCACTTCTCTTTACTGTTTAGCCGAATGTTAGGCTTTTACAAAAAACAGGTGTAATTTCAAAAATCAGTGGGTTTTTATATATTTTTTTTTTTCTTTTTTTGGCTTTCTGATTTTTTTTAATCTGAAACTCTTGGCAGAATTCAGCCCCAACCCACAAGTTGTTTTGGTCTCTTGGCAGCTCTTTTAGTCAATAAGCTAGCCAAAAAAATGAAAAGCCACCCTGCACGGGCAGGGCAGCGCGGGGCTGAGCGAGCATCCCAGCTGCATGCCGGGGCCACTGGGACAGCAGCAGCGAGCCACTCGCTGAGATTTCTGTGCTGCTGTCTGTAAATGCAGGTGGCAAATATCCACCTGCCTTTTGGAAAAGGCAGAGTGGGAAATTTAAATTCGTTATCAAGGTGATAGGAAATAGGACGGGGTCCTGAGCGATCCTCCTCTCATCCAGCGCTGCCAACCAGGGTCAGTCCCGTGGCTGCAATTCCCAGCGGATGCAGGTGCAGATGCTGTGTCAGGTGGCTGGTGGGAGCGGTTGGTACCCGCGGTGTGTCTGCCCGGCTCATCCCGATGCTGAACAACTGACCCTGAGCTTTCCAGGCTGCGATTTATTGCTGGCAGGAATACAGCGTGGCTCCGCTGCCAGCCATTGCAGTTTTCCCACTAACATCCCATTCACCCTCTCTTCTCTCCCCCGCCGGCAGATGGAAGAGGTGTTGAGCTTAAATGAAGATTACATCTTCCTGAGGAAAGTACAGAAATGTCAGACGGCAGAAGGTCAGAAGTCGACATTATTGGACTGTGAAAAGATTTTAAAGGGCTTCCAGGACCTCCAGTGCAAGGTACACTGCTGTTAGGCAGATAAAGACCCTGCTGAAGGTGGAGGGGGGCTCCCAGGCACACACGCAGCTCCACCCCAAGCTTTTTTTTAAAACCATGGGTGCCCTTTACCTTGGGGCTGCATAGTACATGCCCTTTTTTACACTGTGTTCTTTTTACACTATGTTTTTACTTTATATTGATATCATTGAAAAATCTCATCCATTTTTTTCTCAAAACGGTCTTGGTCAGAGCACGTCCAGCTGCAGCATGCCGAGGGTTGCTTGGGGCTTGCAGTGGGAGGGTTGGAGCTGCAGCTGCCCTGGCTCTGCACTCTGATCCTAGTCTGAAAAATGTTGATTTTTCTGCTGTCTGGCACCTCGCTCTGATCCTGTGCCGGGTGGCTGTGGGGATGCTTGCGGCCACCTGCTGCTGGGAGCACTTTTACGCCCACTTTGCCCAGGTGTCGCTGACAGTGCAAGGCTTGGGCCAGGCGGCACGGCTCCCGGCAGCTGTCGAGGAAGAGGAGGGTGCTGTGCAAACGCCACCCTATGGGCTCAGGGATGGCACCTCCAGACGGTGCAGTGGCTCCTCGCATTTGGGTGCGAAAGAGCCACCCTGCACCGCGGCGTCCTCCTGGAGTGGCTGAGGGCTGCCCCGCCAGGGATGAGGTACTCTCAGCCTGCTCAGCCCTTGAATTTGCTGTTTAGGAGGGGCTGTGCTGGCCAGAGCAGGCAGGAGAGGAACATTTCTTCCACTTTGTCACTGCCCGATGACATCAAATGCCTCAGCTAAACCTTCATGTTTGCATCAGTACCCAACTGACAACAGAAAATTGTGTCTGAGATGCTCAGCAGCCCTGAAAACCCCCTCTTGTAGGGGCAGAGACGTGCTCAGTTTGCTGGGCAGCATGTACAGCGTGGCTCTCCAACATGGTTTTAAATGAAAAGGAGATACTTTTTTGATTGTTTCTTTTTTTTCAAATAAATTTTCCACATCATGTCATTTTAATTGCATAAAACCTAAGAGCATAAACCCTACAAACCCCCTGCTGCAAACAGCCGGTCAGCTCATGGCCGTATGAGATGCTGGGGAAGGTACTGGAAGGGTTCTGTGGTTTTGGGTACCCTCCGCCAAGAGCTGGTAGGGCTGTCGGGGCCAAACAGCACCAACCTGCGCGATGGCCAGAGCATCCTTTACACAGAGGCTTTCAAAATCCTTGATTTGTACATCTTAAAAAAAATACATATATTTTTGCTGTTGTTTCAGGACGGGGGAGCCAGTAAAGGGCAGCCCAAGTTTGAAATGCAGAGAGGTGAGTTTCCTGGTGCCACCAGCGCACCCGTCGCTTGCTGGAGGCAGGAGGAGTAGCTTGGCTGGGGAAGGGGTTTCCTTCACCCTGCAACAGCCTGCCGGTGCCCCAGGGCACGGCATGGGGGCAGGGGACAGGGTCGGGGTTGGAGCATCCTCATGGGGGTAGGACTGTGCATGGCATGGGGCTGGCAGAGGGGGGCACTGGGCACGGCTGTCTCACCAGGGCAGGCAGCTCTGGGTGCCACGTTGCCTGGAGTCGACGAAAATTAATCCAAAGTTAAATCCGTGACCTTTTTGCATTGCAGGCCACGAGCACCATGAGCATCCCCATTTGATGCACAAGAACGAGACATCTATGGCAGGTAAGGGGCGGGCACGTTCAGGTCCTGTTCCCATGGTGGGCAAGGTAGCATGGTCTCCTCCACGGGCTTTATCCCTCAGGGGCTCCACCTCGAAGGCAACTGAGTGTCGTTGCTGAGCAGAGGCCGATCCTGCCTCACTCAAACCTGGGGGGGCTTTGGAGACTGTGCCTCTGAACTGGATTTGGCCCATAGAGAAATACCAAGGGTGGGAGGTGCCATGGACCCTGCGAGGAGCTGTGCTGCCCAGGGGGGGACAGCAGGTGCCAAGGCATCGATAACACCAGGCTTTCCGAATTGCAGTGGAGAAGAGGCAGCCGATCGCAGCCCACCTGGCAGGTCAGAGGAGCAACAAGACAGTCTCAGGTAAGACAGACCCTCTTGGCAGTGCCTTGGCCAGAGAGCCAGTGGGGCACAGCAGTGTGCATCCCCGCAGCTGGACCCTGCAATCCTGCCCTGCAGCTCTGTAAGGGCAGGGACCGGGACAATACAACTCCAGCATGAGAGTGTGTCCCCAAAGCACAGGGAACCTCCCAGTGGTGGTGTCACCACGTGGACCTGTGCCACACGGGGCTCGTGCATCCCATGCCAGCTGTCCTCGGTAGCCTTATATATGCCTTCCTAGAAATGCACCACAATGGCTTAATCTTTATGGTGTTTTTTATGAGAGGAAAACTATTTCTCTTTGTATTTAAGGAAACCAACCTCTCACTTTTCTTTTGGGCTCAAAACACAATGCTTTTGCTCTCCTGGCTGTGCCTTGCCGGTGTGGCTGCTGCAGCAGGGTTCTGCTGGCATATTGTATCTGCTGATCTAATCATTGGTCCTGGTAGCAATACGGGCTGGCTGACAACTTTACAGTTGCAGTATAGGTAGCTCCAAACTGATTTAGACAAGCTGCTCTTATTCACAGCCACGGCCACATTAGGTTTGAGAAATGTGTGTGAGTCCTACCTCCATTTGCATTTGTGCATCCCCCTGCATAGACTGTGGTTGCTCTCGCAGCTCCACCCCCCAGCGTAGCCTTCGCTAAGGGACATCCTGAAAGAGCAAGGATTACCGAAGTGCGTAAGAGCTTGCAAGGTCAGTCTCTCAATCTGGCAAGGATTTCAGAGTCTGAACACTTTTGATTTAATTCTGCAGTAACTGCCAGTAATCGGCAACTGCTCTTTCCATCTCTGACGCAGCATTTCACCCAAAGCTCAGTCTACCTGTGGAAAGCTTAGTGTTAGATAAGATCAAAGAAGCAAGAAACTCGCTGCATTTTAAAACTCCCTGCTTAAGCATTTGTTGAGCCTATAAAGCAGGTTGAAATTGCCCAGAGAGCAGCAGCCGCCTGGAGCTCAGCTCTGCGCCTCGGCAGTCGAGAGCAGAGGAAACATCCCTGCGGGATGTATGGGCATGGACCACGGGCTGTGTGGCTCCCCCAGGACCACCCGTGCCGCCCCGCTGCGGGGACTGGGCCTCTGGGCTGGGACGGTCGAACCCATTATTCCCTATGGAGCTGGGTTGCTCACCCCTGATGCTCTCACAAGTGTCTCTGTAGGCTGGGAAAGGTGGAGGTCCAAAATCCCTCCCAGAGGTCGTGCTGAGCTCAGCCCCTATGGCCATGGTTTTCTAGCCTCTGTATTGACTTATCTGTACCGACTCCAGCAGGAGTGCGTGTTCTTGAGCTACTCCGATGACACCGGTAGTGTCCCAACAGCCATGCCAGTAGCAGGTCTGTGTGGGCAGTGGTCCTGGTGGTGGGAGGCAGCACTTGCCATGCAAAACCCTTCCAGCTCTGCACCCTGCCAGGGACCCAAACTCTGGGACAATTATTTTTGTGCTTCCTTGGTGAAGTCTCGCCTTCTCTGGAGGCCAAGTGGAGGAGGGACTTTGGAGGAAAGGCAGCACCCAGTTTGGAAAAATTATGTGCCCTGGGTGCCTCTGAAGATAGGAGCTGCAGTGTGTTTCGGCAGTGTTCTGAGGGCTCGGAGGCTGTGCCACTGAAAGTTGTGGAGCCAGCAACCCTACAGGGGTGGACACGGGGGTATTTGGCCCATGGTGGCAACTGTGTACAATCCTCCACCCTAAGCATTTCCACTTGGTTGGATGAAGGAAGCAAAATGCTCCTCTGCTCACGTAATGGATTCAAGGGTGTCAAGGCCAGTGACCAGAAACATGGGTTAAACATGTCCTGGCCTTGGGGAAGGGGACCCTGCTCCCCTGGGCTGGGGATGGTGTCCTGGGGTGGGCAGGACCCACCCCCACACCCTGCAGCAGACAGAGGCTGTGATACCAAATGTCTGTGGGGTGTCCCCCCAAAATCAACCTGCCAAACTGGATGTCTCTTTCTCCCAGCTCATCTGCCATGCTTTCCCCCTACAGTGCTAGAGTGGAAGACGACGATGTATGGCCCCATGAACAACAACTCGATATCCTACCAGGATGGGAAACTGAAGGTGAAGGAAGCAGGGCTCTACTACATCTACTCCCAAGTCAGCTTCTGCACCAAGGCAGCGACTTCGGCACCCTTCACCCTCTATATTTATTTGTATCTCCCCATGGAAGAGGACCGTCTCTTGCTGAAGGGACTAGACACGCACAGCACCTCCACGTCTTTCTGCGACCTCCAGTCTATCCGGGAGGGAGGTGTCTTCAAGCTCCGGGAAGGCGATATGGTCTTTGTCAACGTGACAGACTCAAGACGAGTGAACTACAGCCGTGGCAGCACTTACTTCGGCATCTTCAAGCTGTAGTGAGGAGGGGGCCGCCCCGAGCTGGGGGTCCAGCCCCACTTTTTTGAGCAAAGTTGCTTTCCCTGTTTCCCGTATTTATGTTCCTCTGCCTCTTTGGTTTTCTTGTTTCTTAATTTGTATATTTTGTTATTTATTAATGAGGGCCAAGGGGCCCCGAGAACACAAATGGAACAAAGTTTGAAGCTGTTGGTTTTTGCGCTTTGCTTTTTTCTTTCGTTGCCAACGTTTTGGTACGTACTGGTGTTGTGTGTCTGGGTCCACCACGCCCCGCGCGCCTGGCAGGGTGGACGTCCCCGTTATGTCACAAGAGCTTTATTTAGCAAACTCTACCATCAACGTTTCTTTCCTAACAACGTAGGAAGGCTCAGGGCGCTCCAGCCAAGTTAGGTTCATACATATCTCCCGTACCAATCTGGTTACAAAACATCAACGGAAAAACATTAAAAGGCTTAGGAACGTCTCTTCTAAAGGAATCAATCAGCCAAGTGCTGTCCTTAGGCGCTAGCTGCTGGTGATGCATCATTGCCACCCTAACTGTCTGCTTTATCTTGAGAACCCCCTTTTTTCCACCCATGCCTACTTACAAAACGCAACCAGACTTCTTGCTTAGGGTGACACTGCCTTGGCCGGGTTCACACGTGGTGACAATCGCCCCACATCAGAGGGGCAATCGGTGGCTGAGGGGGGACTATTGATTTCAAGCCAAAGTGCAAGTAAGGCACCAGCGGTGCTCTGCTCTCGGTGACCTGAATCTGCTCAGCAGACTGTCCTCCTCCCATCTTTGCAGGTAGAGGACCCTCTGCCTGTGGACCATTTCACTCCCCTGTGGAAGGGGTGTTGGCCACACCATCAAATTTGGACCTGCCTCCTCTCCTGAGACCCCTCCTACCCTAGGAGGAGGACCAGAAAAGCACAGGGGTGGCAGGACCAACTGCTTCTTCCCAAGCCCTCCAAGGTGCATGTGCAGAGCAGCTTCTGGCTGTCCTCAATGAGGACGTGCCCACAGCGGCACTTTTCCTGGAGCTCCAAGAGAGCAGGACTGTGCAGACGGGCAGGACCCCCTCTCGGGCAGGGGGTACCTGGGTGACACTGCACACTGGGGTCTCCCTGACCCTGTTCTCCAGCTTGGCCCACAGGGAAGGTGAGCTGAGAAACAGCTGGCACAAGGATGTTGATGCAGCATTTTTTTAAAAGCATCTAAAGGTGCCAAAGGTGGCAAGCTTGGAGCATTTGGTTATACAGGCCACACTTGTCGGAGTGCAAAAGTTTGGAAATACTCCTGGAAGCCAACAGATTTGCAAGTGGAAGAGCTTTCAGATTTGGGCAGTCCTTAGGATTTGCTTGGCTGGAGGCTGCAGGTCTGGTCCTAACATGGTGCCCAAGTGCCACCACTGCCGGGACGGACAGGGCAGTCTTTGCACAGCTCATTGCAGTGCTAGGTGCCCGGCATGGCCCCCTCCCAAAGTCAGTAGAGGAGAGCTCAGAGCCAGTCTGGTTTTACTATAATTTAATAGGTATTTGTTGGCTGTTCTCCAAAACTGCCTAACTTCATCAGGGAATGGACCGCTCTTGTCTGACACCATGTATAAAAACTATTTATTTAACTAAAATGGTCTTATATTGGTAAACAGAGAGGGACTGCGTGTCAAGGGACTGTGCGTGGCCGTAGCTGTGTTTTGCAGCATATTTCAACATTCATCGTCCCCCCTTCCCAAGTGTGGGGTTTTGTCCACTGTCACCCTACAACTAATACAATTTATGAATTAAGAGACAGGGTGCTTTCTTTGCTTTGAACGCTGCTCATCCTTCTCAGCCCCAGGGTGGGATTTCCTGGGGTCCTGCTTGGGGTCTGGGGACCGAGAGGGCAGTGGGGTGGCACTGGGGGGCACAGTGGGGACAGACAGTCCCAAAAGCCTCCAGGGTCAGTCATCCCACCCTGCTCCTTGGGGCATGTTGGGGTGCCAGGGCCAGGCAGTTCTGGGGGCATTTTGGCTGGAAGAGGGAGCAGGGACCCCCCTGCCCTGGGAAGGCAGCCGGCCACTGGGGCTGGAGCCCCCAGCACAGCTGTGGAGCAGAGGGGTGGGGGCTAATTTAAGGGGATTTAGGACACCTGGCTGGAAGAGGACTATTCCTGCCTGCCCTAAGGTCACGGAGCCTGCAGGAATGTCTCCGCTTTGGAGCAGAGGGACAAGGTGGGATCCTGTGGATGCTGTGCGTGGGGTGGCAGGGGCTGGGAGGCCGCTGCCTCCTGCGGTGGCATGGGTCCCACCACCTCCTGCAGTGGTGTGGGTCCGACCACATCCCTGCTGCTGCCAAAACCCAGCTAGCCCCTGTGGGCCAGGCTCATGGAGGCAGCGCTGGTATGGCTGGAGAGCCCCAAACCTCCATGGGGAAGTGGAGGTGCCCGGCTGTGGTGGGAGCATGGGTGGGAGCCACAGGAGAAACTGAAGACTGTGCCAGCTGGCATGGTCTGAGAAAGGGGAAAAAGCCAGCAGGGAGGGAGTGGCGGGGGGGAGAGCTCAGGGGAGCGCACGCGTGGCCGCTCTCAGGTGCCCAAAATCTTTAGGGAGCAGAAACGCTGTTAGTCATGGATGAGGGGAACACATGATCAGTACATAGCCCTGAACCCCCCTGTGGCCCCCCAGCTTTGGTGGCCGGGAGCACCTGCCAGAGGGTTTGGGCTGGACTGCGATCCCCAGCCCAAATCTCTGAGAGAGGATTCGGGAGCTGCAAATTGCAGGAGAAATAGATTTTCATGTATCGTTGGGGGAAACAATTAAAAAGGGGAGAAGAAAACAAACAAACAAAAAAGGCATAAAACAGCTCAATAAATTCTGCAGCAAGAGGAGCAGATGCCAGCTGCCGCCTCCCCTGCCCGTGCTGCTGCCTTTCCCGGGGCTTTTGTTTTTTGCCTCTGTTTCTTCGCTTGCCAAAAATAGCCCGTGGGATTCAGACATGAGGTAGCGTGTGGGAGGGGAGGAGATGCGATTGCTACCATCGAGCTGTGGCCTTCTCCTGAGAGGCTTTGTTCTCCTCCCTGGCCCCTGCCCGGCGCCGTGGCGGGCGCAGGTTTCCTCTCCCCGTGGAAAGTTTGAAGGTCGTCAATACATTGATTTTTCCCTTGACGTGGGGCCTCTCTGTCACTCCTTGGGCTGTGGATTTTACAGTGTCTGAAATGATTTTTTTTCTTCTTTCTGAGCAAAGAAGGGAGAAGGGGATGTGAGGGTGATGAGTACACGGGGCACATCAGCAGGACTGGCACGGGGAATGGGGTCATGGGTGAGCAGCAACAGGAGTAAGCAGTGGCACGGTCGTCTGCTGGAAAAGGTGCTTGCACGGCTCAAGACACACTGAACTCACTGGGAGGTTTTTTTGGGTTTTTTTTTTTAGTTTTGTATAAGAAAGGAGATTTTGGTTTTTTGTTTTCCTGAAAAAAAGGTTGTGATACTGGTTTCCAAGCAAGGTCTCGCCAGCTTGTGCCGCTGAGCTCAGGGCTGCCGGACAGCATGAGCTGGAGGACAGCCGTCCACATGCTGCATGGCTGTGCACGGTGGCTGCTCGGGTGACAAGCCTGTCCTAGCATCTCTGTGCACTAGTTTGGGGTCTTTTTTTTTTTTTTTTTATCCCAGTCCCCAGTTAGGCACTGTGTGCCTGGGTGCCAGCCTTGCCTCGGCACCCCTTGCTCAGTGCCAGCTCCCCCCAGCCCTTTCTCCTGGTTGGGGCAGGGTCTCCATCTCTTTCAAGGAGCTGCCTCCATCTCTTCTAGGAGGCCAAATCTGTTGCGTGCACCCCTACTGGGGGGCAATGGAGACTTCTCCCCCTCCTTTCGGTTTGGGCTTGGGGGCACTCGTGCTGTGGAGCGATGCTGTACTGGGGTGGTCGGTGGGAGCAGCCCCCTGCAAGCAGGCACCTCCAGGGCATCCCCAACCATGGTGGTGGTTTGGGCTGCGCAGATTAAGCTGTTGGGGGTTTTTTTTTCTGTTTTTTTTCACATTGATGGTCATTTGGAGCCAAACCCTGTTGCTTGGAGGATGCTGGTGCTGCCTGTGTTGGAGATGGGTCATGCAAAGGGGCCATTTGGGAGCAGGCATAAGAGAAGGGGCCAAAGGGACCCCATATTCAGTGGGAGAGCAGGACAGAGGGTCTCTGGTTAAGGCCTGAATCTGGCCTCATGGGACCCAGGAGTAGAGATGCTCCCTCGAAAATGAGCCTGGGGGATGCCTCCTCCTTGCTCTTCTGCCCAGTGCAGGCTCTGGGGTGCCTGGGTCTGGATGCAGCTCTGCCATAATTCCCCAAAACACCACTTGTGCCCAAGGCCGGTGTTCCCTTTTTTTGCTTGCTCTTCTTCCCGCTCCGACCGATGTGTTTGGGGAGGGAGAGCAGGATCCGGCCCTCCTGCCTTCGATCCTCCCACTTCAGCTGCAGGCTGAGAGTGCGGCATGGCTATACCAAAGAGTTAAAAATACCAGTGTGCAGGAGAGGTCTTGTCCAAGCGGTAGACCAAAGGAAATCCTGTCACCACACCTAATCTCCAGAAAAAAAATACTACTAACTAAAAAAAAAAAAAATCTCAAACAAGCAGGAAGTCACTTATCTACAGCAACCCACCGGTGCAGCGGAGGGCAGCTAGTTCTCCATAGAGCATCTTTGTTAGCAGAGTGCAAGCAGGGCTTGAGGGATGGAAATGCATCTCCTTCCCCTGGGACCAGGTGCCCTCCCTGCTGCAGGGCCGGGTGATGGTGGGAGAAACAGCCCGAGTGCCAGCATCACCATTCGCACCAGCATCCAGTAAATCAGAGGGTGGATGATGCAGCCACGGGCATTTTGAGCAAATCAGGGATGCCCAGAGCAAGCACTGGCTTTGCTTTTGTGGTGGAAACAAATGAAGCAGCACCGAGTGCTAAGAAGCGATTTTTATCCTTCTTTATTTGTTGAAAATGTCAATTAAAAAACTGTTCAAAATAAAAACATGTTAGAAAAGTTGAACTTGCATAAGTAGTTACAGTAAATAAACCTACATGACAAAGATAAACTGGAAGGCAGCTGACACAACATCCACCTAAAGACAGACTCACTGGAACCTATTTACAAAGCACTGTAAACAAAGTAAATATGGAAACATTGCTGTCCATCTGGCATGGCTTCTTTTCCTTTTTATTTTATTTTCTTGTCTTTTTTGGCTTCTAGCTCTTGACAAACGCTTGATCCAAAACGTCCCAGTGTGCCCTCCATCACATTACATCTTACAAACATGCATATGTACACAGCACGGGTTTCAACTAAACTGGGGGGCAGCAGGGAAACATTTCTATCCTCTCCTCGGAGTGTAAATGGCCCTTGGTTTGCTTCCTTGCACTGGCTGTATGTCGCAAGCCCGGTCCCCAGCCCGCCTTCGGGCAGGCAGCAGGACCGATCAATGCCGGGCTGTCTGGGCACGGCGTCCCAGAACAGCAGCGTGAGCTGCTCAGTGTGCAGCAAAGGTCATTATCCTGGAAGACAATTAACCAGCACAGTAGGGCTTAACTGCTGACCAAACTGCTCAACTGCGTGCCTGGGCGGGGATGCAGGGAGCTGCCATCCAGCTGGGATGCTCTGGAGATGGCAAATGTAGCCAGAGCAAAAAAGACCTCTGTTTTGTCCTAGAAACAGCTTAGATTTAAAGAGAGTTTCTTTTTACACTCCTAGCTCTCCCCAAACTGGCTAAATTTTAATTGCAAGGAGGCACTTGTAATTATTGCCTCTATTATGTCCTTCATGACCAACGTAACGGTATGACTGTAACGAGCTGTGGTGTGTCTGCACACCCTGGGACCATGCTGCCCTGTGATATACATAAGACTTATCATTAACTTTAACAGAAGGTTACTTTTATAATGCTGCTAAGGAAGGAAGGAAAACACCAGTTCTAAACTAGGGTATAACACCAAATAAGATGAAGATAGCCGATACATATGCATGTTGCCTGTGTGCTGTGTTCGAGGAGCTGTGCGGGGATCTGGAAGGGTGTTGCACATCCTTGCCCTAGGAGCGTTCCAGCCCTATCCCAAGAGAAAGTTCCTTCTTCCTAGCAGAAAGCCCCTTTGGGGCGATGTGGGAGAAGTGGCCGTTGGCTACATTCCCAGCCTTTGGGAAGGAGTGATGGAGAGCCTAACGTGGGCAGAAGGGAGCAGGGAACCAGCACATTTGGGGGTTGTTTTTGTTGTCAAGCAGTGTTTACATTTCATACAGAGAGAAGCATGTCCTGCAAGGGGAAGCACAGCAAAACTATAAACTCATACGATACCTGGACACTCAATGTGAAAACAAAGCAGGGGGTAGGAGTTATAGGTCATGCATAAGAAAAGGGATGGGGGGCAGAACAGCAGTTACCTGTTGTGCTAATCACGAGCTGTTAGGAGGCAGTACTGTGCAACATACCTTCCCATGCGCTCTGACAGGTGCTCCAGATCTGGCTTCCCCAAGGAGTTCAAATGTCTTCATGTTAATTGCACATTTTAATCAGTATCAAGGCCACACGGGAACCACAGTATTGCTGGGCTCTAGTTCGCTACAGTCAACTAATGGGGAAAAAGAAGGTGGATGGGAAAAGCTTCCCCAGTTGTGATTATCTGAAAAGAGGAGCATGGTGCTTTTTGGTTTCTGCTCAATGCCACCTAATGCCTAACGTTTTCATTCAATAAATAGGTACCGGTGCTTTTGAAAAGAATGAAAGCATTAAAAAGTGCTTAAGCTTCCTCTAGGAAACTGCTGCCAAACCCTTTGTGAGCGGCAGTCATTAGCAGAGTTTGTATTTGCTCCCAGTAGCAGGTACGATGAGGTATTAGTTGCTGCAGATGAATTGTGAATCATGGACCGCTTGCTTACTGGTTTAATTGTCATGGATTGTTTCTGGTTTATTTTCTTACTGGATGGAAGAAAAACTATTTTTTTTCTCTATGACTTTTTTTTTGGTAACAAAATTCCCCAAACCAACAAAATAAGGAGCAAGAAGAGGCAAAGGATCCAGTTCCGCTTCCCAAGAAACACCTGAGGTCACACACCACTGCCAGCAGCTTCTCCCCGAATTCAGGCGATCAGGGACGACTTGCGCCCCGTGTCCTCCCTGCCACACTCGTCCGTCTGTTTCAGCAGCCTTCTAACCAGCTTCTCCAAATCCTTCCTGGATTTAAGCTCTTCCTCCAAACACTGTTTCATCCTTTTGTTCTCCTGCGAGGGGAAAAATAAAGGAATAAAGATGCAGTTAATGCCCACGCACTTTATGCAGTGAGGTACTTCCACGCGCCTGGCTGCCTGGTGGCTCAGAGGTGATGACATCCCACAGACATTTGACAGGTCACTGCCTGCTTGTGAGGATGAACAACACGGGTTACTTGTGGTCCGATCCGCTCAAGCAGACCCTTGCTACCTTACAGACCTGCACCAAAGTCCCAGTGACTTTGAGCAGGCAGAAGCATCCTCCTGGAAACCTAATTTTAGCCTGGGTTGGAGGACCCTGTTCTCGTGGGATGGTCTCTCCCACCTCCAGGCTTGCAGCTGGAGGGAGGACGTACTTCCTCTGAGCCTACAAGAATTGGGATCCACCAGACCCCAATAAAATGAACAGTCAAGTTGAAAGAGCTTTTAGAGCAGGGGGAAAGTTTCATGTTACGACAAAGACCAACTACTCCTTCCCTCCTGCTGGCTCTGGTGCCCAAGGGACTGCGTGGTGAGCTGATTCAGGGATCTAAACCAGAAGAAAACTAATGCTGATTCAGGGAGCTGCAGGATTGCACCAGCATCAGCAAGGCTCTTCCTGGGCACCGACCAGTTGAAGTCAACGACCCGGCACAGCCAGCACAAACAAAACCGCTCAAATTACCTGCTTCAGTTCTTTGACTTCATCTTTCAGTGCATAAACCGTGTCAACAAGGCTCCTGCAAAAAGTAATGGTGCCCAAGGGACTGCGTGGTGAGCTGATTCAGGGATCTAAACCAGAAGAAAACTAATGCTGATTCAGGGAGCTGCAGGATTGCACCAGCATCAGCAAGGCTCTTCCTGGGCACCGACCAGTTGAAGTCAACCCCCCGGCACAGCCAGCACAAACAAAACCGCTCAAATTACCTGCTTCAGTTCTTTGACTTCATTTCAGTGCATATAAACCGTGTCAACAAGGCTCCTGCAAAAAGTAATGCAAAAAAAAAAAAAAAAAGAAATAAAAAGAGCTGGAGTGCAGCAAAACAGCAACAGCATGGGAGCTTTCGTGAGCGACCCCTGAAAAAAAGAATTCAAAAAAAAAAAAAAAAAGAAATAAAAAGAGCTGGAGTGCAGCAAAACAGCAACAGCATGGGAGCTTTCGTGAGCGAGGCGCTGATGGGGAAGGTGCTTCCAGCTTCTGCTTTGCAAGCATCAGGTTGCAGCTATTGCTGCTGCCCATGAGGGGACTCTGGAAACACAGCCCAGGAGCATTTATAGGCCACCGGTCCAAAATGCAGGGCTCTTTTCTCAAAACTCAAGAAAAATACCTTGTTCTGCTATCTTTAAGTTATCAACAAATATCTGTGGCTTTGGCTTCCTTGTTTACACTACTGCAACAAATAACAATTGTTTTAAAACTGGAAATGCCTGAGCATCTTTTGTAAAACGGCCTTGATTCCTTGAGGTTATGCTGCAAAAAAACAAGCATGAAAGGAATGCACTGTCTGGGTTAGAAAAGGAGCGGATCAACGCAGTCACCCAGATGCTGAAGCTACGCAACGGGCCGGGAGCACTCACAGACAGCATCACCCAGCAGGCTCCTGAGGGGTAGCAGCAGCCCAGTATGTCAGTAGTTAAAAAAAAAAGCCACTTGTTTGGTTCTGTCCTCCCTGACCCCATTAGCTACATCCGGATAAGCTCTGGGACTTGATAAACTGGCTCTTGGGACCCGGCACACAGACTCCCAGAGGGCTATAGCCACGTCAGAGCAGCTGGGAAGGCAGCTCTGTTCTTAAACAAGGACAAAAAAGCAACTGAAATAGCCCAGTGGTTCTCGCCAGGACTAAGGCAGCAGTCGGTGACACCAGCCCCGCTCCTCTGCAGAGATGCAGAAGGAGAGCGCGTTAGTTTTTAACGTCCTTCCAAAAAGCGACAAGGGAATCTGCAAGTGAAAAGCAGCTGCGCTTACTTTTCCTCTGTGACAGTCTGGCCATTGCTTCGTGTTTCCTCTATGATGATTTTCTCTTCCTCAGGAAGAAGGACTTGGGGGATGGAGTCTTTACGGGAGCCTGTGTACAAGAATTACTCATCAGGAAGAAAAAGAGAGACTTTCTCTGATGCCCACGCCGCTCTGGAGACAGCAGCCTCGTTCTCCCTGCTCCTCTGCAAGCCTGGGGCAGGCTGGGGACACGGGGGCTTGAGCAGCCGCCGGCTATCTGCCACAGTTAAATACGAGCTTATACGTACCGCTACCCTAGAGCTAAAGCAGCAAGTGGAAAGTTTTCAAGAGTGCTCACTGCATCTAAAGCTACATCATGACTTATAAATGAAATAACTCCATTAGGCTCAAGAGCTCTCTTAAGTACCACGGCCTCCCTTTTTTAAATGTACCATTATTTGATAGTTCAGTGATTTAATTTGACATCTCACCAGCAATGATAAATAGTTATATTTCCAGAGTTGAAGATGTTAGATAGGTACTTATGAAACAACTTGTTCTTAAACACGCAGCTGATTGAGAGATAATATTCATGCTTCCTTTCTAAAGCTATATGCAACCTGAGATTACCATCAGGTTTTCAGTGCTGACAGCCACAAGGCACTGACTAGGTTTGCTTAATTCCTAACAAGTGCTGGTGAAATAGCTGTGTCTCATCTGCCCTCCTACCTGCTTCATTCTCTGTGTTTAGAAGAAAAACAATGGCAACTAAACCACTAGGTAGATGAAGCTCCCTTATCTTGAAGATTGAACACCACACAGTTTCCTAGCATGAGTCTCGTTGCTGTATGATGCAACCATCTGTTTTTTCCCAGAGGGGTTATCAGTGTTGCAGGCAGAGTAAGAAGTAAATAATCTGGTTGTGTGCCCACCTGAGCTGAGAGCTTGCTGGAAGCCTGCCCCGGTACAGTATGCCTCAATCACCTTCAGGATCTGAGCATCTTCTTCCAGCGCAGCCGTACCTGTAAAATATTGCAGACAACAGCTATCACAAAAACCAAAGTGCTCTGGCTTCATCTCTCCCAGCCTTTGCTCCCAAGTCCCTTAAGAGAAGAACGTGTTGTTTCCTTGGCTGACACTGTCTCTGGGACTTTGCCTAATTCCTTTCTGAGGTCCTTTATACTTTCTGGCCTTTGCAACATAATGTGGCATTGAGCACCATGATTAACCGGTACGAAAATGCACTTCCAGCTGCTCACCTCAGCAAAACTCGGGGGGGTGATGCCTGACTTTGGGTGCAGGGAACACTGGGAGATGGGTAGGCAGAGCAGCCCTGCTAGGAGGGGTCCGGTACAGGTGCATCAGAGCAGGACTTGGAAACGTGAAGTCTTCATTTCCAGCCCTAGCTCAGCGCTGTCTTCTCGAGGGAGACAACTGACCTTCAGGCTGTACACCGTAGCAGCTCACTGCCGGGTGACATGGCCTTTCATGTAAAACCCTGAGGAGCATCCCAAGTGGACTTCAGGGAGCTGTCAGAACATCCCTCTTTGCAGGTGAACACCCCTGCAGGGATGGGGTCTTTTTTTGTTCCTTGGTCCCCCATGGAAACTGTTCCAGGACCTGCTGGCATGGTCAGGTGAGGGTTTGTCCCAGCTCTCAGATATATTTTGATGACTGTTGATGTGCAGTTTTACTGCAGCTTTTAACTATTTTGAAGTAGTTCCTTGGCTTCGTAGGCAGAACAAGACCACCCACAACCACATGATCTTGTGCTAGCAATCACGAGGAGGGTGGTAGCATGCCTGGTAGTTGTGACTGGGAGGGGATCTGTCAGAGGCCGAGGACCAGTGCGCTTCCAGAAGCCTCCCGTGCTCAGCAGCACGTAGGCTTGCTCACAACGTGAGCATCCTGTCGCATCCTGCGCTGTAAGAAAGGCTGTTCTCAAAGTCCCGTGGAGATCACCGAGCATGCAGAAACCTCCAAAAAGAAGAGAAAAATACACCACTTACTTTTCCGAATAACAAACTCTTCATCGGATGGTTTTCTCTCAGTTTTCCTTTTTGGAAGAAACTTCTTCATTGTTTTTGGACTTTTGCTGGAATCCTATAGAGAAACAGACTCTTGTGTTTAACCAGAACCAAAGGCAGCTCAAACAGCAGAGCAGCACAGCTGAATGCAGCTATCCACGTTTCGCACAACACATTAGAGAACTATAAAGCAGACAATGACAAAGTTGGGGAAAATGATGTTTTCTGCTTTTCCCATGCGCTAGCTGTGGCCCACTGCTCCCTGGCACAGCAGTGGGAATTGCACCTGCAAGTCTGGGACAGGACAAGCTCCTTTAGCGAATTCAACCCTCGGCTAAGACCCTTTAGCCAAAGAATTCAAACACATTCACAGCACTTTTAGTCTCCCCACCAACTCTGTGGTCTTTATTAAGAAACCCTATAATATTGTTTATTTCCTTGACTCAATTTGACTTCTAATATAAAACAGTTGGCAAATGACATTGTTTCCAAATGATTTGTTTGAGAGTATAAATCCCCCACACACATACACAGAGAACAAACAAATACACACAAAGTTAGTGTTTGCTATGACTCCACAAGTAAGAAACACAAGCTTTTATCTCCTTCACAGAGTTACAAGTCTTGCTGATATGGAGAGAATTAGTGTATTAGTAGGTTACATGCAAGATGGATTTTAAGCAGGAGAAGAGGCATGCCAGGAAGTTTAAGTACCATAATACTAAATCCTTCTTGAGACTTATCTCAAAATATATTTGCCAGTCGCCACTGACTCTCACGATAACTTACCAATACAGCCAGGCAAAATTAGGGTCATGCAAGCACAAGAAGGGTGAACAGGAACAAGCATTCTTTGCCACGATAAGCCAAAGAGATGTATCTACCCTTACCTTTAAGATATAAGACATCCTCTACAATGAATATGCAAAGAAAGAGAAGATGAGTGTGAGAGATTGATGATTGTATTGACCAAGTCCATTAAATCCACAATTCTAAAACACATTTAAATGTTAGTCTTGTGATTAATGTGGCACACCCTCCGTACTGGTTTTAGAGCACTATCAACATGCAAAGGAGCACGGTGTCATGCAAAACTGAAAAAATTACATGTGAAACGCATGGTAAGTGGGCATTAATACACTCTAAACACATCAAAATAGAGAACATGCTTCCTCGGTTAGTAGTAGGTTTCTGCAGATGTTGGCTGTCTAAAACGGTGCTTAAAAAGGCAGGACCCATTGACGCTAGCCAGTGCTGCAGCCACCCCAGGCACCCGGCTCCATCCGAGCCCCGGGGAGCAGCTTGGGGTCTGGCCCCATGCTCAACACTAGTCCTGCGGTCTTCAACCCAACCCTGCCAGGATGATGGGATGCTCTGCCCACCCTGGTGACAATCTCCCAGAACTGCATCTTCTCAAAGGGGACCTGCCATCCTCACTGGAGACCTGACAGCGTCAGGCATCAGCGCAGCTGATGCCAGCTCTGCTGGCAGGACAGGGAGCTCCCTGCACACCCCGTGGAGGGTCCCATCCCTGGGATGCTCGGCACAGGGAGCCACGCGGCTCTCCTGCAGGTCTGGCCATCAAAGTCCTGAATCCCAACATTATAAACCTTTCACCTAATGCAAAGCAGGCCGCTTAAAAAAAAAAAAAAGAAGACATAATCTGTAAATCTTTTTCACTTTGCTAACCTGAATCCGGACACACCGCTTTACCCACAGCACCTGCTCTGTCATTTCAAATGATTACTGGCAACAGAACAGGAAAAATGACCCAATTTCAATGGAAAAAACAAGGGTGCTGTGCAGTACGCAAGCAGGTTCTGGGGTTTCCTGAGCACAGCTAGGTACAAGGAAATGCACAATGGATGTCTGAAAATCTCTAATCTTTTAATCAAACTCCCCCACTCCCTTCCCTGCAAATAACCTTTGAAATTTGTATTCCTTCATTATATCTTCATTATAGGAAGGTGACTTGCACCGAGCTGTTAGCATAGTTTATTTTGTGCCCTACTTTAAATTAAAAAATAAAAATAAGAATACAGTGAAATAGGACTTCTGCTTAGTGATTGAGCACCCCAGACAGAGGGACGAGGCAGATGCAGACCTGCTTGGGCCAACAACTGAACTTATTTCACATTTGTCATCACAGGCTCATGTCCACGAGTCCCTCCCCTGGGAGGGGAGCTGCCCCCCAGGCTCAGGCTGACTGACTGGGTACCAGACTGTGCCTGCCCAGCTCCGCTCCAGCTCTGGTAGACCCGTTGGCTTTTGGGTTTCCATCAGCGTGGCCAGCACAGCCCGTTCCCATGCAAACCACATTTTTGGTCCTTTGACACCTTGCACGCTACCATCCCACCTGCAGCAGCATCCCACCCCTTGGGGCTCCCCGCCCGCTCGGCTGCTGTGGCAAAAGCCTCTGGCCTGGTTTCGATGCAGAGAGTTTAACTCCTGCTGTGTGCAGCAGAGGACAACTGAGAAACTGCAAAGGACTGTGGTATTAATGATATCACTCAATCTGTGGTTTTGGCCTACCTTATAAACAAATATCAGCCTTGCACTTCAACGCAGAAAAATTTCTCCTATAATTCAAGCCTCTTCCTATATTTTAATTCACCACACAAGCAAGAAATGGTTTAACCTACATTAGGGATTTGGACCATGCAAAGATTAAGGGTCGTTTCCAGTCTGCTTGGTTGGTTTTTGAACAATTTAATTCCCAAACTGAAATGCGTTGTTTTACAAATTTTAAGAAATAAATGTAACAAAATGCCATGAGGCTACCTAAAATCTCTACCTGGAATAGCAGACCCACAGCCCCCCCGGCTGCTGGGCTCTTCATCCCTGAGTGCTGGGGAGCTGGGGGGGGTGCCAGCCCCCTCCTCGTCCCTGTCCGCACTGGGAGCCCGGGCAGTGACGCTCCCAGGGCTGCTGTACCAAGAAGGGTGGCTGACTCAGAACCGGAGTGCTCATTCAGTAAGAGGAACGTTACCCAAGTTACTGGTGAGTAATCCCAAAAGTTTAATGTGAGGTAGGGAAGGAGAGCACTGCAGTTACAGCAGGGGGTGAGAATCAGAGCTGGGTTGTATTTTGGGTTTCCCCACGCCGCCTCCTACCTCCCAGGCTTGGGGTTTCTGTGGGGGAAGCGATCCCTCGGGCTGCTGCCTCCCAGCAGGCTACGGATGTGTAAAACACTCGGGTGGGCGGCGAAGGAGGGTTGAGCCCCACAGCTGCTGCAGGGAGCCCTGCTCCAGCCACCAAAACACAGGGTGGAAGACACGAGAAATATCAGCAGGCCTTTTTCCTCTTCCTCTTGGTGCAGTATTGCTGCTCGATCCTGCAGCGCCGGTCAGGGCAACGCTGAGCCACTGCTACGGCTCCTCTTGACACAGTATGTCCCGGCAGGGAGCCCAGCTCCCACCCACGGCTCAGACCAAGGCAGGAGGAGGAGGAGGAGGGGAGGCAGCTCCACCACAACACCAATGGGACACACAAGGCTGTGGGACACCCCACCGCAGGACCGGTGACATCCAGCAGCTGAGGGCACTGGCTACAGCAGCCGACAGCAAACATCGGGAATGGGGCTGAGCCTGCAAACACATGTGCTCGTGCTTCACTTGTAGCACAAAGCCAGCCGCAGCGACAAGCATCCATCGCAGGACTGGGGCAGAGTCATGTCTCTCAACATCCCCACTAACCTAAGCTTCTGTGCCCTCGCTATGGGATAAGAACCCCGGACACAAGCACCAGGGATTGCCATGAAACCACGGTCCTCTGCAGGCACACGGGATGATTACCTCTTTGTAACTCAGTGCTGCCGATGGTCTGAGTGGAGGAGCAGGACGGAGGCAGCTCAAGCTCCAGGGCTTGAGGATTTTGGGGGGTTCCAGAGGCCCACGGATCTGTCCGGCTGAACTAAATGTCTGAGAAAATAGATGAGAAGCAAATGAAGACTGTTAGCCACCAAACAACGTAGAGAAGCAGAGGGGGGTGGACAAGAGTTCACTGTAAACTCCTTTGGGACATCTAGGTTGCAACAAAAATAGGGCAGGATACATGTAAAATGGTACAAGCACGACATGGTTACAAGCAAAACTGCAGGCTGTGTCTTACAGCTGTACACATTACCTCAGTATCAAGGTGCGTTGCTGAAACAGAGAGATCAGGCAGCGCTGAGGAACCCTGGGCAGCAGAGAGGCTGGGGAGGTGAGACGCTTACCGAATGAGCGCTCCAGGACTGCGTTTTGGATACGGTGTTGCATGTCCCTTTGGTCAGCCTTTGCAAGTGGTCAAGCCATTCGTGCAAGTCCTGGCTGGTGCTGCAGGACACAGTGATCCGCTCCATCATGTTCCCTGCGGCAGAGCGTTAAATAACCATCTTTAGCATGTGGTAGAGACCCAGGAGGAAACACAGGGTGAGCTCAACTCAGCACAGCAGCAAATGGCTCCTCGGCTGACAAAGTCCAGTGACTACAAAAGGCCAGTGCAAAGATGCGACTGCCCGTCGTGCTCCGGGCACCCAGTGCCAACCAGAGTGGGAGCAGCACAGAAAAGCTAAGGGAACTGGCAAGATGAATGTGTGAGGAATTATTTAAAGTTAAAAGCAAGCAAATGCAACATTTCCATGATTAATAGGACCCTGACGCCAAATACCACCAGCACAAATAGCTGCACTGCAGCCAAGTCACTGAGCATGACAACCATGTATAGCTGCAAGTAATGAGATAAACTGAAGGGGAAAATTGGGAGGAACATTAGGAAAGCTACCTGACGACCAGAGACGTTAATCTGTCAATAAACGAGGCACTCACAGCTGCACGGGATGGACCCTGGACGCAGACAGGGCACGCACGGCACAGAGCAATGCCACGGGGGCCACAACCAGCCCTAGCAGGAGGTTTGTCCCATACGAAACACTATGGTCTCCGAAAGCAGCCCAGAGACAGAGCTCAAGGGCCCTGGGAGGAGGTTGCCTCAACCAGGAGGGAGATGCTCAGGAACTGAGACTTCTAACACATAGTAAAAGAGCAAAAAGAAGAGCGTGGCACAGTGGGTGGGGGGAGGAGGAGGACCAGTACCTCTAGTGGCAGCTGCTGTTTGGACTGGGAGGATGTCCCCAGGCAGGGGCCACACTGACCTGCGATTTCAAACATGTGCTCATTCCCTTCAGCATCTTCCAGCTTTGTCAGCGTCATTCCCGTCAAAGGCAGCTTTCCCTAGGAGAATTGAGGAGGAGTCAATGTCTGCATCTGCTTCCCAGCAGGCGCTGTTCTGCTGGTTTCTGCTGATTCCTTTCTCTTTGGGAAATGCCATTAAAAACTAATCTGTGAAGGCTTCAGACTGCAGGAAGAGTCTCCTCTAATGTATGGATCCAGATTTCCCTGCACAACTAGGTCGAACCCCTGAGAAGAGGCTCCCATGAGAGCTGAGTCACCTCCGGCTCATCTGCCGTCCTTTTCCTTCACTAGGTGCAAACCCTTTTTACAACCAAGTCAGGAGGATGAACTTCCCCCGGTTTTTCTGAAAGCCTTCCCTGTCCCTCTGTTTGGCATGCTGAACTGCCTGCTCACCCTACTCCTGCTGGTGGGTAAAAACGAAAAACCCAGCCAAATCCTTCCCAAATCTTTCCCGTCCCCCTCATCACCCTTGCATAAGACAAACAACACATCAACAGGACAGCATCCTTTTCCTGGAGGGTACTGATGGTTTCAGGCAACTGGAGAAAAGCCAAGCTCCCAACAGCCTGATTGCAGCCATTCAAATGGTAAAACACAAGAAATGCAGTGTTTTGGGGTGCCTCATGGAGTGGAAATTTTGGGCTTTTTACAGCGGGCTTTATAGTAGTGAAGCGTTTTCCAGAGATGGCCCAACCCTGAGAGCCAGCTGGCTGCTCATGTGGGGCAAAACCCTACAGCTGGGTCAGGACACCTTACACACACACACAATTCTTGAGAACAGCATGTAGGACAACATGCTGCGAGGTTTGGGGTTTTTTTTTCCTAATTTCACAGCATTCACACTTACCAAATGGTGTTTAACCAGTTGGCAGGACAAAGGCACTAAGAGTCCTGGCAGGCATGGTAAAACCAAGCCCTGGTTCCCAGCCTGGGGCATTTGCATCACAACAGAGAGGTTTAAGGAAACTGAGGATTTGAATTTGATAAGAGCTATCTGATTTCCTTTTTCACACCTAACGGCTTGCGACTTCAAATTAAGCATGTCTACCTGATAGATGAACCCACTCATCCGTGGGCTTGCAGACAGCATCAGCAAAACGTTTGAAAACAACAAGAAATATCGCTCTTCTTTCTCCTGCGGGGATAAGAATTTAGGTTAGTCCAGTCTGCAATGCATCACAAGCACTTTCCTCCAGCAAACTGAACCTGTTGCAGCTGGAATCACAGCCTGCGAGAGATCACCCCCAAACCAATTATTTTGGCTTTTTTTCTTCACAGCATCTCATTCCTGTACTAGTTTTTCCTGCGTACATTTTTGTCTGCATCCTGCTAATTCTCTTCCAATCATTTCAGAGTGCCTCAGAAGACCAAGACTTTATGTCTCCCAGCATCTCACATCCCAAACAAGACTCTGGGACTAGACTCTACAGGGCTTTGTTTTACAGATCTTCCCTTCCCAAGGAAAAGTTGCTACAGCAAGCAAGCAATTCAGTGATAACACCAAACATGCAGTATGCATGGCTTTAACACCACTGGCGAAGGTCTGTGGCAAGCACTGGTGCAATGCTTTAGGACCAGTAGCACAGGAATCCCTCCAGTTATTTCCAAAGCGCAGTCAGCTCTGGAGGGGGACGTCACAGCAGCCGCCGCGCTGTGCACAGGACGTGGCAAAATGGTTATGCTAATGCACACTTTCAAGTCACTCTCATTTCTGAGTAAGTCACAGGGGGGAAGGAGGGAAAATAATGTGCTATATGACACTGAGAGGCTTCTTTTGCTTGAAAAGTGTGTCACCAAAGGCCTGAAGCTAAGCTCCCGGGGTGTGATGCAGTGCCTGACTCCAAAGATGTGCACACTGAGCAGCTCTTGTCCAGGTGAAATTATTTATCAGCATTATTTGTCAGCACTTTGCTGGCCTGGGGTGAGAGTAGCTGCCGCCTTGCATCGCTGAACCCGTGAGCAAGGGGGTATTTGGACACAATGTCTTTAGCCAGGAGAAAGACCACCGCACTCACCTCACTTCCCCCACACTGTACCATAACCTGGGACATGTAGATGATGTTTCCCATCGTTTTTATGTCCTCTCCTTCCCAGCGCTGGATGGATTCAGAAAGGATCTGCAGTTCGAGTTGTTTCCTCTTCCTCAGCTCTTGGCATTGTGACTGGGAATCACAGCGGGGTGCTTCGTTAGTCAAAGGGCTGGCGCAAACCCAAACCATCCCAACGAAGATGGTTTCACCAGCAATGCTCCCACAGCCACGTGGGCTCAGGGCTGGTCACGTCAAGGGATCAGGAAAGCATGCTTTGGCTCTATTACACAAAGTTGGTTAAAAAAATCACACCCTAGCAATTTATGGAGTAATGAATACGTTAAAATGTCAAAGAAATTGCGAACTGCACTGAGCAAACTTTTCTTTCCAAACCAGTCCTACCTCTGAGAGTACAGGGTCACATTTTCCAAACCAAGACAGACACAGAGTTAAAAGTCTCTAATTTTGCTGCTGCTTAGGGAGACTTTGCCCATTTTGCCCAAACAGCAGAGAGTTATACTTGCAGCAATGCAAAGCCCCCACGAATCAGATGGGTGGATATTTTCTAACCAAAATTTGCAAACCCAAAAGCAGGACTTGGTGCAATATTTCAGCGGCGCAGTAGAGTAGCACAAAAAGACGCTTTTGAAGGTGCCATAATTGAAAAGATTGCACTGATGCTCAGCAGCTGGGGACTGGTAGAGCTCCACGGAGCGCCCAGTCCTTCAGCAGCTTTCAGCAAGCAGAGGACAACGCTGACTGAGCAATGACAGCCCCGCAAATCCAGGCAAAACTTGCTTTAACTGACCCCTCTGCCAATGGGGAAAGTTGCTGCAAAGCCAAACCCAGGCTCAGTTTTCACCAGCTGCTTGTTTTTTTTCCAAACCCCTGTTTCTGACAGAGATTTTCCTCCTTTCCAGCTCAGTTTCATACAAACTCTTTGACTATTCAGATCTTCAAAGAGAGAGGCTGCACTGGGTCTAGTCTGAAAACACACAATTTTGAACCAGACTGTGGGGGCTTCCTTTGGTTTTACAACTGTTGTCTGCTTTGATGGGTGTCCAAATCCAGTGTTCCCAGGATGCAAATCCATATAAAATCCACAGCAATCCATCACAGTCTGTGCAGATGCGATGCGGCTCCACGGTCCCTGCCCTGCCGTTGCTTGGGAGCATCCCTGGTCCTACCACGGGACCACGTGTCTGTCGCAAGGGGCATCTCTACCCATCTAACCTCAAATCTGCACCGAACCTTTGTAGTCGTAATGTAATTACATTAAATTGCTCAGCGCCCAGGTACACATTTCAAGTAACACTGTCCATGACTTACGAGCATTCCTAAAGATTAATGACACCTTGTAATTGAACTGAATTATTCCCCTATTATCTACTAGAAAAAATGGAAAGGGAGCCGAGTTTCTAAGTAAATGTAACATAATCGCCCTTTCCTGTTTTCTATGAACTTTCTCCTCCCCATCTTTTATCTGCACTGCTAAGCATCGAAAACTTGCATCTGCTGTGCTAAGGAAGGAAGTTGGACCACATCTGGAGTGGTTATAGTGAAAGGTATTCGGTGGCTACAAAGCGAGAGAGATTATAGCTTTTTTAATAACCGAAAAAAGCTTTGCCGGGTAAAACCTTTGTGCACGTGGATGGCTTTTCCCCCTCTTTTTCATCTCATTGCAGTAGGAGTTTGAGGGGTGTAGGTAACACAGCTCACAGAAATAGGTTTGTTATCTCTGACTCATCCCTTCGCTGCCGCTTGCTCTGTTCCCCACCGATGGCCACGGTACCCGGTGCCACACATTACCTGCAATATGGTCAAAGCCTCCTGATGCCCAGAGAGCAAACCTCAACAAAACCAAGAGTCGCTCAACGGGCTCAGAGGGGTTGAGTCAGACAGCCGTGTTAACCTTTCACAACTCATCTGAACAAGCAAGGGGTGGTCTAGTTTCAGGTGGCAAATGATTAGGGTATGGAGGCAAAAGGAGATGAAAGGGACCCCGCCGCCACCACTACCCACACGTGGCTTTCTGCAGCGGAGGAGAAAGTCGGAGATCCTCCGTTTCTGCTGCTGGGACCACAGAGCCAGCGTGTAACTGCTGAAACACACAGCCAGAGGGGCAGCTCTAGGCTTGAAACTTGAAATTAAGATTCTTTATAACCCATCTTTTCCATTCCAAAAGACCTTTTTTTCTAATGAGGAGACAAATGTCAGGCTTGACTCACTCTTCGTGAAATGCAGCTCTGAAATGGAGTGTTCTATTTTAAGAATTGCCACCTACCACAAGGGACTTGAAGGATGTGATGGCTTTCAAAACCTCTTCGTGATCTGCATGCGCCTCCTAGCGAAGGGAGAGAAAAATCCCTCAGCCACCAGCAGCAGCAGCTGCCCTGCGCAGCACCCACTGCCCCGGCGCACCCAGGGCTGCAGAGCTCGCAGGGTGCTGGGGGATGTGGGGCTCAGGCAGCATGGGCTGCAGGAGCAGGCCAAAATCCCCCAGGTATCTTCCTCACCACCCTGTTCAATGTGACACGCAGCTATGCAATTCATGCATACCAATTTAATGAGTGTAAAGTGGCCAGAGCAAGAGCAGGTATGATTTTACTTCGAACAAACTCGGCTTGCAAAGAAAATCAATCAAAACAGGCAGAGGTGCAGGGTGGATTTCTGGTTTCACCTTCAGGAGGGAAGCTTCCATTGGCATGCAAGGTATTCCAGCCATTGCCTCATCAAGGGTGCAGTTTCCATGAGCATCAATGGGAGCCTCACCTCTGGGTTTAAGGGAGGGCACGTCTGAGCAGAGAGCTCTTGAGCCAGGGAGGGGAAAATGGGATGCTGCCCCTTATCTCTGACTGCAGCTGCCTTCTGGTACTCTCCCAGCACCTCCTCCTGGGCATCTAAGGCCCTACATCATAAGCTCTTCACCATCCAGACCTCATGCCAAGCAAATCCTAAGGTCTCTAGGTTGTGATGGAGCTGTCCCTGCGGCCGTCAGAGGCTGCCTGGGATTGCTCACCTCTGAATCCGGGACGAGGGCTGCCCTGAACATACCTGCCCTGTCTCCAGCTGCACAGCAGTGCAGGGAATGCTATGGCATATATCCACACTGCATACATCTATATTGCATACATCCATACTGCATACATCCATACTCTTCCCACGGCATCGCAGCTTAAACCTCAACCCTACTGATTCATGCAACAAAACCCCCACACTTGGCTTAGAAACTAAGAGAAATAGCTGATGTGTGCGTCCCCGAATCCACTGCTGACCCCATACAGCATCCTGCAAAGAGCACGCTGTCTCTGTACGGGCATGGTGGCTGCAGCCAAGCTCAGCTCAGTCCCTGCAGCTCAGCTAAGCCAGGTGAGAGCAGGACAGGTCAGGTCTGTAGTGTGCCTACAGTGCAGGCTCTTATGGCCCCTCCTATGCAGAAAAAACCCTGGCTCAAGCACAGAGGTTTTAATCCTCTGGCTGGGATGTGGATTTGAATGATCATGGCTAAGCATGCTGAGTAATTAACAGGTAATTAATACTGGAAGAGGGAAAAAGCAAACCTAGTTAAAAATAGACTGTTACTTCTGTTTTCTTCACCTCCTTGCACCACCCCTGAGGTTTGCATCCCCGTGGCTGGAGTGCACCAGCAGGCAAGAAGCAGAGCTCCAACAGCAGAGATCTTTACAGTCCCCGGGGGGAGAAATGTCCTAAAGCAGATCTGCCACCTGCCGAGGAAGTCTCTGTCCCCCCTCACTGCTCTCCCTGCTCCCCAGCACTCGCTCCTCCGCCCCCGTGTCTGCACCGGCTGCCAGATCAATGTCTGCCTGTGCGGCTCTGCCTCCACCCAGTAGCACAAGCCTCGGGTGAGGGGTGGGGATGTGCCTGCGAGCTGCAGGAGCAAGCAGCTGGGGATAGGAATCTCATAAAATGATAATAAAAACACTGATTTATTACCCGCTGTCCAAATAAATACCAGCTGTAGCCTGACCCTGACCTCTACTTTTACTTGTGCTGGAAATGGCCCATCTTTGAGGAAGGGCTGGGGCGAAGAGCAGACAATGCCTTCCCACAACATCCCCCAGACTCCACCGCTTTCCCACTTTTAATCTGAACGGTAGATAACGTCCCACGGAAGTGGAACACCTCCTTGGATAGGTGGTAAGTACTTTTAGCAACGTGGTGCTCAAATACCAACGGGCAGAGGTACCTCTTGCAGCTTGGGGGGCAGCTCTTGCAGTATCAAGGGGCACAGCCTGCCCAGCAGTCTCACATCCCACCTACCTCCATGTGCCGCTCCAGCTCCTGCAGCAGTGTCACATATTTATCCAGCCTCAGGAAGGGTTTGCTAAGGCTCGTGGTTAAGATGAGAATGCCTGGGTTGGCCGCACCCTGGCTCTCCATGAACTTCTCCAGCTCATCACTATAAATAGAGACAACAACAAGAAGGAGGGCTCGCCACCACTCAAGGCTGTGTTTTGCTGCCTCCCACGCTCTCCTGATGGCTGGGGCTCTGCTCCGAGCTGCGCCTTTTAAAGGCAGCCCAGCCTCCCCTCCAAGCATCCCCTGCCGCAAACCTGGCAGGGCAGGCAGGGAGCTGCGAGCTTCCAGCCAGGCAAGACCCCGCTCCCCGGGGACGCAGGGGAGGATGCTGCGTGGTGGCGGGTGTTGGTGTGCACAGCCTCTGGGGTACATCGGTGCCAGCAGCTGGTCCCCTGGCACAGCGAGGTGGCACAGGGCCCGGCGTCTGGTGGACAGCGGGGGCTGCAGAGGCTGGTGCTGTGCTGGAGGATGCCGCAGCAACGTGCCGTGACCCTGCTGGGAGCTGTGCTGCTGTTGTGAGCTCGTACATCGCTCTGGAAAACATGGCTTGTGCATGTCAGCACATTTGTCAAAGCTGATTCTTTGACTGATCGAAGAAAAGGGTTCAGACTGAGGAACCACATGAATGAGTCATTTACAGGAGCCAGGCTTTTCGTTAGGCTGAATTAAAGCTGGATTTCAGCAGGTAAATAAATATATGGTGAGTTCCCATTACAGAATGGGAAGACTTAAACAGTATAGGCGGGGTCCTGGCTTTCCCATCACTGCGGGGAGGACCACTAAACTGCATTAGGGATGACACAGTTGTAGTCTTTTGGCTTGGCATTCTCTTTAGCATGACATCACACAGATTCAAGTGTCTACTCAAGTGGGACATGTTGAAGGAAGATGTTATTACCGCGATCTACCAATGACTGTGCAAATCGACCATTTGGTTGAACAGCAGCTCAATCATTAAATTGGGTAATTCCGGGTGACTTGATGACCGCCCTCCTTTTGCAACGATGTGCCCCACACCGTGGTGCCACAGGGAAACACAATCCCATCTGCCGGTGTGTGAGCACTTCAGCAGTGGGTCTGAAACAGCATCTGGGTCCTTCAGCAAGTAAGAATCACAGGAGATGCTACTGCAAGGGCTGAGGTTGCCTCTGTTTTACCCAAGAGTCCTGTATGTGCAGACAGGACCTGTGAGACCAGCTCTGAAGACAAGCAGCATGACTTGTCTCCGTGCTGGAGCTGAGAGGCTATGCTGAAGAGCCCAAAGCCCCAGCAGTTTTCCCAGCAGCAGGATCCCATGTTATTCCCCTTGCCCTATTGTCAAAATTCAGGTCAAAAGCCATGCCAGGCCAAGTATTAATAATAAATGTAACTTTTTAAAGGAGGGATTTCAGTCTGAATCTCCTCTTCCATCACTCACCTGTGTTGCGTGAGGACGTTGACTGCGGACGGGTGGTTAGCACAGTACGTCAGGTACAGGGACCTGAACTGGGGCATCAGGTTCATGAAACAGCCTCCCACGCGCTGCTGGTTCTCGGGGAGCCTACAGACGCCAACACACCAGCCACAACGTTAAGCCTCTTGATCTGCACCCTGCAGCTACGGCACTCTCAGGTACCTGCCCAGGAACCACCCGCTGCATGGGGACATTCCCAAGTCACCGCATAACTGCGGCACCGAGCAAAATACCCACGCCTGCCACTTGGGAAGGAGGAAGAAGGAGGTCCTCAGATGGGACTGGGTTTCTGTGGTGCAGACAGCGAGTACAACAACCCATTATCAGCCCGTCCTGTCCCACCAGCAGAGCTGCAGCTGGGATGCCGTAGCCCACTGCAGCTGATGAGGATGTGCTGGAAAGCACTGGGTGCAATGGAGGGGTGGTCCCACTGTCTGGGCTGCCCATGAATATGAGAGAGGAGATGGAGAGAGAAAGGGAAGCCACAGCCTGAATACATTTCCAATATTCAGTCTTTTCCCCATCCCTTTTCAGCCCTTCCAAAGGAGAGGCTGGGCTAAGGCTGAACATGTGTGCCAGCCTCCCCGCGAGAAATTATTACCTCTAATAATTTGCTGTTTGCTCCCTGGCAATCCCCATCTTCATGCCTGCCAGATCTCCCACCCTGCATGTGTCTGCATCTTTGGTCTAGTGACACTTTCACGTTAGGTCTAGTGACACTTTCACGTTAGGTCTAGTGACACTCTCGTTCAGCAGATGCCTTAACAGTAGAAATGTCAGAGTTTCTTCTGCCTTCCCTCCTGCCAAAGCACTACCTGCTGCCTTTCTTCAATCCTGTTATTTTCTTCTATATTTAACAAGTCTAAGACAGCAGCCAGGAGGAACATTAATGAACGTGTCTTTCTATTATTTTTAGTTGCAG
>NW_008796175.1:195261-210140 GCF_000699145.1 Aptenodytes forsteri | reverse complement strand
GACACTTTCACGTTAGGTCTAGTTGTGTCTGCATCTTTGGTCTAGTGACACTTTCACGTTAGGTCTAGTGACACTCTCGTTCAGCAGATGCCTTAACAGTAGAAATGTCAGAGTTTCTTCTGCCTTCCCTCCTGCCAAAGCACTACCTGCTGCCTTTCTTCAATCCTGTTATTTTCTTCTATATTTAACAAGTCTAAGACAGCAGCCAGGAGGAACATTAATGAACGTGTCTTTCTATTATTTTTAGTTGCAGCTTAGTAGCTTAATACCCTCAGCGCTATGGCATGAGCTTACTTTGCAACTTCTTCCAAGGCTTGGTTCAGTGTTTGCTGAAATGCAGAGATTTCTTCCACGTTTCCCAGCAATGACGCGATGTCCACGGCGCTGAGCCTAGAAGAGTCAAATAGCTGATTAGCATCAAAGAGATGTTGCTCTCAGGAGTATCCCCATGGTATCTGTAAGCAGTCCTTCCAAAAAGACCCAAGAACTCCTCTTTCCCCAGATACACCATCAGACATGGGAAAACACAAAATCCATGATCTGTGAGCTACATACCACAGCCTCCCGGAGAAGATGTCTGCTGTCAAGGATTATCTTAATTGGATTTTAATCACTTAATCACACTAATCTTCTCAGACGTTTAGCTGTCTAACAGACACAGACAGATGGGATTTCAGCCAGGGGTGGGGAGGGAGGTGTGTGCAGACACAGAGACAGCTTTGTCTTCAGGGATTCATGCTGTGGGTTTCCCTACAGGAGGAAGGTCCTACAGAGCAGCCCCTCGGGTAGGGGTTGCTTGGTTCCTTGAGCAAGGTTGGATTTTTCCTAGCCAAAACTAATGCATCTGCTTCTGTCATCCTCAGAGCAATCCTCAGAGTCACTCTCGTACCACCCTCATTTAAGCCATTTGCTTAATGCCAAGGCTGAGAGCATGAGAAATTTTCACAGTTGAATATATCCCACGTGAAGATAGGAGGAAGGAAGGAGAGATTTAAATACAAAGGCCTTAAGACACCACTCTCCCATCTCTCCGAACTGGACAATATCTAAACATCTGCCCTCTGCCCACGATGCCCCGGGGCTGCCCGGTCCTCCTGCAGCGTGCTCAGCCGGAGGGACCCTGGCCCCAAACGCAGCTGCATGGACGGGGTCGCCAAGCCAGCACCATTCGGAAGAGACAAGTGTAAAGCTGAAGCAATAAGCAGGAGGTGAAGTTAACTGCACTGGGTCTTTTGTGCAGGGTAAAACTATCAACAGGAATCTGCTGAGAGGCACCAGTGCGCTGCCTGTCACTGCCTGGGTAAGGACAGGACGGCATGTGCTGCCTCTGGCACCACACTCGCCGGCACGGATGGAAAACACATCGGCTTATTTCCGCAGGTAAGCCCTGACAAAGTCCCTCAGTCTCCCTGGCATTGCTCAGGCTGTAAGGGATGGCAGCATGCTCTTCCTGAGCATGGAGGTACTTAAAGCCGATGGCTGCACAGATGGGGAGACAGGGGAGTCACTTCTTGCTCAGCAGCAGTTCGGATTTAGCAAGAGGCAATCTAACCGCAGAGAATACGTGTTGTCGTGCGCGAAATGAAGAGATGACTAGGAGATGCCGCTTGGGGCTGAGAAGTCACAACAAGGCAAATTACAAGGGGAGAAGCCATGCAAGGCATACTGCCAGCAAACATGCATGCCAGGAGAGCCACACACGAGCTTGCAGATGGGTTGTTACAGCCAGCCCTCCACCAGATGGAAATGCCCATCTCTAACACAGCCGAATGCCTGCACGACCGCTGAGGAATAGGAATGAGCAGAAACCTGTACAACATGGGGTTTTTTTCTGGTTCACAGAGAAGCTGTGAGGCTTTACAAGAAGAGCAGTAACAGTCCCTAAACATTCCAAAGCAGGAAAGTAATGAACTATGATCGATTTTACAGGGTTCTCTCCACCTCAGATGCCCTTATATCTTACTTATCATAAGACTGGAGGGGTCTTAAGTAAGTTCCCAGAAGTGACTGTAGTTCCTTCGCATAATCTCGTTCTGTTTCCAGAATATTTTGCAACACCTAGGGTGAGAGACAGAGCACTGAGTAGATCTTAGTACTAGCGACTAGTCAAAGGAACATGACATCAGCTTCCAAGTGTGGAAAAGCATGGAAGTGTATTTTAAGTCCATAAATTACATTTGTTAATGCAGAACCCAGAACGCTCAGGAAAGCCCTGGGGGGTCCAATTTCGGGATTTTACTTTGCAAACTGGGGGAGGCCTGGAAAGCAGATGTTAAGGGCTGCTCCTTCTTCTCTGGCAAAGCATGAAGACAACATCAGTTCAGACCCGAGTTTAGTATTTGACCCCCGAGAGGCTCATGCCTAACCCTGCATGCATAACTGGCTGCCAAGGTATGCAAACAAATGATTTGTGCATGCATCCTGGGAGCACCGTTTGCACGAAGGCAGGCAACAATTTAAATGCAACAGTGGCCAGACCAAGGACGGCTCCTGTGGCAGCTCAAGCCAGGGCACAGCTCACTTGCCACTTCAAGGACATGCTGAGTTGGGTTTGGTCCTGCTAATCCATCTCAGCAGCCAATTCGTCTCCGGCAGCAGGGTAGGCAAACCCACCGCCTGCACACTCCCAGTTAGCACTCAAGTTTCTCAGTGCGATGAGCTTTAGAGACAGTGGAGGTGGTTCCCAACTCTCTGGACATATTGTTTCTGCTTTGCTTTGCTTGAAATATATTTAGACATGCTAATGTCTAAGCATGTTTCACCTCCGGCACCGAGAGCCAGGGACGTTCACATGCAGACATTTTAACTCTCTTATACCACAGGGCTCACTCTAGCCTAGACACAGCAGGAAGGTTCCTGCCCCCCTTTGCCCGACATCATCGCTCCAGTAGCAAGATGGTAGAGGTGGTGATGTTTCTCCACCCCTTCTGCAGCCACAGTTGATAGCCTGGCATGCTGACCTGCTCCAAAGCCAAGCCCAGGTAACAAGCCAGGCTGTGAGCTGCAGCGGCTGCCCCTTCTCCGAGGGCTGCAGCTGCTGGCACAGGCACAGGGCAGGCAGCTCGGGGTGTAACATCTCCAGCCAAACCCAAGAAAGGGATCATGGACCAGAGCCCTAATTTAGCTTGCGTCACACCGTGACATTATCTCCTCATCTTTTCAACAGGAGATAGCCTGCAGTCAATGGCAAGGACTGTACCGGAGACACTGTGCCTTATTCCCCAACACTGATCTCAAAGCTGCCACCTCTGCTATGTTATCTCAGTCGCCTACTTTGAGTCTCTCCTTTTGACATCTTGCAGCAACTTCCATTTGTGGTTTATTGTCTCGACAGCCCTGAACCAAGGAAATGGCAACAGCAGCATTTAAATACAGAGTCGCATCCCCAATTGTTACAAATTGCTTCAATGATTTCTAAGGGAAGGAGCCAGTTCAGAAGATTAATAATATGCTACTCATTAAAATGTATGATCAGCACTTTAAAACTTACCACAGGGTAATAATTCTTTGTCAGCTGAGTGCTTTCAAGTCCTTTTAATGCTTTGGGAGAGAGCGGTTTATCTGTACAAAAAAATACATCAATAAATTACAGTGCACAGCTCTCATTATTCCAGCAGGAAAAGTCACTGCCACATCATGTCCAGCAAACATAACTTCACCGCTGTGAACACAAAACTTCAATTGCAGGGTTTTTTTGCCTGTTTCAGAAAAACCTGGAGCAAACCAAAGGCGTGCATGACGCCGAAGGCAGCCAAGCGAGTTGCACCAGAAGCACAGCACAGCCTCTGTCAACTAACTTACAGGTTTGCTCTGAAATCCCTGGCAGCAGCCCAGTGTCTGGCACTGTTTGGAGCTACAGTGTGGCTTCACCCGGCCCACAAAATTTTAAAACTGGGTGTCTATCAGAAATGCTGGATACAGCGATTTGTTCCAGGTGATTCACAAGGCACTTGAAGCCAACACCGATCAATATGCTGAACCCCGACCCCCACTGTCATTTGTGATGCAAAATCCTTCTCTGAATGAAGGTAGATTTGAATAAAAGCTCACACAAACCTGGAAGTCAATTCTCATCTTCTGCATTTGCTAAATCCCTGCGGATGCCTCCAGCGTGGTATGCACACGCACACACACGTGCAAGTCTCTGCTCCATTTTTCCTTCCCTAGAGAAGCCCATTCCCTGCCAGCAGCATGGCTTTGCCAGCTCTCCCAGCACCGCAGCGGCACCGTTACCCCTCCGGACTGGGACAGGTCAGCAGCGCAAGGCTGCACTGCCAGCCCTGGCCACGCTGCACACCTCGTACTGAAACACCTCTGTGCCATGCGGAGCAGCCAGCCTCTCCTTTCTCCCTGCAATCACTCACAGAAGGCAATTACTTTCACACTGATAGCAGGAGAGAAGCTTGAAACTGATAAATTTAGCCCCTGGAAACTGCAGCTTGATGTATTGTCTAATTATTGCCCTTGCAGAGTTTCCTGTCACTTCCAGCCAGGAGCTCTGTGCCTCATTTAAAGGCTCGGAGGAGCTTTGCTCTATGCAGCTAGTTATTTCCACCCAAAGGGCACGCTTAGGACACAGGGGAAGTACAGACACTGCTGAAAAACAACTAACTCCATTTAGAGTGACAAGTCTCACACTTCGGAGGCGAGGAAAGCAGCTCCCGCTGGCTGGCAGTGAGGGATGCCCCTGGGCTGCAGCCCCCAGGCAGCGGTCCTGGGGCAGGAGAGGATTAGCTGATGGTCCCTGCATCCATCATTTGCAATACAGCCACGTGTCCTGAGCAAGCAGAGACCCGGGGAACGAACCCTCCTCCCGTGTGAAATGGGTGCTGAGAGAGGATCTGGAGGGAAAAGCTCTGCAGATAAAAAAATTGGATGGGCTCCTACATCAGGATCAATGGGAGACTCATCCTTCGCTTCAATGAGGTGCCGTTATTTCATGCAGCTCCTATGTGATTTTCCCCATGGGACTGAAGTTTGCTCTCCTTTTTTAAAAAACATTTCTCTTCTCCACTCGCTGACTTAATTAGTGATCCCGGGGTTGTGCCAGACAAGCCTTCAACCTCTGCTGCAACGTCCTGCTCCAGCTCAGACATCATTTCCCAGAGGGAAATAGTGGGAGATGAGATATCCTAACAATGATTTTTTCATTTAGAATTAAATAAAAACTGGCCTCTGAACACTCACTCATTAATTTTATTCTTCCCTCCTTTGCTTTTTTTGCTTGCAAGTGTGGGAGCAAGGATGTCTAACAGGGGTTATACACTTTGCAGCCACTTTGCAGACCACCCTTGATGTCTCACAGCATTTAAGGCCAGGGCTGATCCTAAGCCATAAAACCAGCACCGAGCACACAACAGGTCTCTGTCTAGGGTAAGCCCTCAAGGCACATTAAGGAATTAAAAATTGGATTTTGTAAAAAAGCAAGTTTACTGTCACACAATGGCCTCAGAAGCACAAGGGGGTGAGCTGCTTGAACGGATGGGTAACACTTACAGGGCAGTTAGCCAGGGGCATGCTTCGTGTCATCACCACCCCATATCTGGTTAAAATCACATCACAGAAAATGTTAAGGACACTCAAGACAAAGCTCAATAAAGGCAGATGTCATCAGGTGGATCGTCCCCTCCCTCCTCCTTTCTCAATATTGCAGCAGAAGATGCATCTGGGGGAAAATGTACTCTGTGAAACCAGCCATCACTACAGACAAAACCAGGGGACTGCTCCCTGCGGCCATATAGTTTTTGTTGGTTTCCTCACTGCGTTCATGAGCATCCATTCCACCACTGCCAGAAATGGCAGGATGAAACGCAAATACATTGCCTGACCGAGGTCTCTAACAAAAAGCTAATTCTGTGTTCAGACACCGGAATGACCTGGCAGCTCCCCAGGACAAAAGGGAACCACGCAGCCATCTCTGGCCTCGTCCTCTGGCGACGTCCCCGCTCCCCCACTGCTGGGGCTTGAGGGGGCAATAGAAAAGCACGATGCACTGGGAAGAGGGCAAAGCAGCTCTCAAACAACTCATGCGAAAGACTAGGCTTTACCCTTCTGGCCTTGTTCATCCTTCCATTAGCCCTGCTGCTTTAAGGACACAAACGGTCCTTAATAAATAGCAGCAATTTCCCAAAGGCACAAGGATCTACACTGCATTACACCGCTGTCATTCAATCAGCCCTTGAAAGCAATTTGCTTACCGGTGGATTTGATTTCTCTGACGTAGTTGCTTGGGAACCAGCCTGTTTTTCCATTCAAGGTCCCTTCCCACCAGCCCCCTTCTTCAACCCGGGTGACATAAATAATGTCTCCTTTGTTAACGGAGAGTTCATCTTCATTGGTCTGCTTAAAATTGAACCTGGCCTTTACCACCAGCTGATGACTGCCATTCTCGGTCATCTCCTAAGGAAAGAAACATGGAAAAACACCAGTAAATAGGCCAAAAAAGCAGAAGCCACTAGGACAAGCTATTGTTCTTCTTTGTTGTGACAGCTGTTTTTTCAGTACCGCTCGTTATAACAGCAATAATGTCTTGCTTTTGTGTAAGCACTCCTGCCAGAGGACCACAAGGTCCCTCCCAAGCATTAATTTAGTTTCACAGTGCAATGGAGGGCAGATAAGAATCGCTCTTCTCATGTCACAGAGAGGAGCACCGCAGTTTGGAGAAGCCATGAGACTCTCTCCAGCCAGGGCAGCAAAGCCAATGTGGAGATCGGGGGAGAACAAGCCCCTCTGGCGTGCTCGACCCAGAGGTACCACTCATACCCCTCTACCCCCACAGCCATCAAACCCTTGATGAGATGTTAAATAAAGGATACCACAGGCTTGGACTGCCTCCTTAACACCCTCGCTGACTGTGACGCTGTGCCGTTGGAGTCAGTGTGGGGACCTCCAGCCGCAGAGCTAAGAGACGATAGGTGTGAACATGGCCCTTTTGATGGCTGATCTGGTGAGGCAAAAACAACATCTGAGGTTTACCCAACTGCCCACCTGCATCACAGCAAAGCAAAGAGTAAAGCCAGTAAAGAAAACAAGAACAGGGCACAACAGTTGAAGGAGCATCTATCAGAGCAGAATAGCAAGTGCACTGCATCTCCAGTGTGGGTACTCCTAGTCAACAGTGAGGATGGTTTTGCTGGGCTGGGTTAACCCCTCCATGATGGAAGAAGTCGAATTGCATCCCAGGGCACTCCTAGGTTATGCCAGCTCTGCAGCCACACATCCGATCGCAGCATATTTTTGAAATCCCCCTTAAAACTGTAGAAAAATAGAGTAACACTCAGCCCAATGCTGCCCGACTGGGAATGTTTCTGGGATCTGAGTAAGCTCTGTTGAAGGTGTTTCAAAGTTTAGCTCGCAAGTGAGCGCTCTTAGGTCACCTCCGCAGCTGCATTGTGGGCTTCCCTGCTGAGTGGGGAAGAATGCTGAACAGCTGGTCAACACAATCGCTTCTCTATTTAGGTAAGTCCTTCTGGGTTCATTATACAGCTGAAAGAGGCTAGGCACAATTTTGATTACTGTTCGTGGATCGTTGCCATTACCATGTGAGAGAGGTACCATTCAGACCACGCTGAGGAAGGACAGGAACGTCACCCCCAGGAGACTGGCAGCCCACGGAAAGGCTCAGACCGTCCCCGCAGCTCTTGGAGTTGCCTCCTTCTCATGCTTGAAGCTCCTTGCTTTGCAAACTAGCCTCTGGGCTTATTCCTGACACCACCTGCCTGATGCTGGAAATAATGCTGCTGCTCTGGCACATATCTGTTTTTGACAATTAGTGATTTGTTTCTATATTAATACTGAAAAACTTCCCAGGGGTAAAAGGTTTCCTAGTCACAACTGCCCTGTGCTGAGATGGAGTCAGTGGCCTCGTCATCAAGAGCAGTCCCGGCTCCTGCAGGACCTGGCAGCACTCAGCCCCAGAATCCTGCTTGGATGCTGCAGAGCAGTAAAAACATGGGTTTCAAGCCACCCAGTAATTCCCAGTACTTCTCTGCTACTGTATCTCATACCACACTGTGGGACAACCCTCAGATCACCTCCTTTCTATGTGCCATGGTGCTCAAATGAACCAATGGCAGACGTTATCATTTCAGTAAACTGTGAAGTACTTTTGAGATTTGCCTTGTAGCTTCTTTTTAGATTTAAGAACATTTCTGTATCCCAGAGCTGTTGTTTTCCACCTGCGGTGTGGACCTAACATGCCCACAGACCTCAAAAGGAGGACTGAGAAGAGCAATCTGAGGTCTGCAGGCATCACTGTGCTGGGCATGCAAGTCCCCTGGATAACGTTTGGAGTTCTTCTTTGAAAGAAAACACTGCAAGAGGAGAGGGTGATCAAGCCACCAAGCATGTGCAGAAATGAGAAAACACAAACTCTAAGACTGCTGAGCCCCCATTCTCCTCCAGTCTGAATGTCAACATGGAAAAATCATTCTGAAGGGGAAGTTTGGTGGGAATTACAGGAACTCAGCTGGGCTTTTATTCTCCCCAGAGGATTTTTGTTTCAATAGAAAACCACCTCATCCTTAGACTGGACCTGGAGCAACACAAACTGTGAGCTCTTGGAGAATGGACTTGCTTTGTCTTTCTCCAGCGCCTTGCACAATGGGGACCAGGTCCGTGACTACGACTTCCAGGCGCCGCTGCCTGACAAACCCCCAACCATACCATACACATGCCCCGGTCAGCCCGGTCCATGCTCCAGCGATGGACAACATTCACAGTAAATCTCGTGTGCTGTCAGTGAGTCTGTGTTCTCTCTTGCCCTGCTCGTTACACAACTGCCTGATGACCGCACAGTGAATTCCCAGCTCCCTGGGCTGCAGCAACAGCAAAACCCCTCCGCATGGAAAACACGCTTTGCAAACACAGAGTGGGTTTTTTTCTCTGAAGCATCCTGATATTTGAGCAGGAGCGGTTTCGGCTGCTCCCGGCGACTCACAGGCTAGGAGGGGTGGTCGGCTGCCAGCATGAGATGTTCATCCCCTGATTCCTTCTAAAAAGGGAGGGCGTAAACCGCGAGTCCAGACTTCTCCGCTTATTCAAGCCATCGGCAACAGTCCCACGGAAATGACTTGGTTACTGTAGATTTTATGCTTCCCCCTGCCCCTCCCAATCTTCCAAAGCCTTTATAAATATCCACAGCAACCTAGAAACAAATGTAAAACTGACTTTGACAGTTTGGCAGGGAAGTGTATCATTTATATTGCATCATGACAGCGTCCTATTTTATGCCTGGTCCGGCATGGAACACTGCTGCCATATGTTGCTTAAACTATGGTTAAAATAGCTGGGTTTTCTGCTCACATTCCTACACTATTTTTGGCAGATGAGCCTCGCCTGATCCAGCACAGCTGGTTTTCCTCCCCTGCCCTCTCTTTCAGATAAAAGCATCAAGCTCTGTATTGCTGTTATTTGATGGACAGCTGCTGAACTCTGAGTTTATCCGCTACAAACGATGCCTCTAGTTATTTGCATAACAAGATCCACGAAGACACGAGGATTTGGACTTCAAATGGATGCTCAGAAACACATTCCCACGGCGTTTCCTTAGCTGTCACCTACTTCCCTCTGCCTCCGACAAGGGTGTCGGGATGCAGCAGCTCTGCGGGTGTCAGGATGCGCAGGCATGCTGGAGCCCTGGCCACAGCAGGAACTGCAGTAGCTGGTACCAGGCTTGTCCTGATGCTCCATTCAGCCCTTGGCCTCTGGCGAGACGGACAAACCAGACCATCTGCAGTGGCGGTTTGTAGGACACAGGCTCTTGCTTCTCAGGAACTTGGCCAAGCCACCAAAAAGCAAACATTTTAGACATGTATTTATTTTACCCTGTACTTTTCCCAAGGGTGCTCTCTGCCTGAGCAGCTAATTATATCGCAGGCATTGCGCTTTTTAACATTTACACAGAGAAAGCATATGTTCAAACAGATGTTTGTGATGAAACCAAGAGGATTCCAGCTTCCCTATAGCCCCATCAGTAACGTGTGATAGAAACTATTCCACAGCAAAGCCCTGCCCCGAGCCTCACCCAGTGACTGCATGGACTGAGCTGGGACATGGGTGGCTGCAAGAACCGAGCTGGGGCTGTAAATAAGGGGACTGCTGTGACAACAGCCCTGCGGCCTCGCCGCCTCATCGGCACACACCCCATCACACCCCTCCAGCCCAGCAACAGGCAAGCACTGAGGCAAGAAAGTTTCTCACTCTTTTTGCTTTCAGAATAATGATGCTAATGTCAATCATAATGACAATGATGTTTGCAAAGGCTACTCCTGGTCTAAGTAACGTGCATTTTATATCCCCCATCATACTGAAATGCAAGAGCTTTCTACATGGGGTCACCGGGTGCTGTCGTTTAACGGAGTGGTAAGAGGCTGTAAGGAGATGTGCTGATCCTGAATTACCATCACTGACTTCTAGGGAGCTCTGGTGGCAGAGCTGAGTGCTGGCTGCAGAAAGGCAGCCTAAGAACCTGAATTTCTTCAGAGCAACGTTATACACACATACACACACACATGTGTGTGTGTGTGTGTACACATACACACACACATGTGTGTGTGTGTGTACACATATATATTATTATTATACATTATATATTATTCTAATATATATGTTGCTGTTTATATAATATATAAATTATAATAAATATACAATAATTTATATAATGTATAAATATCGTATATTTTTATCTATATGATTTTATAAAGCCTTGCATCAGAACAGAACAGAGAAGAGGAAATAAGGAGGAAAGGGTCTAGTCCCAGCAGTGAGGTTCTTTCATTGAACACCCGAGCCACTTCTGTACTAGCAGAAGAGAACCCAAAAGCAAAAACTCAGTTGAAAGAGAAATGAAACAACTGAGAAAACCACCGCAAACCAAATCTAGGCAAAACGCAGTAAGTCAACAGAAAAACCTTCCCATGAAAGGAAAATTGTGGGTTTGGGTTTTGAATTTTTCTCCTTTTAATCGCCTAAAATGTAATCTGCAACAGAGAAATCAAACTCTCCTCCTGGTGCTGGACTTTGGTGGGTGTGCAGGACACTGTGCAAATCTGCTTGCGTGATAGGGGGCCATAAAAGCTTTCCACCCTGCAAACTCCTTCCAGCTCAGCACAGACCTGCTCCTCAGCCCCTCAGCAAGGAGACCCTGGTCCTCTCACTCCTCCCCAGAGCACCACGCCATAATCGTCCTCCCCGCTGAACTTCTCCTTTCACAGCCTATGTGACTAAATATCAGTTTAAAGCAGCCCATAGGGAACAGCTACATATTTGGGATGGCAACAAGAGGAGCTGATTTGCTCTGCTTCAGCAGCCCGCTCCTGCACCCAGGGAGGCAGGACAAGCCATCAGCTTGATTCCCAAATCCGGGAGCCTACTCCATGGACCCAGGGAGAGGAGAGAGAGAAACATCAATGCAATTGACTGAGCATCTGGCAACAATGTTTGTTCTGACTTTCAGTAAAATATTATGCAGACAGATCTGTTTTTCTCTTTGGCTTTAAAACACGCTCTTTAAAATCTGACATTTGCATTTTGGGAGGTGCATGCTCACTTACATCGAGGCTCCTTTACAATGACCTAATTTGAGGTCCCTTAGTACTGTCAAAACTGAGCAGAGGTTCCTTAGTGTAAAGTGATAACCAAGCTCTGCAAGGTGCATACAGCAACTCTGAAATGCCACATCTAAACCCAGAGTTGGTAGAAGCACGAAATGTCGATTCCACCGTCCAGCATCAGGCATCAGTGCTGGCGGCACAATTTGTCAAGCCTCCAAAAATCATCATAAACTAGGAATTACTAAAAAAAAAAAAAAACCACCCCAGCATACATACAAGACAGAATTTGAAAAGACAACAGAAAAAAACCTTTTTTCTTACCTTCGGTAGCTTTATTTACAGCTGTTAATGTGCTCAGGACCTTGGAGAACTGTTCTCCGGTGTACAAATCATGTGGATCAAATACCTGCGAAAGAGGAACGTGGTCAGTTGAGCCCAAAACATCTCACTCCAGCCATCTGAGCAGCCCACGTTGCTAGAGGGTGACAGCGAGGATTAAGTAACCCATATGTCTCTGCAGGGGTAGGGTATTTATTCAGGGGTGATGAGTCCCATTTCCTTTGTAGCGAGTGAACTCCTGGGGCGCCGGTGGCAGGCTGCGTGGGAAGGGCAAGGGACCCACCAGCATTTGGAGCGTAATACTGGGGACAGGGAAGGAAGAAATCGGTGCTGCCTGCAGAGAAGAGACTCCTCAGAAAATCACGGAGAAGGTTATTGCTTGCCTTGAGGGAAGGAAAGATTTTGCTGCTATTTTTGTTATCGAAAGCTGAAGAGATTGAGGCTGTACATATATATGTATATATACACACACATATTTTCCACAGCAGAAGAAACAAACACACAGAATTTTCTGCTATTGCAATATGGCATATATAATACACTTACATTTTTTTACAGGAAGCCAAAACCAGTTATTTTATGTGCAAAAATTCCCATCTAAAGATTTTGTGTTGCTAAGCCTCAACAGCAAAACAGATATACATAGTTAGCAAGGGCTTGTTTTCTATGACTGGTAACCTGGACCTTGTACACCCAGCCCTTCAGAAATCACCACCAGCACAATGAGGGGCAATCTGAGTTTCCAAAACACTGCAATCCCCTTTAACACCTGAGAAATGCCCTCAAGTTCATACAGACTGTACAAGTCCTACAATTAATGAAGCAAAGATAAGCAATACAAAAAGCCCCCGTTATTGGTACCACCAAGGCACCATCTGCTAATCCCCAAATACACGTCTTGCAGATGGAGACCACAGATCCACAAATCCAATGAACAGGAAAGATGATTTTAAAGCTCTCCCGGCAGACACCATCTACTTACAAACATTTCCAATGCACTAAGGAGTGTATCCTGCTAAACAAGTACACGAGCCTTAATTGCCTTTAGGGTAGTACTGCCCTTTAAAATGGCTCTTTCTTGCTTTCCACATGTAGCTCCTTGAGTACGCTTGGCATATTTCAAATAGGAAGGGGACTGGCCTCTTCCGCAGCCCTGGATGCTCGCGGCATCTCTTCCTCTCGACAGACACATCAGTGCAGCAACAAAGTCCAACACGGGCAGTACAAAGGCAGCTCTTTGTTGAGAATATATTTAAAAATTGACTCAGCCACTCAATACTAGGAGAAAGTCTTTACGCTAAAGAAATTTAATCCACGCTCAGAGGGGAAACAGCCTGCCATCATTACAAATATTAAAATCAGTAGCCCCGCAGCTCCGATTCCATCTACTGCTCTGCACATTTCAGGGACATCCCCACCTACCTTGGGCTGTTTCCGAGCTGATCTATCGTCCGCGCTCGCTTGGGTTTGCTCCTTCGGACCACGCGGACCCCATCCCCTCTGCCAACTGGTGCGTGAACTAGTTTTCCTGCCTTGCAATTGCAGCCACTGCTATCTGAGCATCGCCTCCAGCCCTAAGCAGCGACGTTAGCGTCTCCGTGGAAAGGGAGACGGTAACGGAGAGCCCGGGCGTGCGCTGACCCTGTTGGCAGCCGCTGGAGGATGCAACATTACAGTAATGCACCTTCACCCTCCTGCCAAGCAGAAGAGGAAAGTAAACAGTGAGGCTGGGATGTTTGCATGAATGTCTCTGGTGTGTCACTTTCTCAGTCATACCCGTTTTCCTCCACTTCAGTAAGTCCAGAAAAACAAGTCCTGTCTTGAATGAATGGCATTTTTTTTTTTTTTTAAGGACCAAAGTAGTAAAATACATCCCTGATCCTTCAATGCACAGAATAATGCCGTAAGCTCAGAGTCATCAGACTGACAAAGTCCAGAGGAAAATGGTGGCAGGAGGGATATGCAAAAAATTCTAGCACAAAAGCAAGCAATAACTTTTAGGACTTTTCTTCATGGCGAAATTGTCTGGAATAGCTACTGTGGAACAACAGCTATGTGGAAAACTCTTCTGGATCAGCTACTATAATGTAAATATACTCTGCAGCTTGTTCCAGAATAAATTCATCATACAGAAAAGTCCTCATTTATAAGCTAAAAATTACTTTTTCCAGCACAATCCATCCATAATTCCATTCCTAACTAAAAGACAAGCTGCGAGGCTAGAAGAAAAATAGAGGGGAGAAAGGCTTTTTTGCTCTCAGCTCATGGAAGATCTGGTGGAAAGTAAGTAAAACCCCACTTAAATCTATGGCTCTCATCTGAGGATCTACATTAAAATGGAGATTCTGACTTTCAGAATCACAGACTGCAGCTGCCCTTGGTGAAACACTCCAGCTGCTCCATCAGGCATCACACCGGGAGAGAGAAAACCTGCACTGCTGCACCACCAGTCCTCCTCGGAAAGACAGCAAGAAGGTAAGGAGGGGCCGGTGCTCGCAGGGCAGTGACCAGAAGAGCACCCAGCTTTTCGGGAGGGACGAAAAACCAAACCCAGGTGCACCTAGCAAGTTATCAGCACCCAAAATCCTTGTAGCGGGATGGAAGCTGCAGAAAAGTTAGGGGAAGCCGGGTTGTGTTTCGAACCTGAGCTGTTCCATCTGCACAAACTATTTCCACAGTTAGGCAAAACCCCGGCAAACCTCAAGCTGGGTGCAAAGCCCAAAGCTCGGCGCGACCGCGACCCTTCATCCAAACCCGAGGACGAGGGCTTGAGCCAGATCGTCCCACGCCCGCTCCCACTGCCAGCGATGCCGGCGTTTCGGGCGCTCGCTAACCCCAGCTGCTCCCTACCAGACGTGCCTCTTGCCTTCAGCGGGAGCGGCGGCACGGCCAGACTCCGCCGGCTCTGCGAAAACCGGCGAGACGGAGACAGGCAGGCGGCCGGGGAGCGCCTTTCCCAACCGCAGAGCCAGCCCTCCTCGCCGCGCC
>NW_008796175.1:166095-190816 GCF_000699145.1 Aptenodytes forsteri | reverse complement strand
GCCTGGGGGGGAGAGGGGGGAAAGAGGGCGGCAAAGGGGAAGGGAAGAGGGAGGGAAAAGGGGGGAGGGGAAGGGAAAAGGGAAGGGAAAAGGAGGGGAGGGAAAGGGGAAAAGTAAATCAGGAAAGAGGGGTAAGAGGAAAGGAAAGAAGGGAAAGGAAAGAAGAGAAAGGGAAAGGAAAGAAGGACAGGAAAGAAGGATAGGAAAAATGAGGGGGAAAGGACAGGAAAAGAGGAAAATCCAGACTATTGAAATGGTAATTACAGCGTTTTTGCACCCCTGAGAAGGGAAATGCTGCAGAAAGGCCTGTAGATGAGGCACAGTTCAGTGGAGGCAGTGAATTCTCAGAGACAGCATGTCCTCGCCACAGCGAGCACGGCGCCTCTGCTGCGTGTGCCCATATGTTCAGGGAACACTCTCCTGTGGGGAGTACGAAAATCCCCGGACACTTCAGTACCACAGCAGGCTGCAGCGTGGAAAGGGAGCAAAGCACTCTACTGACATCCAGGGTGAAGCCCGGCTGTAGGTCCCAACCCCGTGCAGGGACACAGGGGTATCGGAGACACCCCATACACCTGCGAGCCGGAGGTCTCTGGAACACTGGGTCACTCTGAATTCAGACATGCCCATTCCCCAGTGCTTGCACTGGTCGGTGCTGGGCTGAAGCTTTTGCTTTTGACATTACCCATCTAGGAAACCAGGAGGGAAGCCAAAGCACAGCAGGCTTTGGGAGCAAATGGATGGGGAGCCAAGGGGGTGATGATTTTTCCTCTGCCTTCCCAAGCCCTCAGTCCAAGTAGAAATGGATTGGTGAACGTTGCAAGCACCTCCAACTGCAGAAATAGCTTCAGTTCTGCTCACGATGGCAATGACGCGCTGCATGCTCTATGATTGTCCTGGACAGTCAGGTTTAATCCAGCTATTGATTTATCTTGCAGATACCGTTCTTAGTTCACAAAATTCAGCCCCTTGCCAGAAGTTTTGTGGTCGTATTAGCAATAAAATGCTGCTGCTGAATGAAGGTCTTGTGCTTCTTCAGCTGTAAATGATGCTCAGCTATGGAGCTGCTGTTGTTATATGCACAGTGGCGTCAATAGCCAAGGTGAAGACTAACAGTTCCCATTTGTGCCCTCAAGAACAAGCTAGGCCAGGAGCTTTCTACCTGATTTTTTTTTTCTTTCCTCGTTATCTTTTCCCTGTGTCTTCTAAACTAGACTGCACCTGGCCATCAGGACAGAACCTCTTGCCTTCCACTTTCCACCTCAATCCGCTTGCAACCGGCTGTCACTGCCTTAGCAGTACTCACTCACTGGACCAGATCTTGGGTCATATGCACAGCCCAGAGGCTGAAGCCACAGCCCAAATGAAGCACAATCAGGTTATCTGCACTGTTCCTCAGTCCAAACCACCAAAGAATCCCCCAAGGACAGTTAAGCTCCAAAGAGGTGCCTGCGTCCTCTGCCCAGTCCTCTGTCTCAGCAGAGCTGGCTGATAGACGTTCTTATGACTTGGATCAAATTCCAGCACTGAAAAGCAGTCGGAAAATTTTAGACACAGTCTCATTCTTTCACCTAATTACAGCACTTGTCTAGTTAGAAGAAGGTGTTGATTCCCCTGCTTGCCTTCTTTTTTAGGACTAACACATTTGAAGCAGCAAATCTTTGCAGGCTTCAGTCCTGGGCTGAAGCTAAGAAAGAGTTTGGTTATTTATACCCTGCAATGAGATGGACTCTTCCAGCTCACACCACCAGCCTGTAGAGCTGCTGCAACTTAACAGAGCCACCTCAAAGCAGGAAGGTCACAGAGTGTCCAAATGTTTCACTGTTCCTGTAAAATGGGAGAAGGTGCTGTTTGCCTTGCTGTGTCTTTCTTCCACTTCCTAAGATTGAGTTACCAGGACAACAAAGAAGAAGGGTAGGAGGGAAGTGCATATGTGTAGCTCCGCAGGAGTAACCTCTTTGCATGCCCTCCCACTGGAAGAGATTGGCAAGCAGTATCCGTTCAGTGGCAGGTGGGACTTGGGTTTCAACCAAATGCTGTTGGAAACCCTGCCTTCCACACTGATCACCTTCCCTGCACGCTAGCAATGCTCAGTGATGTATTCAGCTCCAAATGGCAGCTATACAAACGTCTATGACAGAAACAAAAACAAATTCAAGGCAGAGTATGAGGGTAGCCACTGCTTTGGCAAAGTACAATGAAGCCATGGGATGCTAGGATGGGATGCTCATGTCACGTATGAAGTTTCATGCTTGAGGTTTCCCAGGATGAGGCCTTTTGTACAAGTCAGTATCCAGAGTAGAAGTTCTGAGCTCTGAATTTCCTCAGAACATCCTCTTTTGCTCACATCTGCAACAGGAACAGAATCTCTGACTTTAACATACACTTGTCGGTCTCAAGACAGGAGAAGTGGCTCAGACCCAGTCCCAGGCTACTTCTTCATATCTAAGGAACAGGAGTTCTCTGTGGCACTTGGAGAAGGGCAGAATTTGACAGAACCACTAGGGTTTTCTTGTCAAATCCAAAGTCTGGGTAAGCAGCAGGATGGCAGTCAGGGAATTCAAACCTATTAAAAGCAAGGAGCTTTCCTGATGTTACTCCTTTCTCAAGCTAGGTTACTGGAGCAGAACAGGTTTTCTATCCCATGCTCATCTTCCTTAGACGTAACACCAGATCACTGCAACTTCCTTGCTGACAGACCTTGGAACCAGAAGGTTCCCTGCCTGTTCTGATGCTCCAAACATGCTTTCAGAGTAAATGTGCTGCAGAGAAACCCGTCTAAAGGGCAGCGGTCCTTCCCAAGGCAAACTAAGCATCAGACATGAGGGAGGACCACCTATAGGTATGCTTCTTAGAGTCTCTTTGCCAAGAGGGTCCAAACAGGGCAGCATTTAGAAGGAACAGATGGCAGAGGGTTTTCATGTCTCCTCTGGCTTTGCCTTCAGAGCACTCAGAAAAGCGGGCGATACGGGAGGAGAAGAGCCAGAGGGAAGCATAAGCACTCTGACTTGTGCCATGTCTTGCCCACCATCTCAGCTGTCCTACCTTGAGCGTTCCTCTGCCTGAGGCTACAGAGAGGAGCCAGGAAGAAGCAAAATTCCTGTCTTCACTTGGTGTTCTAATGTGACTTAGTATTTTGGAAAAAAATAAGAAGAAATAATTTTCATTTTGCTGCAAAATTTAAACTCGAGCTCGAGAGATTTGAGCTTTTATTCAGCTTTTGAGGTCTCCTTTCACAGCAACCAAGATAGGGGCAACCACATGAGAACCAGGGAAGTTACTGAAGGGTCAGAATATTTCAAAGATTAAGGGGGTTATAAATCAGAAGAAAAAAGAAGTCAGAAACCTTTTCTTAAATTAAAACTAAGGAAGAAAAGGCACGGGGAGGATCAGGGCAACACCCAGAGCTGGACACACGATGTTTGCTAGTTCCTAGTATCTGAAAATTGTGGAGTGTGACTGCAATATCGCAGAACTGGCTTTCAAAACTGTGTGTTAAAGCACAACAGTTGAAGACTGTTCCCTTGTCCTATCTTTTAGCTGTTTAAGGCTCCTATTTTTTAATATTTTCTACCACAACCATCATGATTAGTTTTCAAATAGAAAAATAAACTCTCTAAAAAACTGAGGAAATCACATGGTCAGTACTAGAAGACTGGCAACAACTGATTTCTGATGCGATAGGCCTTCAGTGATTCTATATATATCTGCTCTTAAAACTGGGCTGCTGCAGCAGGCTCTGAGAAGTGCATTACTGGGAAACAACAGGCTAGTGAAACAGTTCTGGAATGAGCAAATTTTCATGCTGGTTAGCTAAAAAACTCTAAAGAGAAGAAAGGCTCTTTGCTTGTTTAGACCTTCAAAGGAAAAGCGCAGGAACAGAGCTACCATGGGTTGGACTTTTCTCACTGTGGTGCACGAATATTCTGTGTAACACCCAAGGATGCTGTCCCCGCTTCTGGCAGAATTTGTCTTCGGAATAGATTTTTTTCCACAATGTTGAGCATATTTCAAATGAGACAGTGACGACTCTGGGTTACAGGGTTCTTTTTTACTGTAGGAATTTAAGTGTGATACAGAAGTCTTTACATTTTAAATCGATATGCACTTAGTAAAAAATTTGATAGCAAAATTAGCTGAACTCTTAAGTGATTCATTTAGACTCTGATCTTGCAAATATGAGCTATGCTTAAGTGTAAGAATCAGCATACAGATAGGATCAGGAATAGCCACTGAAAAGGTGTCTTTTGTCTTCATTAGGATTATTTTTATGTGTAAGGATCAATTTCATAGTACGTCTTTGGCAGAATCCCACGCAAGTTGCAAGGGGATGAAAAATACTGCAGTATTAAAAATATTTCACCTTCATATTAAAGCAAGGCTAAAACCTTGCAGTCCCTTCTCTCTAATAATGAAAAAAAAAAAGTAAACAGGTCCACACTGCTTAACCCTGTTTAGACAGACCTCCTGTTGTTGCTGCATGTATTTCTACCTGACCATTTAGGTTTGTCTCAAAAGACGAGAAGGAATCTGTTAAGCTCACAGTCAATACACTCCGTTTCCAAATTCTCCAGACAGAATATTAAATTATCCATGCTCTAATTTAGGTTATTAATACAAAAGATGAGGAATGACTACTGATTTCATCCCTCTGGTATCTGGCTTCCTTTCAGAAGGCTAATAAAACAAGCATGTTACGACAGTAAAAGCAAGGATCCAATTTAACTTACCTCCACTTTAAGGAGTGCACAGCCTTTCAAGAACTCTTGAATATTACTGATGCAATCAGCTTCATTTTTAGGCTCCAGGCAATACTAAAGAAAGAAAATCCACTGAGATCATTGCATTACCTTCCGTATAGCCTCTATTCAGAAGGCCTGCATGAATATTGACATGTGCGTTTTATACTGAATTAGGGAAGCTTCTTAAGGGGGCGGATGGGGGTGGCAGGCAAGCTGTCGAAGCAGGAAGAGCGAGCCACTGGAGGAAGTGATGCATACATCGAAATGGTCGGCATCTTGTTTTGAATGTCAACATATGACAGTGCCCTAAGTGACAGTGGGAAATTGATGACCTTTAAGAACACACTGCCCCCAACCATCGCATATAAGCAAAAGATAAGGAGCTCACAAAACTGATTTTTGCATAAGAAATAAAGGCTTGTTTTACAGGGTGGAGAAACTTTTTTTTTTTTTTTTTGATTAAACAGCTTCTCTTCTGTGTTGCCATTTCCTCTCTCTCATTGGACTCCTTCCCTTTTTTTCTCCTGCAGTTACTTATCACACTTTTGGACTGTCTGAATATATGCCTCGTAAAACTGTAATAGGAGGTACTTACATGGCTTAAATAGCTTCAGTACCAATGGATTTGCTGGCCTTGGGACAGTTCAAAATGGCATGGATGCAAGGTTTGTTATTTATTCCTAACCTAATCTGCTTCTCTAGTGTATTTCCTGACTAACAAAGTATTTTACAGTAAGAGTTCTGAAAGTGAATATATTTAGTCGTAATTTATGATATTTACGTAAATAGACAAACTGCATATCCTTCTATTCAAAACCAAGGTATTTTGATCTCTGGTAGGCCCGGTATTTCCTGCCACTGAATGAACACGCCTAACTCAGCCAACTGCAACCTTTCAGGGTTTTTTCTGGATGTAGAGACAAAAGTCAAAGAACTAAAGCTACAATCATACTTTGCCCTCAATTAGATACAACTAATATCTGAAATGTGAAACATTCATCTCTCTGATGCTCCTCGCTCATCTTACCAAAGAAAACCTTACCTCGAAATGACCAGGGCAGTATTTTACTGAGCAGTGCTCCATTTCAGGCTAGCAAAATACATCTTAAAGCGTTACCTTTTCTGCAGATCCCGGAAGAAGTCGATTAATGAGTTTACAAAGCACAGTTCCATCTTTCAGAGAAGTTTTCAGGAACTCCTCTGGATCATCTACTATTTTCTTAGGGGAATTTAAAACTCCTAATGAAATAAGCCACGTTACGATTTGTTCTTCTGGATTCATCTTGGACAGTTCTGCCGCCAGCGCAGTTCTCCTGTGCAGCAGCTTGCTGGAACCCACATCCGTGATTACATCTTCCTGCCTCTGCTGCTGCTTGCGGAGCTCAAGTGTGAAACTTCTTTTTTGCTCAGCACAGAAACTCACCAAATCTTAAGAACCAGAAGTACTGTTACTCTAAGGTAAGAAACTTTTCAATAAAAGTTTCTAGCGCTCTGTTACTTTAAAGAGAGGCAGTGAAAGCAGACCTTTCACTACACATTTTCATTATTGAAAATACAAGTATTTTATGTGGATTTTTTTTCCACCAAAAAGATCTTACCTAGTGTCTTCCTCCTTGTGGCAGCTGGCATCCTATCATCTGGTAAACTTGGTCGTAACTTGTGGCTATTGCCCAAAGAAGTAAATTTGTCTTTAGTACTGTAAATGATGAGGTATTTGCAGCATTGAAATTGAACTTCACACTAAAGATGCTTGGGGGTAAACGTCACACTAAATAATAAACATTTTTCAACTTTATGTGGCAAACCGAGTTACTAGAATTGCCTTTTATAGTAGTTTTCTATTTTGAAGATCTGATTTTTGAAAATAAATTCTGATCATGCACTTTATGTAGAAAAAATTTATTTTTTCAACTATCTTATACAAGAAGTGAACATATAATCCAAAATGGTTTTTTGGAACATGATAATCTCTCAAAACAAACATCTGAATAACTTTGAAAAGTTCATAAATTTAGTCATCCAAAGCTGAGAATGAAATGTCCCAACTATTTTACTTGTCCTATTAAAACGCCCCTTTCCACCAGCTCTTCAGGATCCATCGTATGGAGTAGTATCAGTTTCTCACCCTGCTCTGGGACAGTACTAACCATCACTTATTGAGCATAGCAATTTAGAAAAGTCTGGTCATCTTGCCATTTTCTTCTCCTTTTTAACTGTCATTTCACCAGAACAGGTGGAAAATGAAGCAATTCTCTGTTTATGATGCCAAGGAATTTGGAGCATCATGGATTGAAGCAATACAACAGGAAACAAATTATGCTAGAGACCAGAGTTTCTCAGTGACAACATTCTGAGCCCATTCCTAACCCTGTTACTTGGAGCAACTGTTTTCAAGACCTCAGTGCTCTCAAACTGCTTAGGCTAGTAATTTAAGGGGTAGGGAGAAATACAACAGCAAAAGGGTAAGTTATATACAATAAATATGCATGGTTTTGTGTCTCCACTTTCCAGGTCTTGCGACTGGTAGTGGGACCTACGTAAGGAGCATTTCTAACAGCCACCAGTAAGGGATCAGAATTGCCCTTTTAGGGTTAGACAGACTTTTGACCTTTATGAGGATGTGGGGATGAGTTCCAGTTCTCTGTTGTATGGAAATACTAGTAACAAGCTGCAGCCAGTGTGAACGATAAAGCTGGCTGAAGCTGAATCACCACCTCATCGCCATCTGGTGAAGTACATCTACAACTATCCATATGTGTGCAAAACATTTCAAATTTATGACTAATTACAAGAACTTTAGGGTTGGTTTTTTTTCTTTTTCCAGTTCTCATGAGCACTACTATTTTGTATGAGTACTTGCAGTCTCTTTCGTAGCTTGCCTTTTCTTTTTCCAAATCTGTAGTAGGCAAGACAACTGCTAATGCTCATTCACCTACCGGGGACAATCATTTGTATATGGAGGACATCCACTTCAGTCATCTCATCAGAACATACCAGTTTCTGATGTAAGAGCAAGAGAAATATTTCAACACAGGAAAAATTACACACCTGCTTCATTAAACTCAGTGTTACAAACCTGAAGAGTACTTCACCCACTCCCTCCTCTAAAGCAAACCTTTTTTTGTGTAGATAGGCAGGTTTAGTTTCACGACTATTTCACATGCAGCTGTTGCCGCCAAGCAGATGTTAATGGTTGCAACTACAATTAAATGAAAGTGCTTCCCACATCTTGAACACTTACCAACTGCTTGAAAGACCTGGAGACATACGCATATTCAGAAAGCCCAAAAATTTAAGGCATTTCCGATTAGCCGCCTCAAGGCCAACCTTACATCCTTCAGAAAGGACCCATCTAGAAGTGTTCCAGCTTGTTCACCCACCCCACACTAAAATTCTGTGGCAAATCCAGGGTATGAAGGTACAGCCGCCAAGCAAGGAACAGTTTCTGATCTCGTCTTTGGAAAAGACTTCAACTTTGGTTATTTGCTGACAGGGACAAATCAAATTAATTGTCAATCATCTCTTGCAGAGTCAACCTCCACCCCGAAGTTACAAATACACTTTTATTTGCAGCCCGATTTAGACCAGTGATGACTATATAGCACAGTATTATTTAAAAAATAAAAAAGGGAGGTGGGGGGTGGTCTATACCCAATTATCAAAGGACTGATGGCATATACATCAGTAACAGCATGGTAACAGGAGCAAGTTAAGAATAGCATTCAGATGTTCAGAAAACATTCTAGAGTGATTCTCCTCAAAGTCACTCACTTTTATGTAACTTGCTCTTTTTTTCAGCATAGAGGGAAAACACCCAATACAAAGAACAACGCTAGAGTATTTTTCTGCTGCAAAATCTACTGATGTCTTACATTTAAACTAGTGACTTTCAGTGATGAAGTTTGAGTCAGCACATGAGCTAATTTACATTGGTGGTACATTCTCATTATTTAGCATTTTAGGCAGGTATCATTCTTTTTTTGTACGATAGCTCATATGTTGGCATTAGATTTTAGTCAGGATGATCTATTTTAGCCTAAACAGCAGTACCCAGACTATAAGCTACTGCTGAAAAAGGAATTTCTTAATACTACAGCTTATTATTCTTTCTTGCAGAACGTAACACTTCTCTGAAACCACCTTGTAACAATATTACCGCCATCAATATGTAACACTAGTAATCTTTTTTACCATGCAAGTGTTGCTAAGTAACAGGTATTTTATTTTAATAAAAAAAACCAAAACCCATAATGCTTTTGTTTAACAGTAAATTTATTAGCCCTGGGAAATACTGCAATTCTACCCATCTGCTACATACAGGCAGACTTACTCCTAGAATCTGCAGTGATATTCTTGTCCCAAAACCCAAAGGTAGTTTTAAATCCCTAGACAAGGTACGCATGCTTTTTCTTCTTTAGCTACTCATTATAAACTGAGTGTTAGTTGTTTAAATGAGATCAGTTTATATCTACCACAGAAAAAGTCAACATAAACTTTATTAGCCGTGACTGTTTAAGTACTTCAGTCAATCTGAAGTTAGTTTTCTACATGAAATACCGGTGCCTGAGGATTCCCCTCTCATACGTTGGCACATCAACATATATGCAAGATAAAAATGCATCAAAACCAAGGCAAAGTTTTGAAGAAAGCATCTTGTTGCAAGAGATGCAGTGCTGTCTGGAGTTTTGCAAGAAGCTAGTACATATGAGAACACTAATTATTCTGGGGATTTATCACTAATATCATCTCTGTACATCAACGCTTCCTTCCTCCCATCCAGAAGGCCTGGACAATTATAAAACTGTTAATTTAAGAACATAGTAAAACTTTTCATGGTTTCTTGATGAAGAATTTGTAACAATTTAGTCCTCTGTATTTGAGAGGATTAAAACTCACTTTTATGCAACTTGCTCTTTTTTTCAGCACAAACGGAAAGCACCCTATGTAAAGGGCAACCTTGGAGTATTTTTCTGCTGCAGAATCTACTGATGCATGTATACTGACTAAAAAAAAGGCTCACTCTTGGAAGATGCTGGCTACGGCAGACAGCAACCGACTTCCAACTGAGAATTTTTTTTATATCCAGGAGATTAGTAGTGCTACTTTCAAAGGCAATTCTTGAATGATAACACAACCCTCTAAAACAAATACTGGGTAACACCACACTCAAAAGCCAAGCTTTATCAGTTGCATTTTGTTATCCTTCGATTTTCCAACGCATATCCACTGCTGAACTGCATTCTTCTAGTCACCGTAACTGAAAAAAGGAAATGCAAGTTAGTACACTCTCAGAAACCAAGAGACAGACAAAAAAAGCTAAATGATCTTCGAGTTGATTTTTTTTTTTTAAATATACACAATGTATACATTTGGATTATATTCAATCTGTCCCAACAGTATGAAAATACATCAATAGCTAAATACAATAATCAAAATTATCTGAGGACTACTTGTATTAATGCACACTCCTTGTACAACACTGTCTCCCTTGTACAACACTGTCTCCGGAGCAAGTACTAAGTGAAGCCTCTCTAATTCCTGCGCGTATCCCCCCTCCGAACTCTTGCCCACCACAAAATCCCACTAGCTCTTGACCACCTCAGCATGATACTCAAGAGTCCTGTAATAAACTGGTATACATACTGGTACTAATCTGTAAGTAATGATGTGCTAGAAATTAAATAAAACTTGTGATCAAGAGAAGGTGAACAGCTTGCTGAATGAGTACAATTACGTTGGTTTTTTTTACAAAGTTAGTATTACCTTTCCTGCCATGTAGTCAGTTAAGTTCTATTTACTGCTCCCTAAACCAACATTCTCACCATGCCTGTTAAGAATCTGGAAATGTTTATAAGCTGCAGAGTAGGCTGAGAAAGTGTACTTTTATCTTTAATATATTTATTAATTACACCATGGCCCACTACCACCAGTAAGTGACAAAACGTATCTAGTGAACTGAGAAAAAAAGCACTTCATTTTTCCAGAAGAGAGAAGCTTTTTCACTTGCCAAGAGTAATTAATCTTCAGCTTTCCAACTAATAGAGAATTGAAGCTAACATGGCACATACATATAAAAAAGTTGAAAACATTCTGACACAACCTATATGATGATTTGGCAAAACCTTTTAAAATCACCTAAGATGCTGCATATTAAAGACAGTATTCCATCTATTTATTAGAGGATTCATGATCTGGATCAGCCTTAAACTGTAAATTTAAAAATCAACTCCCGCTAATTTTTTGCAGGTTGGTGGGGGAGCAAGGGAGAAGAGCTTACTTTTAGACTATTTCCCTAGTCCACTTCGGTGCCATACTACTGACATCAGTCATTTTTGAATGAAAAGTGATTTTTGAATGACAAAAAGGTTAGGTTTTTTAATCTTTAAGACGACACCTACAGTTCAAATGGTGTCCTTTCCAGTAGGATTTGTGATTTAAATATTTCAACAGTCACGCTTAAGAGGACCACGAAGACAAGGAAAGTAACACTTTTTTGTTGGTTGAAATTTTATCAAGTAACAGAAAAATAAAAAGCTGGTCAGGTAGCAGCTTTTACTTTATTTAACTACATGCTTCCTTTGACTCAAAACAGAAAATACCCATGATGCTTCTGTATTTGATCTGAAATACAATCCAGTACCCTGAAATAAAAGTGTATTTTTAATTCTTTATCAAGGTAACAGTAGCAATTTATCAGGAGTATTTACAAAGTATTACTGGCATATTCTGACAAAAGCATTGCACAGGTATTTATGCTGAGACTCTAAAAAGAATAAACTGTAAGCCAACTGAGATGACAAACATCACACAGTATTCAACAGAACCTATCCTTCACACAACATGAACTTCCCTGAAATCAGTGACCATGTGTCAGATGAACAACACTGTACCAACTACAGCTTTTTCTTTTCACAATTTCCAAGTTGGTTCTCAAAAGCAGTATTTGAAACTAATAGCAAAATATGTTCTTACGTTTACCGAGTACTTTGCAAACTAATTAAAAAAAATACATAAAAAGTACACACACTTCTTGCATAAATACTTCCCTTGGAAAAGGGATTTGTCCTTATCCTTCACTCTATACTAGATTTTAACAGACTTTGCACACATTAAACGTTATTTCCTTTTAATAACAATTATTTCGTAGAAAAGTTTTCTGAAAAGCTGTATTAGCATGACAGCCAGTACCACTTTTTTTCTTCTCCTAGTGAGCTATCAGAGAAACAGAAGAGACAGTCACTCTTCCACATACAAGTCTTGGAGACAGTTGCTCCTACATCTACTTGAAAAATAATTTTAATGGGGTAGGCTTCAAAATCATGAAACACAGCTGACCTACAAAGTTTTAAACCATTCTGGAGATGCCTGGAGGTTTGCAATTTAATCCAAGGACCTCTGCAGAGATCAATTCCTAATCAAAGATTATACTCAGTATAATCATTAAATTGCATGTTCCGCACATTTAACAAGACTGATTAAATGTCTGTACTGACATTTATTATTTCAGTTCAGATTTGTATGGTCTGGTCTCATGAAGATTCCTAGACTAAGTACTCTCTGCAGCATGATTTAAAGTGCATTTATGATCAGATTTTATGTTCAGCCATACCCAAATTGGACCAATTTCTGCACATCAGAAGTCTCTCGCTGTCATTCCTAACTTGGTAGACTTAAAAAGCCTACTTAAATCTCCTCCTCCAAAATTCAAACAGCAAGTTGAAAGCATTATTTAGCCACCAAGAATGTCCATCCAAATCTGTAAACACAGAACCACCAGAAATCTTCCTTCCAGCTATTATACTAGTATAATATTTACCTTATGTATTGGTACAGGCACCACCCATCTCTGCCATCAACACAGATGAACCAGAATTACTTCAGTGGCGTCTTCTAGAAGTTATCATCCTGCAATCAAGAGAAGATACAACAAATTGAGAAAAGTACATTTTATGGCACAAGTCAACCTATAGTGCTTCCCCCCATTTCAAAAAAGTCACAAGCTTGGGTTTGCAGATTATTCTGTTGCAAGTTTTACTACCTCTCTTTTAAGTGGTGGAGGATTCACTGGCTTGGAATGGACTGGAATGGCTTAGTGATAGGTTGCATGGCTTATGGATTCTCATTCCTTTTCAATGGTGCACTGCCGTGTTAAATCCATAAATTGCACGACAAAATTTACTGAGGACTAAACAGTAGTACAAAGCTTTTGGGTTTGTGCCTTTTTTTTTTTTAGTTGGAGGTCTTCATGTCTACTATATTCAAGAGCATCTTTTGAACTTCATGGCTTTACCTGAGTCATAACAACTTGCCACAGGTTCTGCCACATGTACTAGATATCCCTGTAACGCAGTGTCAAACTAAACAGAGTCAGGCATCCAACTAAACGTCAAGTTTGCAATGGCTTGCTTCAAACTCCCAATAGCCGAGCTGGTATTTGTCAATCTAATTCTTTATTTCACAAGGCTTTAATTTTGTTTAATATAGTATATGCAGCCTCTTTAAGCATCTTCACTGAGAGATACTGGGCACCAATTACCCCCTCCCAACCCTACTTGGCAATATTCTGTCTACAGTGAGCTGCATTATGTCTTTAGTTTCAAAATTGGTGCCATAAATGCTTTTATCCAAGAAGAAATGTTGAATTTTGAGAACTTCTAATGTATTGAAGTATTTCTTTTCCTTTTTTTTTTAATCTAGACAGCACTTCCATTGCCATAATGTGCAGCTTGTCTCACTGTACTAGAAGATAACTTCGTTTAATTTTGACTTAGACTGAAAAACTAGTTTGCTTTGCTTACCATCTTTGCTGTTTCACAGGCATTTGATGCTTTAAATCAGCTGTGGAATGCTGAAAGATTCACTTGTTTTTATGAAGCCATAAGCCTTTGAGAAGTTGGAGAGAAAGACTTCTTTGCTTATCTTATTTTCTCCTTTGGAATCAAAGATGTTCCTTTAAAAGTGAAACACTACAGAGTTGCAAAAATTTGAAACAGTATGAGTAAGCATCGTTTTGCAGCTTCTTTGATGGAATTGGTCAACTTTTTATTTTTTACAGTATTCTGTAGCTGACTTACATGTACATGATTTATTTGGAGGGGAGATCTTTGCAAACTCCCCTTGAAACAGTAGGAAGGCAGAAAATAGTATTATCCACTTGCTTTTTCGGGTTAAGCGAATGATATCCTCTATTTTTCTTTACACAAGGATCTGAAGGCATTTTGTACTGGGAACACTGTGACTTCAAATTCTAGGCAAAACTGAACTTTGTGTGGAATATCCCCACCACCCTCCAAATCACAAGCAATACTTTGTTTAAGAATGAGATGCTGAACATGTAGAACAATCCATCTCCATGTTAGATGGTTGGATGTTGTGTGGAAGATCTTAAGGACTGCTTGTTCCATTCATGAGGAAAATCAGATGGGAAGTGTGGCATTTCAGGGAAACTTTACTTTGAAAATTACAACACTAGTACACAGCTCAAGTTTTATACATTTAACATCTGCTTTTTGAAAGAAATGTTAACAATTTTGAAATGAAATTAAACATTGGTTTAACTTTTCCTCACAAAAGCATAAAAGTCATGGAGGGGAAAACTTAACAGGCAACAATAAAAAAAAGGTAAAAACAACTTTTCCTTTTAGTAGTCCTCTGGTAGTAAAGATAGAACAACTTCCACTTTTCTTTTTTTTTTTTTTTTTTTTTTTTTTTTTTTTTTTTTTTTTTTTTTTTTTTTTTTTTTTTTTTTTTTTTTTTTTTTTTTTTTTTTTTTTTTTTTTTTTTTTTTTTTTTTTTTTTTTTTTTTTTTTTTTTTTTTTTTTTTTTTTTTTTTTTTTTTTTTTTTTTTTTTTTTTTTTTTTTTTTTTTTTTTTTTTTTTTTTTTTTTTTTTTTTTTTTTTTTTTTTTTTTTTTTTTTTTTTTTTTTTTTTTTTTTTTTTTTTTTTTTTTTTTTTTTTTTTTTTTTTGGAGAAGTAATCTGTCTTGGTCCAAAAGTTTAAGAGTGTTTTTAGTATCTGCTTCTGCCTCCACCTCTATCAGATCTGCTTCCACCACGGCCACCACCTCTGGGTGCTCCGCGGCTTGAACTACTGTAAGAATCACGAGGAGGTGGATAGCCCCTTTCCATGGATGGGGGAAGACCCCTGTCTTGTCTTCCAACACGATCACGGCCACTTGAGTAGACATCACTTCTGCTGCTTGAGTAACTTTCTCGGCTTCCATATCCATCTCGTGTGCTGCCGTAATCATCATATCGACTGCTTCCACCATAAGATGGCGGGGGCCCTCGTGCAGGTGGAGCACTACGTGAGTTACCTGCAGGGTCAATGGTCAGGTAATATGGCAACACCATAAGTTATATATAACAATTTCAATCTGAATTTACAGAATTGCTGTTATTAAATGTTTACTGAAACTCTTTTGTATGTATTGAGATGTTCTTAATATAATCTGCCACGTTAATGGTATTTAAAGTGGGGATTGCATATCAGGCAGTGAGTGGATTTAAAGACTCTGAAGGAATGAAGACGGTGTTTATTCAGGCAGGCTCTTTACTGGGTATTCCAGAACAGCTTGTTATTTTAGAGAAGAAACTCAGCCATATTTTCCAGAGATAGTTGCAATTCTGAACTGTAGACTTTGCTTCTTTAGCTTATAGCTTATTTAACAAGATGATCAAATGATAACCAACAACTGCACTTTCACTGTAAGGGGAAAAAAAAGCGTGCCACTTCCCCCAAACACAAGCAACCTAGTAAAAGTCATGTTTTATAAGACACCTGTACAAATTACATGATCCTCAAAATGGATTCTTACCATAACTCTCATATGAATCTCTGTAGGAGCCTCCACTTGGATGATCCGAGTAGTCTCTGTCACGTCCACCACCGTATCCATCACGATCACTATAGGAGGAAAGACTACTAAGACTTAGTACAAATCAGTGAGATCACAGCAAGAGTAAAACGACAGGAAGAAAAATCCAACAGTAGGTACCTATATCCCCTAGAGGGGTATTCGTCACGTGAACTGGAATGACCATAATCACGATATGCGTAGTCTCGTGGAGGTGGCGCATAGTCCCGTGTATCCCTGGAACTGGGATAATCTCTGCTTGAATAACTACAAAGAACAAGAATTGAGATGTTAGCTATATGTCACACCTCAAAAGATCAGGGATCAAAATCCTTCTCTGAACAACAACAAAAAAAAGACTAAACTAGTAAAAGAATTTACCCATCTTTAGTGCTATAGCCATCATCTCTTGGAGACATGTAGACATCTCTTCGTGATGGCATCGGTTCTCTGCGTGGAGGACCACCATAACTGTCTCTTCCACGTGACACAGGAGCTTAAGAGAAACAGTCCAAATTTTTTAACTTAATTAGCATTTAGCCGCACAGAAGACTCCAAGGCAAGTAAGTATTAGCAGACTGTTTATAGCGATTTAAACGCATCTCTGTAGCCTGCATTTGTAATACTTTAAAACTGTACAAGCAGAAATGTAAAGCAGCACTAGAAGGAACATATCAAATCACACCAAATTGTTCCAAACAGCTACAAAATGATATAGGTATGAAGAGAACTGATAGATTAGAAAAACAATACTATCCCACAGCAGATTTAAGTTAGAATCAATGATTTGCAACAGTTCCTGAAGAAAGACTAAGGTGCTACAGCTGACTAAGCAACAAAGTAATTCAGAAAGTCCTTACCTCTTCCTCCCATACTACTGCTACGCACTGGTCCTGAAGGTGCAGATCTTTTAGGTGGAGGGCCTCCACTTCGTGGAGGTGGACCTCTCTTCATGGGAAGTGGCCCTCGCGAAGACCCTAGAAGGATAAGCCATGAACCAACTTGTTATTTCTGTGATATCCACCTGCACACCCCCTAAAGCCTGAACTACAGTAATATTACCACTATGTGATCAACACTAAACCTCTAAAATTAGTCCTCAAAGCCTTCTTTTGTGTTTTGGCCACTACTAGATGCTACTGGCAGAATTGAGAACCCACCACGTTAACTTTTCCATAACCTGAATTCCTGTCAAGAACTGTCTTTTAGAACTTATCCAAAAGCCACAGGGTGTGACACAAGGGAGAAAGACAGCTGGTATCTGTAATCAGTCAGAACTTAAATGCTCAACAAGTTACTGTTCTCAAAAGACAAGAGCCACCTGGGAAGATGTACTAGAGAAGATCCTACAGAGAGGGAACAGAGGCACTACAGAGTCTGTAGAACCTACTACACAGACTCTTCAAGACAAGAGTTTTCACTGTTTCGGGGGGGTGGGGGGTGTCTGCATTATAGCTTTTACTGTTTTACCTCAGATGCTGCTTGCTTTTTCTTTTAAGCGACAGTTTTGATACTGAAAAGTCTCTGAATAAATAGCTGTATCTTAAATTAAAGAACATCCAGTATCAAGTAATGTACTACCCTTCCACTTCAGAAAGCTTCAACTCAACACACTATTTTATAACAACAAACAAGGCTTAGCTTCCCTAACTCCCACCATGATCTGGAAGGATCAGTCCTAGAATTTACTAAGCTTAGACCTCTTGCTAGCAAGAATGAAAGGCAGTTCCCTTTCCCTGGTGGAAGAGAATCGCTTTTTCAACTTGAATACCAGAAAGCTTCCTTTCTCACGTGCAGGGCAGGAGTTTTGCTTTTCTTTCATAGCCAAAAGTCAAGTGGAGTGTTAGTTGTAGAAGGGAATCTTCATATTTGACAGCCTTTTCTTAAGGTGTACTTGCCTAATCAAAAATTGACTATACTGCTGAGATCATATTTCATCATTTTAATAAAGAACAAGGAGTGCACTATTCGGCTGTTTGACTTTTTTCCAGTAGGATTATTGTCATCTTCCAATGGGATTGTCTTGTATGTTGTCCAAGTATATAATGAGAGAGGTAAATACATACCCAAGTGACTCCCTCTTGAAGGTGGTCCTCTCGCGCCACTTCCGCCTCTTCCACCTCTAAGGCCCCTGGGAGGACCTCTGCTTCGTGGAGGGGGTGGCGGCCCACGCCTACCACCACTTTCAAAGGATGGCTTGGTTGCTTGTTCCACTTTAATTGCTTTCCCATCTAATGACTAAAGAAGAAGCTGCTTTACTTACTGCTCAGTCATGTTTGTATTTCTTAAATTAAGCCCCTCTTGCTTCACTATTATAGGGCTTCCATTTTATAAAGTTAGAGCAACTCTAGAACTGATTTCAGTCTTCAGTATTAGTCCCCATGTACTCAGCAGCATGTTGGGCCTAATTTCTACAGTACTTCATTCTTGTGGTATTGATGAAAAAAAATACAGAGCAGCATCAGAAAGGACTTTCAGTGAAAACACAAGCGTCCAATGATTACGGCAGCCCCATGTCATTTATTCTGTAAATGAAACATGATTTATGATCTCCAATTTACTTTCAATTGCCACGGACTTTTGTACCAAACTAGGACTGCACCAGTAGTTACAGGATTAAGCTGAAGGTATCTTAGCTTCAGTTGGGATTTCTGGCAATGGGGAGGCCGTTTAGTACATTTTCTTGATGTCCTGATAAAACGGTGATCACTGAAGTATTTAGAAGTAATTTCAGCATCTACAAAGCAGACCGAGTATGATAATTCACCCCTCTTTTCTACTGTTTCAAGCTGGGTTTTCAAAAAAGGTGACTGTCACAATTTACTCTATTACTTGCTTTTCCAAAGTGAAGGTGCTTTGTGGGTTTTTTTTTGTTTGTTTGGGGGGGGTGGGGTGGGGGGTGTGTTTGTGGGAAAAAAGTGGGAGCTTTTTCTGGAATATAGACCTGCAATAACAGGAACTCTGCAGCCAATTATTGTACCTCAAACATGAGCAAGTGGTAACACATATTGAGTAACTCAACCTAATTAATCAAATTTCTGTATAATCCTTCAGAAACCACACATTTGGTTATTATAGCAGAGCCAAGATCACAAGCTCTACTGAAGTTAGGTTACTGCGCATCTATCCTGGCAAACATGATTTATTTGCCTTTTTTAGCAGTTAAATATTAACTATGCTATGACAATTAATGAATTATGCATGCAGGAAGTGTTTATTGCACTTCTTTGCTGCAATAAATGAACAAGAACATGACTGCTCGTAACGGCTTACTCTGAACTGCTTACAGTCGTTTACCGATGTACTGAATCTTTTTTGTTCTCCATGGAAATCTAGCCCTCTCTGAAAGCATCCACTTTAGTAGCTCATGTATTCTGCCACCATATGTAGTCGTAGCTACTGTTTGAAAAACCAATGTGTATATCCACAGGTCCAACTTGATCCATTGTGAGGAAAAAAATACTAGCAAAATCATATTGGTCTTGGCTTTGACTTAATAGAAGTATTTTACTTATGAAAGGTTCCTCTAAAAGCCTTTTGGCATGACAAGCTGAAACATTCCAGGAGTGAGCATTAGTACCTCTGATCACTGGAACTTCTCAGTTTGTATCGTATTATTTTGCCATCATCATTCATCTGTCTCAGTCATCCTTCTCAAAACAGGAACAGTGGGCTTGAAGCCTTAAGCTTTGCCATCATGACCACTGCTGTCCTCAATTTCACGGCAGATTCTTGACAGCTTATTTCGAGGTTGGAAACCAAACACCATCCCCTTCTGCTAGCATCAGTTCTGAAAACATGGATGCTAGGTCCAAGTTCTTTCCTTTTTTATGTAGGAGGTACAGTTTTCCTCATCATTTCTCCTGCTATTTCCTTCTGCCTTGCACTTATGCATCTTATCTAGGCAAAAGATAGGTTTCTTTTCAAACTGCTTTATGCAAGCAGTCTTAAAGCTATGCCTAAGTTCCAAAAAGACCTTTCATTAGGTCCAAGAAGATTATTTTTTTCCTCTCTAACCAGGAGAAGATATTTGTCAAAGTTTGTTCTGTTTTAAAGCAGAAGGGACAACTTCATTTTATAGGTTCTTAGGTCAAAGAAGAAAGGTCTCATCTCACTGAACAGATAAAACTCAGACAAGCCATCTCAGAATAAGGAATTTTTTTCAATGAGCCCAAAGCACCAGCTGTCAACACAAACACTCATTAGTTCGTGTTTATAACCTTGATTCAGAGTGTTACAGTAGTATTTTTAGTATGATATGGCCACCATAAAGTGCAGTCACCTTGGTGCTAAAAAGCAGGAAAGTCATTTAAGATATGAGTCATTTAAGGATAATAGATTGGCAATCATAAAAACTCCTGTAAGTGGAATGAACAATCTATACAGATTTGCAAGGTGAGCCAGGGAACCTTAACCAAACAGAATTAGAGAACTGTCCTGCAAACTGTTCCATGTTCGAACAGAAAAGATGAATGAAATTTGGAGTTTTGGGAGTGGGGCAGAAATCAAATATTCTGAAGAAACTGTTACAGAAACTTGCATGAAACTGCAACCTAACAGCACATAGGGCTTTCCTCTCCAATGGATCATTTTACTGTTGATGCTGCAGTGACTCCACCATTTCTGCATGTTCCTTGATGGCACATCAAGTGGGCTTCCTTTCACCAAATATATTCAAGAACTGAAGATCATTTCTTATTAGGCTGACCTTATGTATTGTATCACTTCTTCACCAAAAGAACTGGAAACGCTTTCTGTTGATTAGAGGAAGACAACCTTCTGCAGCGCTGAGTACAGTTTAGACTGTTGTTTGGATTGTAGTATTTGCTTCCAACCTCTTAACACAGTCCAGCTGGCTTGGCAGGTCTACACTGGAATTAAATCACTGGCTTGTCCTGGATGTTTCCTTTAAGGTCACATTCTCTCTTTAATTATCCATTTTGTCCTCAGGACTTAAAATCAAAAGATCATGAGAACAGCCTACTGCACAGAATGTCCACTACAGACTTGGGAGTATTCACACTTGTGTCCAGATAAGCACGTGCATTTCATGACATCAGTATGTAGACTTGAATACCATGCAATTAAGGTTGTCCTTAAAGAAGGTTAATAATTTGCTGTGATGAAGTACTTCTAGCATTTCTTCTCTGCTGCTCAGACATGCTAACATTGATCCAATTCTGCAGAGAAAGTCATTTAAATGAAAAATCTCCACCCCCACTCCAAAACCGTTATCTCCTGACCTCTTTCTGCAGGACTGAAATTAATCTTCAACAAGCAAGCTTAGACTAGTCTATGCTTGTCCCATTTTACAATGAAATACCATTAACCTCCTTCATTCCCCCCACCCAGAAAGGGGCAAAACATTGGACAAAGTTTTTCACGAACATTTGCAAAGCAAAAAATCAAATCCAAATTTACTCTTGCAGAATCTATCCAAGTCAGCCTCATCTACTGACTGCAACTTTGAACTCTTTTGGAATGACAAAATGAGCAACACGCTGGCGACGCAGAACTCTTCCCCCTGGCCAGACAGGTCAACTAAATCCTTAAAGGCTGCTTGAACTACTGCCTGCACAGTGCTTCTGCTGCTGCTTCTGAAGTGTCTAGAATTCTCATAAGCATTCCAATCCATCATTCCCAAATGGACAGAAAAACTCCAAGTTCTGATTTATTACAATGATTTCTTCCCACAGCATGCCTCAAACATCGCTCCTCAGATCTAGAACGCAGAGTCCTTTTGAGGTACAAGCAGCACTTACGGTCCAGAAGGCTTTCTGAAGATGAGGACAAGAGACTACCTTATGAACATCTTCCACATCTTTCATATCCATAGTCGAACCAAGCTAGACCAGTACAGAACTGGTACTATACACAGCAGCACCTAAAGGTTTATGTTAAGAAGGTCGTTCTAAGCCAAATCCAGAGTGAGGATGTTCTTTTCATACGCTATTTGCTGCTCAAATTTCAAAGCAGATGAAGGCACTTTCAGATTTGTGGTGTTGAAGACAAACCATGAGAACGATGATCCACAAGGCAGTACTTTCGAGCACTTCTTGACAGTGATGCAGATGGTGCATTCCAGAACATGTAGACATCACCTCAGTCACAAACATTCAGTCTCATTTAGCTACTTTACTAAGCATTACTTTCCTGAATATTTCCAACATGACCAAACACATGCCACAACATTCAAGATTTAGACCAGTTGGTGATTATTTTCAGAGGGATTTTAATTTGAAAGCTGCACTCCACAAGCTTAGGATTAGTGACTGAACTCCTTTCAGTCTGACAATTAGTTGTTGGTGCTTGAATTTACCTTATGTGAGGATTCAGCGTAATGACTACTTCAGAGGAAATCAGTGTTTAAGAACTGCAGTAAACAAGTCTTCAGAACTATAGCAAACTACACAGCGAAGAAATAAATTCAATAAAAGGAGCACCTTTAAGGATGTTTAGGCTGGTACAGAAAGGACATTATCTGACTTGCCACTCTCGGCCTCGACAAAAACTACTAACTTGTTTAAAAAGGAAGCAAGTCTCCAAAGAAAGTAACACTAATTGTCATGAGGTTGTCCTGAAGCACCCAGAAACTAAGTACACACAGCAGGAAGCCTGCTATAACACGAAACAAGGAAGTTTTACTATGTGTGTTCACAGTGAACACTACAGCAAGCTCATTTTCTTACTCCCAAAGTGCAAATATTCGTTATGCTTTACTTACTGACTGCAATGACTGACATTTTTCTTTTACTTCAATGTCTTATGCTAACAAGACAAACAGCTATCAAAATCCCAAGTGTTAATTAATCAGAATCAGTAGAGGCTTCTTCACCTTACATGAATGGCATCTCAGAGACACTGCTTAGAAGGCGGCCAATGCAGCATGACCTTAACACCACCGTTCAGATTATGCATGAAAGACCAGAGTCTGAAATTCAAGTTAGCTGAGAAGATGGCTTTCACTGCCCAAAGACACAGTGCCTCTATGAAGATAAGCAGCTGTTGCCCATTAAGTTGCAAACTTGCATCTAGCTTTTCAAACACATGCCAGAACACACACAGATCACAATAGCCTACAATCCTTTGACAAACTGTCCTGGTATTTATCTCAGAACTTTTGCTCCAAATTCCTAGGCTTTTCTTTTTAAAGACATTACAGATGCATTAAATTTTTATTTCCTCTTAAAGTCGTATCATTGCATTGTAGGGTGTTCGCAAGCAAATTCAAATGCTGGCTAACTGCAAAGCTATTTCACATTAACTGGCAAGACGCTCCTCATACATGCCAAGTAGATTGATGATGCAACTCACAAATGTAGGAGGTTATCTACAGATTACCAGATAGCGCATCAACACTCCAGCACAGTAGGGAAGTCACATTAAACCCATGTTAAGGGAACCATTAATAGTTTTCAGGTAAGTCACTTCCCTAAAGTGTAATTTACACAGTACTACATTCAAATATGATAAAACAAAACCATTACAGGAAACATGCAAGAATGAAGAGCCAACTAAAAAGCCCTCCATCACCAATTAAAACAAAAAAATAAAAGAGGAGAGTATAACTGACTGACAGACAGAATTCACTTTCTACTGTCAAATCCATAATCAGGAGAAAGTGATTCCAGCTTCATGGAGACAAGAGACATTTTGCCAAATTTAAGTTATGACTTGTCTCCAGGATCTTCTAACCCATTGTCTTTCCAACTTCTATTACTCATTAATTTACCCCAAAGATCAATACTGCTGGTCAATAGCAACAGCAACATATAATTGGTCTTAATTCCTACCTTTCCATTCATATCTCTGGCAGCATCTTTTGCATCTGCTGGACTCTCAAATGTGACAAATGCAAATCCTCTGGACTTGTTGGTTTCACGATCTTTCATCAAAAGGACTGCAGAAATAAAGCCACGTTACCCTTTCCTGTAATTAGGCAGCAACACTTAACCTTTATTTAACCTTTTAAGCTCAGAACTTCTTAGAGGACATGAAAGCACCATCATTTCAGATGATCAACGCCAAAAAAGTCATCACAGCTACGTTGTTGCTTTTTATTTTTTAGTATCTTAAAATTGAAAGGTTTTTCTTCTTACCTTCCACAATGCGTCCATATTTGCCGAATACAGCCTCAAGGGCTTTTTCATTAGTCTCTGTGTTTAGGCCCCCAATGAACAGTTTCCCAGGACGATCTGCTTCAACCATTTTGATTCTACAAATGACCTATTAAAAGCATAAGGTTGTTATTAGCAAAACATCAGACTGCAACAGAGACTTTCATACCACCTCATAGAACAGAAGTTACTTCTTTCCTCAAAAGTACAAGCAAATTTTCTTGAGCAAGATGTCAATTAAGAGATGAGGTATAGAGAACATAAAAAAATAAAATTTTTAGACTGAAACAACCAATAGTAGTACTGCCTTCAATTACTTCTTCACATTATACAGTCTATTTCAAATTGATTAAATTAAGTCTAAAAAGTGGAACAAAGCACTGATGAGAACTCTCGTAAGATCAAGTAGTATTGGTGAGTGTGAAAAGTTTTTCAGGGTTACTGTCTTTTTGCCCTCAATGGTACTCCTAGCGCTCCCCCCTCCAAATCCTGCCACAGGCATGCCAAAAAGTTTACTTAGTATGTCAAAGTAATACCGAAAAATTAACTTTAAAGTCAGCTTGGGCCAATATTCCAAATTAAGCTCATTCTTTAAATTATTTAAAGTACATCGAGACTACACCGAAGTCCTGGCCTGCACAACGTGTCAGTCTGAACGAATACCAGACTATCACTGCAGTTCTACACAGCAAGGCCATAACTAAGGCCAGTCGGGGGCGGAGGACTCAAAAAAAAAAAAACAAACCCCCCAAAAAGCAAAACACCACACCAAAAAAAAAAAACCCCAACCAAAACAAAAAGCCGAAGACAAAGCAAAACCTCAGAGTGCCTGGCAAAACGCCTGGCGGCTGTGGCAAACGTTACCCGCATGCCTCCAGCCCAATGGCGGGAAAGCTCGCAGCAGCGTGCAACGAGGGCCTGCGCAGCTCCCTCAGCACACAGGGGAGCAGGGACAAAGCAGCCCCGCGGGAAGCGGGAGGCCGGCGGGGGCCGGGCCGCCCAGGAGGC
>NW_008796175.1:160458-165508 GCF_000699145.1 Aptenodytes forsteri | reverse complement strand
CCGGCCGGGGCCCCGGATGCACGCGGCAGCGAGCCCGGCAGGGGGAGGCCGCAGCGCGCCGCGGTGCCGGGGTCTCCCTGGGGCTGGCGCGCAGCCCTCCGCAGCTGAGGGGGGCGGGCACGGCGCTCCGGCGTGGCCAGTCGGAGGGCTTGCGGGGCCTGGAGCACCCCGTCCCGCCTGGAGACGGGGCGTGAGCCGCGGTAAATGAGCGCGACTTGATCCTCCCGGCTAGGAAAGGCGGGCTGCGGCGGGCAGCGCTTCCCTCTTTGTTTGTCGGCTTCTCCGTTGGCAGGCGCGGCAGCCCCTCGTCCCCCTTCTCAGCGGGTGTGCCCGAAGGAGCGGCTGCTTCACTAGTTCGGAAGCAAAATCACTCGCAATGGGGTCAGGTTAACTTCGGGGAAGTGTCTGTGCGGGAGGTTAACCCTGTTCAGCTAAAACGGTCTCAAGGCAGTTTTAATTAATGTATGTGCACCCCTTCCTTGGAGACTTAAACTGAAATAAGTGTAGCTTAAAATGAAATGTGTTGTTGACAACACAAAGTTTTGCTCTGGTTCAACTAGCTCAATTTTTAAATTGTATCTGAGGTTCAATTGCAGGTATTTTGCTGACTAAACATAGCAGGAAAGTTAGGAGAAAGTCTGCATACATTGGCTAAGTTTTCATAATTTTAACCTTTAGATTATCTAAAATGGTTTTAATCAGTCAACAAGGCCTATTTTCTTCGGGTCACCTAGTCTAATTACCACTCAGTCTTTTAATTCAAAAACAAAAATGGATTTTTCTGTTACCTGCTTAAAACTGATAAAAACAAAAGGGAAGTTGCCTGATTATGTATTCTGTGTGTTTTTTAAAAAGGGTAGCTATTTTGCAAGTCTGTCTCCATTTGTTACCTTTTAGATTCCAGAAGCACAGTGAACATGGTCACTGAAAACTGGGAGCCAGGACCTGTAACTGATACCCATTCCTACTCCTTGAAGAAGGACCCTTAGAGCTGATTTCTGCAAGATGCAAAAGCTAAAGAATTGCAGGTTCCTTGAACGTTTTAGTATTTTGTATAAGTCCTGACTCATCCTTATGCAGTGAGGGAACAGGGCCAAGATGTATCACAGGTAAATTATTTAATACGCCTGGTTCCCATGCTGAAATCCCCCTAGGATTAACCAAGGGACTTAAAACAGAACCTCAAGTGAATCCCCTGATCCCAGGTTTGAGTAACGGGATGCCAGTGGCCAGTCCCTGAGCATTCCTGGGGATCTGTGGTGCTGAGGGATGCCGGTCAGGTCTGAGGAGCTGATCTCCAGAGCCACTCCATGTTCCTGTACTGCATCTGCATCAGCTGTGGCAGGTCACCAGGCGGTTTTTCCTAGGGCTTTTCAAAGTGTATCCATGCTGTGTGGTAGGCAGTGGTGCCTGGTACCTACTCAGTCTCTTGCTTGTACGTACCAAGATCCCTTTCCTTATGGATACCATAGCATGTCTTCATTGAGAAGTCCCTAGGGCTGACAGGGCTCCACAATGAACCTGCTGGGAGCTAAAAGGAAAAAAAATACCACCTTTCTCATCTGTATCTGGTGCCCTCCCAACTCCCTCCCACGCTGTTATTTGTGCCAGCTGCACAGAGGGGGAGGAGGGGATGGGTGGGGTTGAAGCAATCTGAAATGGTGGTATAGTTTCCTACACCGTGTTGTCTTGTGAGAGTCACAAGAGACAATGTGGTCCACCAGCATATGACCTTATCCACTTTCTTAACGCATGGGATGGGTATTGCTGAACTCCTCTGTGACTTCTGTTCTCACTTGTGGTATTCTACAGACCTTTTTTTCTGAGAGGTGCCACAGATATAGACTCTACCGCTACTGCCCAGTGCTGTTACAGTCGCAGAGCTGCACAATTGTCGCATCCTGATAAGAGAACATCAGACTATTCTTCAGTTTTTCAGTCTCCTCTGTTCAGATACTGATATTCAACTGCTCTTTGTGTTAGGGAAAGCAGAAGGCAACATTGCTTCAGACTACCTCATAGATCTGTTGAGAATACAAAAGAAGGTGCCTCTCAAACACTTCTCTAGACTGTAGTATGTACTTAAAGATGATCACCTTTCCACAGGTGCTGAGTTTCTGGATGCTGTTACTGTGCATCGTAAAAGGGAAAGATGACCTTCGGTAACTAAGTGGGAGGGCACTGCACGTGATAACAATGCAGTTGTCAAAGAATGGCATAGCTAGATACTCATCCAATTATCATATGAAAAAAAGGTTCAAATTCTAGTTTCAATACAGAAGAATTTAAACCTCAGAGACTCCCTGGAATGGATAGTGAAAACTAAAGCAAATTGTTAGTCCTGTAAGAAACATGCTAAAAATAGTCTCTGTCTATGTGTGAAGTCTCTGTGACCTACGGTAGTGTATTTGCTGACTGTGCCCAGGTAACTGGAAGGATAAGCAAATGCAAACTAAAGCCTCTTTTTCCTCCTCTGATTAAAAGAGTAAAATACTTCATTGGTAACTCCTGGCTTCATTTTATTAACATTCTGTTAACACATACTGTACATGTAGGTAGATGGGATTAGCATGAACATAATTACATTTGAAACAGCATTTGAACATAACTGCTGTAATTGTATTAGGGCCAAATTCTTCTACCCTTTGTCCTAAAAGATATCTTCATCAGGCTTCTCATCAAAACCTTAGTTCCATCTGCATTGCAAACTGGAACAGTATTTTATTATATTCCACTACAAACTTTATGTATGGTCTTGCTCCAAGTTCAGTGAGACAGATCTTTTTCCTAGAGAATTAGAGGATATATAATTCTTCTAAGTCTTCCCCCTCTTCTTTTTTTTTTTTTTTTTTTTTTTTTATTTGTGTAAGACTGAATTTTTGTAGAAAAATTACAGAAACCTTCAGGAAACAAACTGCAGTCTGAATAGAAACTAATCCTTCTTACGCTTCATTGAGTAAGAAGTTCAAGGCTGAAGAGCCATGACAGTTTCTTTTGCAAATGATCTTTCAACTTTGAATTTTCTGATAGGAAATTAAGATAGTAATAAGAGGTCCTAATATTGGCCCCTACAGAATAGGAAACAGACTTAGATGGGATGACTGGGGAAGCAGAGACCAGGAAAACTCCACCAACCTTTACGCAGAAGACAGTTGCTATCTAACTAGCATAGATATACTTGCCCTTGCATTGTCAGAGCTTAGAAAATTTTCCTTATGTTTTTAAAAGTAGAAGAAACACAATTAAGCACGTTACTTACCAACCCACATACATCTAAAGAAACTGATCCCTTCATGCCTTTTCACTGATAACCATAAAAATGAGCCCACTAGATGGGAGAGGTGGACAACATTCCATGAGGGTAATATTTTATGAATTTTTTTGGTAGCTTTCACCTAAAGTGTCACTCTTGAGTGAATCCTATGATGTTTAACAATGTCGTTGAATTTACACTACAAACCTGTTCATACAGAGGGCAGTACTTTAAATCTCTCTGTACCACACTGCGTATTTTCATCAAACATATTGGCCTTTTACCAAGTTCATCATACTTTGGGTTTAAACTGCATAAAGGGTTCAGGAGAGCTGGGGGATGAGGACTAATGAATACATAAATAATCTGATCACATAAGACTCATTCAGAATGAATGAAAAAGGAATGTAATGCCCTTTAGATATGTACTAAAAAACTAATAACTGAAAAGATCAGTTCAATACTATCATGACAAGAAGCAATTTTCTGGGCAGCTGTCAGTTGATAGGTATTTATAGAAACTCAGCATTTTTCCTCCATAAAACAGACTAAAGCGGATGAGAGCAGCACAAAACAATTGTTTCTGGCACTGACTTTGTCAGCCATTTCTAAACTGGAACTCCATAACGTGCTTCTCCCAAATCACCTATTTGGGATCTAATTGTGGCCCCTTTCAGTTTAGCAATACAAGGTGGATCACAGGTTCCTAAAACATAGCTGGAGCTGCCTGAAATGACAACTCGAATTTTCCACGCTCAGCTGAAAAGACACAAGATAAGCAATTATCATGCATCCTTTATTCTTCCTCCTTTTGCCCGGTGCTGTCCTATGGTCAGGGCAACTCACTACTGATTGATGAGTTGGGTAAAACTGTTGGACATGGCAGTTTTGCAAGGGTAATGCAAATGTAATGTTACAGGTTGGAAACCAGAGTGGCAACAGCTTGCCTAAACGGGAAAGACAGAGAGGAAGATGGAGGTGTTGTTTACCTAGTATTGACATCAATGCCTTTAGCATAATGTCTTAAACAGCAGTGAGTATCTGTCTTGCCACGGCAGCACAGAGCTTGGCTTGCAGCCATCAATTGTACTTACCCTGCTTCTCAGACAGGTTTTGCAGCTGTCCCCGAGCGCTGCTCCTGCCATTGCCACCTGAACGAGTCAGTCTAGAGCTTGGCATGTTCATGGCACTGCTGTGGCTGCATTGTGGTAGCAAGGAGCCACGGGACACCGTGAGCTGGTGTGCATCCCACTGTTGTTGGCTGCAAACATCACAAGCTGCTGAAGCAGACATCAAAAAAATCATCAAGTATAATTCTTAAAAGGCACAGGGTTGCAGATAAAGGTTGCAATACAAAATCTTGGATTTGTCCAAATATGGACCCCTAATGTCTGAGCTGGTAAAATCCAATTTAATTCTTTCTCTGCTATGCTGGGAGCTAAAACCTGAAAAGAGGTTCTGGTACAAGTCACCACAGGGGACTTTGGGAAAAAGGACTGAGGTGAGCGTGGAAGGCAAGAAGAACGGAAACCACTTCCCCGCCGAGAGGGAGGTGACAGCCCGGATTTGTCCAAATATGGACCCCTAATGTCTGAGCTGGTAAAATCCAATTTAATTCTTTCTCTGCTATGCTGGGAGCTAAAACCTGAAAAGAGGTTCTGGTACAAGTCACCACAGGGGACTTTGGGAAAAAGGACTGAGGTGAGCGTGGAAGGCAAGAAGAACGGAAACCACTTCCCCGCCGAGAGGGAGGTGACAGCCCGCCCAAACCGGAGCCAACCAACGACAGCCTCCGTT
>NW_008796175.1:160090-160383 GCF_000699145.1 Aptenodytes forsteri | reverse complement strand
CAACCCGTTGGTGAGGCGGCTCCTTCCCGGCCCCGGCCCCGGCTGAGGCCGCCTCCGCAAGGCGCTGGCCGGGGGAGTCGGGGCTGCTGCCTCGGCTCATGCTCCTTTCGCGCCTTCAGGTTGGAAGATGAGGCTGCTGGCGGCCGGTCTCTTGTTGGTGGCACCTCTCTGTGCCGCCTTCTACCTGCCCGGCTTGGCGCCCGTCAGCTTCTGTGAGGAAGGCGAGGAGAGCGAGGGCTGCAAGGTGAGAGCTCTCACGGGAGGGCCCGACACGGGCGGTCCCGCCCCCCCGC
>NW_008796175.1:133468-160044 GCF_000699145.1 Aptenodytes forsteri | reverse complement strand
TTGTGGGGGGGGAATGGGCCCGCCGAGTATCCCCCGACCCGCTGCGTGCGGGCCCCGGGCGGTCTCCCTCAGGCGGCAGCCTTTGCTCGGGGAAGCCAACCACCCCCAGCTCCCTTTCCCTTGGTGCACCCGCTGTTTTTTTTTACGGCTGAAACCTCCCCCTTTCCCGCTGAACTTTTCAGTCGGTGACGGGAGGGTCCTTCGCCGGTGCTTCGTTCCTCGTTGCAGCCTCCTGTGGCGGCGGCGGCGCCCCGGGGTCTGGCGTGGCCCAGCGCCGCGGCGGCCGTCGGGGCCTGTCAGAAGTCTGTGGTAACTCCGCTGTGGGATAGTGAGCTCCGAAACTTGTAACAGTTCTTGCCAGCTAGCGATGCGTTTTGTGTTGGCCGCACATTTGTTTTTGCAAGTCTGTATTTTCATACTTTTTCTCCCACTGTCGTTCCCTGTTTCAGTCACTAATCGAGCTCTTCGTGAATAGACTGGACTCTGTAGAATCGGTTCTGCCCTACGAGTATGATGCGTAAGTACATCGCAGCAGGCTTCCAGAAACGTTTGGAAAGCCTGTTTTCTGTTCTCAGTGCAGTGATGCAACTCCTGATACAGTACGCGTGTTTCTTGTAAGCGGTGTTTTGGGTGTAGGGATGGAAGAGTAAATCCAGCGTTCACTTATCTTTGGTGAATAAGTACTTTTCCTCAGTAAGCAGTCCTAAATTCATTGGCTTCCATAAAGTTTAATGCAAATAGAGAAATTGTGGGCTTTTTGAGCTAGTCTCTCATCTTGCTGCTACTGTTGCATTGCACAGGGTAGGACGTATAACCCCTGGAAGTTTCTCTTTTCTGTATGCCCAACAGCAAGACTGCAAATCATACTGTGTATCATTGCTTAGTAGACCTATAAATATCTGCAAAAACAGGTAATAATTTTCACAGACAAGAATCAAAATAAAAACAAGATTTAGATACAGAGCTTTGGTGGAAAAAGGAAATTTTTTTTTTCATAACCTACTGCTACCCGTGTTTAAATAACAAAGATCCAGAATGGTTACATCCTCTCTTCCATATTCAGCTGTTTCAGACTGTATGTAGTTGAAAAGAATTGGTGAATGGCATTTGGCAGTGTGGCACATTAAAATTAAAAGCACTTCCCTTCTTCGGAACATGTTTCACGTTAAATACTTTTTGTAAAGACTCCTGTAAGAAAGGGGTGTAGTTGTTTTTCTGAAACTTTTGCAAGAGAAAAGGACAGTCTTTTTGTCTTAATATGAAACATTCTATTGTTTGTTTAAATTGTCATTTGAAAAGGATGCTTGGACATGCATCATGCATTTTGTTAAAGATACTTCAGCTGTGATATATCTTGGTTGAAATTGATATTGAAATATAAATATTTATATATAATATATGCCAAATTTCTTTGCAAAGGCACTCAAATTTTTACTAACAGTGGCTGACCCGCCAAAAGAAGCATGAAAACTGCAATGTTAAGGACATAACTTAAGAAATGGTTTTAGGCTGATATTTACAGTTATATGTCAATTAAAAATGAAAGGTAATCTTTTCCACTTTGTTCCCAGTTTTGACTTCTGTCAAGATACGGAAGAGAAAAGACCATCAGAAAATCTTGGACAAGTGCTGTTTGGGGAGAGAATAGCATCATCTCCATATAAGGTTGTTTTATCCCTTGAAGTTGATCCTGTTTAAATTTGATAGCTGTCATTCTGATGTCTGTAATCTATAGACATAGCTGAAGACTTGATTGTGTGATTCTTTTAATTTTTTTTAATATAAGCTTTATACTGCTTATGTAATAAAACCAAAACCCCTCCCACCCCAAAGGCATCTTAGGGTGGCTAATTAAAGTTAGGAAGCTGAGCCAGTAATCACTTTTCTTTCCTGTTCCTCTGTGGCAGACAAATGCAGAAACTGTATCTTAAAGCAGTTCTTTAACAGCTGGGTGTATAGTGTGTTAGGTGATCTGAAATCATTAGGTTTTAAAATGTAATATTGGAGGCTGTAAACTGGTGGTTCAGGAACTGTTTCGTATACTTGGTTGTACTATTGGGCAGCTTCCAGAGTGGGAAGGGGAAGCCAAGTTGGGGCTCACTTCCAGCTTTTCCCTGCTTGTACACACTTAACACCTGTTGTCTAAAACCAAATTCTTCATTGTTGGTGCATGTCACTTGAAATCTTCTGTAAAATAAATAAGGTATGGAAGTATTTTGTAGATTAGGTATGTAGTATTTTTCTGTCTCATGCTCTGCATTAGCAATGACCAAATGTAGCACCTCTAAAATGCCGTCGAGTCAACTTGGGAAAATTATTAGCAGTAAAGGAGATATGGTCAAACACTGGCTCTTAATGCTCGAAAGCTGTATACTATTCAAGTGCAGCTTCCAGACTGGGATTTGCTGGTGAAACTGAAAACTGGGCTATGTTTGTGTGTAAGCGTTGCCAGATAATCCAAATGCCTGTGAGAAAAAGAGGCAGCAGAGTTTCTGAGCCTACTGTTGCTCAGTCCTAGTTTACTGCTGCTAGGGATCTAGTCACATCTTTTCATAGGACTGTTAAGGAGGTGATGCAGATGTGTAAACTGCTCCTACAAGTCTCTTTTTCTTTGACTCTGAGCTAATGTAATTTTAAGTCTTACAACTGCTGGCCACAAGAAGCTTTTAAATATGGAGCGTGATGGGTCATTTGGGCTGGATACCCATTGAATAGATTAAGTATTATAACAATTACTTGTTTGAAATGGCTGCACGCTACAGTAATTAGAAAATGCTGTTATTGGTTAGCACTTAGGCCTTGATAATGTTAGAATTTTCAGTCATGTTTTAAGTATGTTAGCTCACTAACAGGTAAATCCTAACTGGGTTAGAATAGAAGTTTGATATACAAATGTGAGCACGTTTGTGTTCGGTGGTGTCTGCACTTGAAGCATAGATGCTGTGCAACTTGTTGCATTTTTGGCAGCCTTGTCTAAAAACTTAGTCGTCATGGGGTAACGCAGCTAAAATTAACGTGAAACATTCAAAAAGGGTGTAGTTAAAAGTCTGGTTTAGCAGATGATGAAATTACCAAAATAAAACAAACTGACAAAAAAGCAATACCTTTTCTATTAATCTTCAAATTTCAGTCCTCAAGGTTTATCTGGAGGTAGTTTATCTGGGCTATTGAAGAGATTTTTAGCAATGTGAAAGGGGATTGCTAGTGCTGGATATACCTAAATCTTGACATTTAAGTTAAAGCTGTTGTATGGGAAATTCTGGCTTTAGAAACTTTTATAGCAAGGAAGTGAAGTATCTCAAAAAAGTCAGCTTTACATGAAAAAAAGACTGAAAGATTTTTGAAGCGAAACTGAAATTACTTTTTTTGTGTGCTTTTTTAAAAGTTCACTTTTAAAAAGCAAGAAACATGCAAGAAGGTTTGTACAAGATCATATGACCCAGGAAACAGTGCTGACAAAAGCAAACTGGCTTTTTTGAAGAAAGGAATGCAGTTGAATTATCAGCATCACTGGTAAGCTGTGTGCTTGAGGTTGGGGTTTTGGTTGCTGCTTTTTTACATTGTTATCTATGTTCTAAGTGGTTGCTTTCTTCCTTCTATGTGATAGTTGTCCTCTACTGTGCATCTTGTGGGCACTACTGAAAACAATGTGCATTACATGAATGTTAAATGTCAATGTGAAATAAGGTGCATCCCTTTCTGAGGAAGTGTTTTTTGATTTCTGTCTAGGATTATCGATAACATGCCTGTAACGTGGTGCTATGATGTGGAAGATGGACAAAAATACTGTAATCCAGGATTTCCAATAGGATGTTTTGTTACTCCAGATGGTAGAGTTAAAGATGCTTGTGTTATAAATGTAAGTGGTGGGACTTTTTTCGTTAGTATAGCAGATGTAATTTCATTTACAGTTTTATTTTTAAGCTTTCTTTTCCTGAGAAAGAACAGTTACCCTTGTAAACATGGTTAATATTCAGAACATGGGCATTGACAAAGCAGAATGCTGCTTCTGTATGCAGTGTCTCACTGATAGAATTGTCCAAAAAAACCCGTTCATGTAGATCTTTTGACCAATAAAGATAAAGCTATAAAACAACCGTATTGGTGTCTAAAAGTCTTAGAAAATTGAGGTTTCTGTTCTGAAATTTCGTGTGTATCCGTCTTTGTACCTATTCATTCTTTGTCCATGCAGCTAAAAGTTGTATTTGTGTGCAAGACCTTCTTTTACCGATTTCAGATAGAAGCTTTCTAGTGAAGACCTAGAAATGAGCACTGTGTTCTAGTTGGAAAAGTTACGTCTAGCACAGTTTACAAGTTAAATGTGTCAGGATTTTCCCAGATGGCTGGAAGATAACAAACACAGCTGTGGCAGGGAAAGAATTATATTGACAACAATTTGAAGTGTGTCAGTCATCCTGGGAGTTCTATGGTGAACTAGTACAGTTACAGATAATAGTGATACAGTTTTATCTCTCCTGGGGTGAGGGACCACACTCCTCTCAGTGAGGAGAGAGCTCTGCTATGGCTCTGCTCTGCCACATGACTTACCGCATGCATGCAGTGCAGTCAATTTAGTTGTATTCAGCAGGTCTGATGCTTCTTGGAAGCGATGCGTTTATCATGCATGTTCAGTTTACTCGCTCTACAGTCACCTTCCAACTCGGTTACTCCTCAGGCTCCCTAGACTATTGAAAATGGTCTGTGAATTGAATAACCTGTTCTAGTTAGGTGTTCAATTCCATTACTTTGTATGTGAGGTGGTTTTTATGTTAAATTGATACTGGTGTGTGTTGTGTTGGAAACTGTCTGGTACACAGAAAATGGTTGTAGCAAAGTCAGCAACTTGGATGAAAAGTTTTGGTTTTTTTTAGAGGGGGGGACTTCATATGTAGGCAGCAATGGTTGAATTTTCTAGTGAGTGCTTAGGGAGCTTGTACTGTGTATCCATAAAGTGCTGTGCAAATTGTGTGTGCTAGCTGTGGTGTGGATGCTCTGCCAGTGTAGCCGTCATACCCAGTGTCAGTTTTAGTCTGCAGATTCTAATTGCGATGAGAATGTTGCATGGCATGGCGCTAGAGGGATGATTGTTACATGGGCAAATAAGAACGTAGCACCGTGGATATAACTGTAATCTCTGGGCTGAGTTGGGGAATGTCATCCTCTTTTAGAAGTATATCCAAAAACCTATTCTAGCAGACATATCTTTAAAAATGGGGGCAGGAAAGGGGTTGTTATCGTGCAATGGCCCAGCTACAGTTCATCCTCACATTTATGTAGCTGGAAGTGAAGGAAACAAGGACCTAAAGATGGGGTTATAGTATGACACAGGTATGATTCTAGTCTTCTCCCAATGGGAATCTTGATCATGGTGAAAGAAGAGGAATCCAGATAAATTTAATGCAAGACACCTTAATATTTTGCTGGGGCGGGCAGGGGATGGAAGTTGTATGGCAATTGGAAAATGGCTAATACACACCATAAAAAAAGGATTTTTTTAACTTGGAAACTCAACTAGCAGTCTGTCATCCTGGTCCCCTAATTCAAATTAAAGTTTTTTAAACAATGACAGCGTTGAGGAGAAAAGAAAATCCAAGTCAACTTAATTGACTCTGGTATCATATGAGCTTTATATGGTTCTTCATAATTCCAAATTCTGAAAGGATAGGGATGACAAAGCAGAATAGCTACTGAAGGTAAAGATAGTTTTTTGAAGCAGAACCTGGTTTGTAAGCTTTGGTAGCTGGAGCATCTACCAGAAAGACTAGGGGGGGAGAAATGGTGAATCTGAATTACTTGTATTTTGAATAAATACATCTTTGAACTTTTGGCAGCTTTTTTTTTGTAAATACAAAAATGGTGTCAAATACATTTAAATTCTACTAGTAACACAGATGTGATACTTTATTATGTGGGTTTGTGTTTATATAATACAATATAATATATAGAAAAATATTTTATACAGGTATATTAAAAAAAAAAGTGATTGTTGAAGTATTCCCCCATCTTGCTCCTTCATTGGACAGTAGTCTCATTTTAATGTTCTTGACTGCTTGCGCCCTCTCCTGTTGAAGTTTCTCAATCTCTTGGTGATATTTTGTAGTCCGAGTTTAACAAGAAGAACACTTTCTACCTCTTCAACCACGTTGACATAACAATCATGTACCATAGTGGGAAGGATGAAAACTGGCCTGGTGCAAGACTGGTGATGGCGAGACTGAGACCGCAAAGGTAATTGTGCATTAAAGGAGCAAGTCCTACTGCTAGGGAGTCCTAACAGTAGTTGCAAACTTAGAAATTATACTTGGTGTCAATAAGTTCTGAGGAATTGGTTGTTTGAATTCTGATAAAGCTTTCAGTATACTGGTTCATGGCTGGAACTGTATTTGCAAAGAGTAGTTCCACGACTGTAAATGTCATTTAACTTCGCTTTTAAAATGTTCCCCAAAGTCCCTCCTGATGGAAGAACTGCTTATGCAGACTCTTACAGCCTGACACAAACAATAGAAGCTTTCTCATGTTTTTATTGATTTGCATCTGGGTGTGCATTACTTTCTTTTAAAAGACATGTTTTCAGATATGCTGAGAAACATCCTTTAACTGAGCGACAGTTTCCCATGTCATCTCTCTTACTGTTGCCGCATTGCCTCCCAAATGTACTTTGTATGAATGCACAGTAATTGTACAGGTGTACTTTTTCCTGTTTTAGTTTGGATACTGAGTTATAGGTGAAATACCAAGTTAATACTGGTATTCAGAACAGCAGAAGACGACAGCTCATTTTCTAAGATGACTAACTTATTTTCTTAAACAGTAGCTTCTTAGTTTCTGTGTTGACCAGAGAGGAGATGCAACAATTCAGAGGTCAGAAACAGAGTGAGGTGATTACTTTGGCCTCTTGTCAGTCTGTTCATGCACAGTTCATACTTAGCCATATTTGAAAGCTGCAGTCCGTTTATAAAATTTCAAAGTAGGTTGCTTTTTTTAGCTAAACTCTTCCCTCTTTTCTACAGAGATTAAGTACACTCTTAAATTACGCTACCACAGTTTCTCAAGTCATACAGACATGTATGGTACAACATGACTCAGGTATACTTGTTTTTTCTGTTGCAACGGTATAGTGTGTTTTTAGTGAATTATACTTGCTATGCAAGTTCATTCCTTCCATTTACATCTGCTCTGAGATGGTGGCAAGAAGATTCTACCAGCCTTCTCAATTTTTGATTAACGCTTTATCAGTTGCATCCTGAATGGTTGCAAAATAAGAATTTGTCTTTTCACCAGTAATGCAGACCACAAGGGGGCACAGTTAGGTTGCACATAACCTTAATTTTGTCATTCTCTGACCTGGTGGTTTGCTTGGTGCTTTGCTTCAGCCTTGAAGCTCTCCTGATGGGAAGTATTTGTGGTTGGAGCACCCTAGGCCTTTCATGAAAGTTTTTATTATCTTGTGGCTTGACTTAGTTGTTGACATATAATAATGCATATAAGGTAGAATTGTTTATCTGAATTGGGTAAATACAACTTGCCCAAGAGGGCGTGAGAGGGAAGCTATTTTGCACTGTTAGAGGAGGTTCACAGGAATGAATTCAAGCAAACCTTAAGGTTTCTTTGACTTTGTGCTTTCTATAGCTGCAGTATGTCTAAGGTACTGCAGAGAAAGGTTTGCATATTTGAACTTTAGAATGCAGAATGTTGTTCTGAGTTCTACATTTTACAGAGTACACGAGACTGACGAGAGGTGAAATTAGACCACTTGTATAGGAATGGAAAATTGAAAGGTTCCCACAGTCATTTCTTTTGTCCCGGTGCCCCAGTGTAAAAAAATGATAGTAATAAAAAAAAAGACACTCCCAAATCCACCAAAATAAAATAAAATAAACACCCTTCTGCCTATGAAACTTGAGGGAAGGTGAGAACCTGTGGAAGATTGCTAAGAAATTCTGTCTTCCTTACTGACGAGCACACACTGAGGTTAAGTCCCTCACCGATAACGCAGTCTTGTTAAAATGTGGAAGGGAGGTGTGATGGCAGAGAAGCGATATTTTGTGTTAAAACTTACCATCTTACCTGGTAAAGATCGCCAGACTTCGCAGCCGGGTTAACCAAGCAGCATTTTAGCTTAGGACTAGGACTTCATTCTGATCATGGCAGAAAAGTGGGTAAGGTAAAACCACATCTCGTGACCTTTCAGAGGTCTGTGGTTCTTGTCTCTCACATGCTTAGCAAACAACTTTACCTATAATGTTCTCAAATGCCTGGAAGTGTGAACAGATGATAACTGAATGTAGGATAGCGATCCAAGATCCAAATCCCTAGGATGCTTTCTGTGGAGTTTTTAGCTCTCGCCACAAGTGCCTCTGAGAGCTAGTGTTCAGTTCTGGTGTGGCTTTAAGGCTGTTACAGAAATTCTGAATAATGATACCTAATTATATACATGATTTTATTTTTCTTGTATTATCTCTAGCTACAAACATAAGTATTAATAAAAATATATTTTAAGATCTTTGACCTTTGTTAGTAGAAGAACAGAAAAGCAGGTTCTCAAAGAAGTTTAATAGCTGGTACAAAATGATATACGCAGCTCTCCTTGTTTCTTTTTTTTAAATAAAAACTTGTTTTAATTACTTTAGAAAAGAATTTGTGAAAATTCATCCTGTAGAGCATATGCAATTTTATTTAACTTTTTTTCCCCCCCCTTAGCTACAAACATACAGATGAGAACAATTTAAGTTGTGAAGGTCCACCTATGGAGATTCCTGGAGAATTCACCAATAAACTGAATTTGATCTACACTTACTCTGTGACATTTGAAGTAAGTATTGAATCTGTTACATGAATATGTAATTCCCCGAAAAAATGAAGTCAAAACAACTGGATAATTTGCTAATAGCCATAACTGGATTAAAGCAGTGTAAATTCCACAAGGATGGTCTTGTGAAACAGTTTTCCCAAATCCTATTACTTTTCCATTACTGTAGTTTAAGTGACACTTGGAATGTATAAATGAAGACTTTTTTTGCCCTGTTATGTTACTAATAGAAAGGTAGTAGATTGGATAACTGCAAGAGTTGCCTCCCTTGAGGTATGCTCTATGTTTTCAGAGTTCAGTCGGTACCGAGAGTCTCCTGTTGAAGAAGTGTTTATATTATATTTGGAGATACTTTGTGTTAAATGTTGATTTTAGTATATTGTAAAGCTGCTGGTTTTTTTTTTTAGTGAAGTTGCAGTTTTTGACTCATTTTGTATTTCTTTTATTTTTTCACTAGCTTTTTTTTGAGTAGGTGGCCATTTATCTTTTAGGGTTAATAGTCTAATGTTTACTAACACTCTAATCCTTATTCAGCCCGTTACGACGTAGACAGGAGGAAATTAGGCTTTCTTGTGACTGGGTCTTTACCCCAGCGTGGAAAGTGAGCCTCCTGCGGGGGAGAGAATAATTTGGTCCAAGCTACTTCAAACCTTGGTACCTTGGTTCCAGTCTGTCCCGAAAGCATGGTTGTTTTTCTATGTAAGACACCAATCTTACAGGATTTGGCTTGAGACCACCAGCTTATTTTGTATAGGCAGTCGAGCAGCCGTCATGTGGTAACAGCTTTCATTCTACAAAATTGAATTTGATTTGAACCAATGACCTTGAGGTGCAAGGCTCTATATCCTGTTACTTTTGCCTTGAGACGCCCAGTCCTCCTTAGACTCTCTAACTTTACTACATGAAGGAGCCTCCTGTCTATTAACATTTGTGTTTGAATCTTGATGATAAATTGCAGTTTAGAATCGCAGCGTGAACTTTGTCCGGCTCCTCACGCAACGTGTTAGGCGCTTGGGCTACCTGCTCCCTTGCTCGCGGGCGAGGCGTAGCTGCCCTGGGTTCAGGCGCTGCCGGCAGATGGCGCTCGGCACGTCCCAATCGCCAGGCGCTTCAAACCGCTGCCTTTCTGTTACCCGTCAGCCTGGGTTTGAGGTAACACCCGATATGTTTCACTTCTAAGTTATTTTGAAACTATTAATAAAAAGGGGAGCATTTAGCAGCGGAAGGTCTTTTTACATAGGAGAACATTAGTTTCAGTAAGCCTGAATACATAAACCAGTAAAATGCGTAACTGTTTTATGGTCCTTTCTAATACAGCAGCTGACTTCTGACGAGAAAGCTGTGGTGTCTGCTTTAATTCATTGAAATGGGCAAGGTATTTAGCTCTGTGTATGTGAAAAGTATACACGATCGTGCCTGTAATGTTCAATGCACAAGCGTACAAAAATGTAAGCATGTGAGCAGTTTGGTACTCAAGTAACAAACTTTAGAACCACAGTTCTGAAACTCTGTCCCAACTAGCTGTGAACTACTGATTGAGCTGAGAAAGAGCAACATATGGCAATTTCAGCCGCCTTGTTTTGTTGGTGCAGTTCTTTGTTACATGTTCTTGATCCAGAACATGAATCGGAACTTAAAAATTCTAGGCTGGAGGCGTAGTCTAAATTCTGAGAATTAACTGTACAAACGTACCACCTGGTGAATAAATGAAGAAGTTCTGCTGAACTTCATGCCAGTCAGGAGATAGAGTTTGGTAGCAGGACAGCAGCCATACACCTCATGAGACAAGCTGTAGAGGACAAGGCTTGGGCGTCAGAAAGCATCGTCACTTGTACAGCTCTCACATGAAGCGTTTAGAGGCGGAGATGGAAGAGAATGGAAGTGTTTTTTGAACGTGAAAGTTGCGGAATGATTTCTTCTTAAATCTTTCACAGGGATATCTGGAATTGAAAGTTGTCTGCCAGGAATCAGAGTGGAAAATAGTCTGTATCAGAGACCATTATGGCAGGCAGCGAGGAAGCCTGTGCTAAATACATTAAATATGATGAGAGAGGAAAATTCCAGGGAAAACTAGAAACGTACTCATAGGGTAGGTTTAACAAAGGTGAAGTTTCAAGATCAGCGTGCTGTGCTGGGAGTATCTTGTAGTGATGGTATGATTGTTTTTCAGTGTGCATTTGGGAGCTGCAGGCAGCTACATACCGAATCATGGAAAAATGAGGCTTAGTGAAGCCTCAGTTGAAGGTAGAAGACGTGGATAGGAGATTTCACTAAACAAGATATTCTTTGTGAAGCTCAAGAGATAAAAAGAATCAATGCAAGAGGGAGGTCTAACATCCAGGGTTGATACCAAGCTTAGATATTAATGCTGAATAGAAGGTTTGTGGAAGAGATTTGATGTGCTTATTCCTTCTCAGAGACTGCAACGAACTTGTACTTGTTTCTATTAATTGCTATTTAATGTCTTTATAGGAAAAGAATAATATTAAGTGGGCTTCCAGATGGGACTACATTTTGGAGTCCATGCCACATACAAACATCCAGTGGTTTAGGTAAGATTTGCATTTATTCAGTGAATAGCCTTGCAGGGGAGCACAAAGATTTCTTATTTGTGCTTCTAGGGATATATAACTTCTGCTGTGGTAGAACAAAATCTGTTAGTTTTCAGGCAAGAAAACTTTGTTTTCATGTGTGAAGTAACTTTTATCAGTCTTCCATCTCTTGGGAGCAGCTGTAGTATTGCATTTCACCAAAGGAATGCACCATTAGTGTCCAAAAAGGAAAGCAGCCTCCATCGTTTTACTTTATCATCTCTATTCTGTAGAACTTTTGAGGTGTTGCTGCTCTGCAGTGTTCTTATTGTTACTGTCTGGCTTTCTCCAGCTGCCAAGTGAGAGGTACATATGTGTACTGCATGTTTTGTACTCAGCAGCTGCGTACAGTAAAAAGAAGGGCTTTTTTTTTTTTACGAGTAAAAGATGTATATGAAAAGCTCTTACTTCCCTCTGTACCATGCAAATGATATCAAGCAAGTATATAATTTATGTTGAAATGTTAACGTTTTGCAATATAAAGTGTTTGAAAAGGCTAATCTGATGAAATATGTCTACAAAATATTAAATGGCATGATGTAGATTTCATTGCTTGATAGATATAAAATCTACTTCACAAAGTCTGCTTTAAGAGCTGTAGCTGTTTCACTAGGGAAATTACTTCTGAGCTATATAAGGAGGAAAATAAAGAAAAGCAACATGTAACTGTCTTGAGAATTAACAATATATCATAAAATACTATTCTTCTCAATTCTGTCTCCTAAGAAATCATAAAGGTACACAACTTTGTACAAAACACAACACTTTATCTTCACTGGGTGGGAAAATACTAAAAGGTCTGAATGACTTAAGTAAAGTCTGAATATCTAAGGCTATTCCTCAGACTTGAGCTGTACATGTGGTATGAATTGGAGTGCATGTCCTGAAACCTGAATAAGCGGATTGAAAGTTTGACTTTTTCTTTATCTACAGTATAATGAATTCCCTCGTAATTGTTCTCTTCTTATCTGGCATGGTGGCTATGATCATTCTGAGGACTCTTCATAAAGATATTGCACGATACAACCAGATTGACTCTTCGGTGAGTAAGATCTACAGCTTTTACATGAGCATGTTTTTCTGGTGATACTGATGTCTATCAATTAGTTCGAATACAATCTAAAGAGATGTATAACTACCAAGAATTTGATACCTGCTAGTATATCTGGGGATTAAAAATAGCTTTATTGCTATTTCATCTTTTCTAACAGCAGGAATACATGGGCAGATGTGACACACTTACTTTTGTAGCATCATTTGATGAACTTGTAATATGCAAGGACAGACTTCAGGTTTTAGAAGTATGTGGAGTGATTCACAGAAACATTTTGGTAGTGAACAAACTTGTATTTGAAATGTAAGTCCCTTTGTTCCAAGGTCTCAACCAAGGAAAGCCTCTTTTTTTAATAAATACATTCACAGTATACCAACACCCACAAGACACAGTGCAGACATTGAAAACTGTTCTGGCATTGGTTCACCATCAAGATGTGGCAATTTCTCCTGAGTCCTATGGTTGCATTATGGAGTCAGTCTGGACATGTAGCTGGCGGTATGACACTGACCTAAGTAGCCAGTGTGTTATTTATGGAATCTCCATTCCTGGAGATACCCAGAACATGTTCAGATGGCTTTTGAGTAACCTGCTTTAGGTGGCCCTGCTTGAGCAGGGGGGTTGGACAAGATGACCTCCAGAGGTCCCTTCTGGCATCAACCATTGAGTGATTCTGTGACTCTGGCAACCTGGGATTATATGTAAGATTCCTTGTCAATGCAGCCCTGTTTTAAGTCGTGTTATGTGGAGTTAGTAAAGGACCTGCACTGTATCTGTTGCGGAGACATTTGTAGCACAGAAGCAAAGACTTGCTACCTACTTTGGCATATTTTATGTCTAAAAATATGTCTTATAGTCTGAACAACCAAACTTGTGAAGAGAACAGTTAGTTTTATTGATAGCTGGTTTTTTCTCTCTTCAGAAGATCAGGCTTAAAACTACTGCAGCCAGGTATTGTCTCCACTGTAATGAAGCTGTGTTAGAAAGCTCAGTTGCTGTAATTTTTCCAGTTCTGAGGTAGTATTTCTTTATGGCAGTTTGTAGTATAGCTTGTCCAGAAAGCAAGTGTGGTAGCACGTGACTTGTGAAGTTTGGAAGGTTTGTGGTCTAAATTTCATGAGAAGTATGATGCTGTGCAACTTAATAAAGCAACGCATTTAAAAAAAAACTGTATCAGGTGATTACTGCAAAAAGGATCAAAAATTAAACCAACAGCTAATAATAGAGTGAAATTAGTGTGAGGATCAGTAGTTGTCTTGCTAAATGTTATGGGAGAGATTCTGATTAACATAGACTAATACAAATTGATGTTGCCTTTTGTCTGTGGCTAAAATGTGTTGGAATAGTGTACTTTGTCTTCATTTAGGAGATCGTAATACTACAGTTCATGTGCAACGCAACGTCTGGTTTCTAGCTGCGTTAGAACTATCTGGTATGCGTGTAAATGATTTTTATTTATTTATTTTTTTATAATACAATTCTGGTGATCACTGTCAAACTGAGCCTGGTGTGCCTGACTTAATGTAGTGACTGAAGCTTGTTGCCATCTGACTGAACCTGTTGCGAGTTCTTTTGAAATACGTACTCCTTAAAATGGGAAAGGGGCAGGTCCCTATAGTGGCTTGCTGCCTTGGTGGAAGAGAAAGTAACTGTGAGTTAGAGACTTGACCAGTTGACTGTGAGTGAAAGGCTGAGTAAAAATTACTCTTTCTCATTGGTAAAAGTGGTATCTGCAAGCCAAAGGTGAAAAATAATGTCAGATACTACAAAGGTTTGAATTTTCACTGTTGTTGCTGTCTATCTGGATAAAGAAATACTTTCAAATGCACAAAAATGTTTCATATTGAAACTAAAACATCTGAAAGTACTTTTATTCTTCTTTGTGTTTTTGATATTTAATATCTTTTGTTAATGCAAATCCAGACAGTAATTAAAGTGGAAGAATTTTTCCACATCCTTTAACTGATCATTTTTGTGAAGCTCCTGTTTGATCTCTCAATTAAATTATGTTCAAAATCTTATACTGTGTTGTCTTTATTAGTTGGTCATTCTTAATGTGATAAAGAGCAAGAGCTGTAGAAGCTTGACTAGTTTTTATGGATAACAGCAGGGATAGGTGTGACTCAAAAAAACATGCTTTTTTATTTTCTTGCCAGTTGTAAGAGACTTAAAGATCTGTTGCAGTTCAAGGAGCTGATTTAAAAAGGTATGAAATAGTTGTGCAAAAGAGGACCTGGGCTAAGGAAGCTGCAATGAAGCAAATTAGTATCTCACACTTAGGGAAGGCTCGTGATTCTACTTGGAAAGAGATAGATGCACAAGCCAGTGATTGTGGTATTAGCTGAACGTTAAATGCGTATACTAATACTACCTGGCTTTTAGTGTGATGTAGGTTTAGTGAGACATACATTAATGAAGTGTTCAGAAATCATTAGATTACTTTTAGGGTCTTATGATTAAGAAAAGATTCCTGAACTGAACTGAAGAGAATTCATGTCAATATCTTTTCAACAGTGAGAGGTAAAACTCTTGTCCTCTTTTTTTAAATCTCTTTGATTGTGATTACTTGAGTGTAGGGGACTTAAATCTTTGTTAGAATATTTTGAGAACTAGGCTAAATAAATGGATAAGGTGAGGATTACTGCACTTTTAAAAATTTACAGAAGTTTTTAGCATATTGGCCAAGATTCAAAAATACCTTTAGATCTATTTTCCTCAAATACTTTTTGTAACTATAAAGTGTAGCTTCCTACTTGGATAAGTTGTACAATTCTTATCCTCATCTTTGAACAGTAAAGGTTAGCAATATAAAATACTGGTGAATTCTTTAAACAAAAATCTGGAAAATACTGACTCATAGCTAATTGGCCTGTAATGGAAGAGTTTTACTAAAAATCGAGCTTTGAGACGAACACTCCGGCCCATAGGCCCATACAAGATAAATCAGGGGTCTCAATCTGCCAAGCTTGAGATTTACCATGTAGCTATATGTTTTAAAGCTTGTATTAAAACCAGAGGGTGTCTTTTGAGAGCATTTGCGAGATTAGGTGTTGATAAGAAATCTAATACCAGCCATTCCAGATTTGTACAACATTTTCCTTGTTCTGTCAGGAACTAAAGTACTAAGCATTTTTTTCTGCTTAGTGTGTACCATTTTGAAAACAGATAAAGATTTGCTTCAGGTGGCAACCTATGAAATTCTTTCATTCCTTACTTGCAACTACCTGGGAAAAGTCTTTCTTCTGTCTTACCTCAACAACTTTCTCATCATCATCACAATTAGTTCAAGTTCAAACTTACAGGAAAGTGTGGTCTTTATGCTTCTTTAACCAAACCGTTCTTTACTGGAAGAGCACTGATGTCTTGGAATTATACCTAGATACCTGGTATCATTTTCTTTGCAGGCGTAGTTTTGTGGTTTGGTGTTGATTAAAAAAAAAAACAAACAACAAAGTGTTATCTTGTGTTTAATAGCTTTCAATTTTTGTATTAGTATATCAGACTTCTGAGAGTAATTTCTAGCCAACAAATGCAAGCAGAGGTATCAGTATGGGGAAGGCAAAGATAATCTTCCAGAAAAAAAAAAAAAAATTTACATAATCTGTCGCAAGTTAAGATGTTCTGTGTCATTCGCCAGTTTGGTCTGTATTCTTTCTTACCTACTTTTTTATGCTGTAATTCTAGTGGTAAGCAGTCCATTGAACTAAACTCAGTACTCCTAGGTTGAATGAAACCTGTAGCTTTTAACTTTGTGAGGAAGAGAGGTGTCTTCTTGAGGGGTTGGTTATTTGTGGTCGTGTGTGTTTGGGGGTTTTTTTGGGAGGGGAGGTGTTTGTTTTGAGTGATGTTATTGAAAAGTTTTATTCTTCAGCAATGGTGCCTTAGAGCTGCTGGACTAAGGATCCCCCTCGTGCCATCCATCTGTTCACCTCTGGCAGCGGGACAAAGAGTGTTGGTACTTGCCCCTGGTGATTCTAGGGAGCAGACTTTCTTCTGGAATATAGGGACCATTTCATTCTTTTCCAATATTGTCATTGAGACCGATGCGCTTTGTAATGGAAGCAGAAAAAGTTAAGTGCTTGAACTAGATTGAAATGCTATAATCCAAGTGAAATTAAATGGAATGCTTTGTTTTAGTTTTAAATTTAAAATGGTGTTATACGGTTTGGCTAATTACATCTTGTTTTTTCTTGCTTTGAGATGAGGATTTTCTTGATAAATCCTGCCTTTTTCTTTCATTGAACCATTAGGGGGTTATAAAATCAATGAGTGATGAATCACATGCAATTAGTCTGTCTTTGGATCTAAACTGGAAGTTAATCAAACTTTAAATATGTGTTTTGCATCTTGTTTATGTTAATTCACTACTGCATTATGTATCTTTGCTAAAGACACTGTTGATTTTTTACAGGAAGATGCCCAAGAGGAATTTGGCTGGAAGCTGGTTCATGGAGACGTGTTTAGACCTCCAAGGAAGGGAATGTTACTGTCTGTCTTTTTGGGCCAAGGAACTCAAATTTTCATTATGACATTTATTACTTTATGTAAGTAACTTTATTAAGGTGATGTGTTCGTAGTGTAGTAGTGCAAGAAAGATGCAATATTATTAAACAAATGATAGAAGCCTGCTCCTGGAAATGAAGTCCTTCCTTTAGTAAAATAAAATATTAATACTGTTTCATAACAATAATCTAGATAGCTTCAGTACTGCTGTCGTTCAAAACGTTGTGGTGTCTGGGCTAATTCAGATTCTTCATTATTGCAGAAATGAAGCTTCCTTGTTACAAGTTTCTTTTTAAAAAATAAACAGTTTGTCATGGTGTAAATTATCCAAGGATCCAGTAATGCAAGTTCAAAGACATGTAATCAAAGCTTTAATGTTCTCGGAACACTTTTTATCTAATACGTTTGACACAACAGCCTGCAGCCATGCAGAAATAAGAGCAAGAATGCATGCCAACGGAATAATCCTGACACAACATTCAGATAATATGAGAGCCTACCATAAGTAGCTATATATACATGTAATGATGTAACCTGTCACAAGTTGGTGTTTTATTATATGTTATCTATAAAGTATATGACCATTCTTTTTCTTATTGTACGGTAGAATTGGGAAGTATACTGATATTTATTACAAAAGAAGAATTTTTCAAATTCTGCTCTCCAGGTTTTATTCAGATCTTTTGGTCTTTTCATAGAGGAGCTGCTTTTTTCTATTCATTACGTGATGCTATAAGATTAATAGAACTTTCTTGATGGGCTTGTCTTTCAGTGTTGATCACAGCTCTTCGTAACTTACTTAACTGCAATAGTTTCCTGTGCAACTAGTGTAGTATAGAAAGAAATTGTGTGTGTGTGGGGATCCTTTTTCTGTTTAAAAACAAAATTTCTCACTAGAGATCGCTGACAAACTCCTTTTCTGAGAACATCTCTGGGCTGGCTTCTACAGTTAGTTCAGACACAGGCAGCCTTCTTTTAATAAAGAGGCTTATTTTCAAGATAATGCATTCTTGAGTAAAGTGGTGTCCGTCATGGTGCCTGAGAGCCTTTTGTGGAATTTGAAGCAAGTGACTCGATACCCTTAAGATCTTCTATCTTCAGGCTTACTTATACCTTAAAAAACAAAAAACCCCCAAACCCCAAAAAACCTACCAAAATCTAAAAAAAACCCCAACAACTGCCCCCCGCCCCCAAACAGAAAAACCCTGACAAAAAAAGCTCTGTCAAAGTTTTTGGTTCCTCCAGACCTACTGTTCTCGGATGTCCTTTATGCCACATATTAAGCTGCTCCTGTTACTTAGCATGCGTTAAGTATTGGCCATGAATGTTTACAGGATGACTGTAGGATTTTGGAAGCAGACTTTTTCAAGCTGAAATTTGGCTCAGGTTCATTGTTCATATCTGTGTGGTATTTTATTTTTCAGTCTTTTGGCTACGAGAAACTTTCTATATAAAAGATGAGGTGGAAATAATGCTTTATTATGAATGAAACTGTGACATTAGGGATATGGTTATGTGATGGGGATATATGAGAGCTTATACACATAGTCTTCATTTAAATATCTGGTGGTGAAGGGGATAAACCTGTACAATGATATGTGTTACAGGGGAATTTTGACATGTGTCCACAAATGACTAAATCTTTTTGTATCTTTAGTCCTAGCTTGCCTTGGTTTTCTTTCTCCTGCCAACCGTGGTGCTTTGATGACCTGTGCAGTTGTATTGTGGGTCTTACTGGGAACTCCAGCTGGTTATGTGTCTGCTAGAATGTACAAGAGTAAGTACACACATTTGTTTAATGTGACACAGCAGGTTAAATTCAGAATTGCTCGGCTTAATGTAAACCTCAGACTGGAGCTGGTGTTTCAGGCAACAAATCTGCTTCTTGCTGCTGTACTGCAAAACAGTTGGAAAAATTTCTGAACTTGAAATTTCTTTTACTTTTTCCCCTCAGCGTTTAGAGGTGAGAAGTGGAAGACAAACGTTTTGCTTACAGCTCTGCTTTGCCCTGGGTTAGTATTGTTTCCCCTCATTCTTTCCTTTATTCTTAAGTATAAACGAATCTGAGGTGGGAAGGGGGGTGGTGGTGGGGAAGTAAATGATGATGCTTGTTTGTGTGATTATTTTCTTTATTGTTCTCCAAGTTGCTGTTCCTTTTGTATATTGCCTATCTGTGAATATGAAGAAAAGCGAATTCTGAGGAGCTGGAGCCTAGCATTCTAGAAGACAGCTTCTTAGCATCTTGTTTTGCACTCAGCTGTGGGGGTAGGAGGAATGATGTGACTCTCTTGCAAGGTAGCGTCACAGCCTTTGAGAATCACTGCACCAGAACATTAGGCATAGTGATGGGGTAATTCCAATTTGGTACCACAGCACTCGGTATGTTACAGGTAATCCTGTCTTAACTGTTAATAGGTATGGTCAGTTTGTCAGGAAGTACGTGGTTTTGTGGTAACTTTGGAGTATCTGTAGTGCTCTTTTGTAAATAGGGAGAGACAGCCCTTTAGGCAGAACCTCTGTTACCTTAGTTACAGTATCAGTGTTTTCTTGTAACCATGTTATTGAGGAGGACACAGGAAATATAATTGAGATTATTATTTTTTTAAGTAAATAGCTATATACTGCTATACTAAACAGTAGATGTTTACTATGCTTCTGGGTGAGAATGACGCAGAGATTCTCTTAAATGGGTTAGTGTCTTTTATATAAATGAGGTAGTGTCCAGTTGCAGATACGGCTGGAGCGTGTATCATACTATGGCCAATACTGCCGTGCTTGGGAAAGGTGATAGCTCTCCTATCTTTCATTTTCTCATAGCTCTCAAGACCTTCCGTGAGAATTAGGTCAGTGAAGAAAGGGAACAGGAACTAATTTCTTCTGCAAGACTTCCGTATTTCTTGGTTGCCACTTTGGGTACATGAATCTACCCTTTGACAAATGTCCTTGGCAAAAGTTGAAGAAAAGGTTATAAATAATTTCTTAAGGTATCTCCCCCCTAAAAAAGCTCAGAATTAATAAAACATGGCTTCGTTTTGAGTATAGTAGAATTTAATCAAATGAAATGTAATGCATTAGATAAAACTGAGTGTAATATTTCTATGAGGAGATCTTATTTCTAAACAAAATGTGCTTCAGTCTCCCTGCTGTCATTTAGATATTATCTTGAGAGAGAAGAAAATATTTATTGGTGGAAGAAATATTGTACTGATCATTTAAACTCCCAAATAAATTAAGTTTCACAGAGGAAGTAAAATGATTGGGGATGGTAGAATAGGAACAGATGTCTTGATTATGCTATGCTAGTTCAGTGAATTTGCATAATACCATAAACAGCCTAAGGCCGTTATAGTCTCAGTAGACTGATGGGAGTTCATATTTGCAGTATTTTTTTCTAACTTTGGAGGGGGTAAGTGGGGTCTGTGTTACGAGCTTGGGCAGATGATAAAGATTAGCAAGACTTCTAAAATGGATTTTTTTTTTGTTCAACAAATGCTTACACCAGGGGTTGCTTGGGTGCGCTTATTTAACAAGTGTATTCCCCTAAACAGTTTTGGCAAGTGTAAGGCCTCTCCAAGGAAAAAAGGAGCCTGCCTATTGCTCTAATCATCCCTCCTTCCTTTTTAAATTAAATTCAGTGGAGGATGCGTGTTCACTTCAGGGCAGTTTAAATTCTGCCTCAGGAACACTTTTTTAACAAAACCCAGACAATGGTGCACTTCGCAGGGGCCCTTCCTGAGGCTGAATTTCTGTGATACATCTCTGAATCCATGAATAATGGAAATTCAAGCAGGCTTTTATATGGGGTTCACTTGCAGTACATTTTGCTTTGCTTTCAGAATGGGATGGGTTTGAAATCTTCATCATATGTCTTCGTGTTGTTTTCTAGTGTTTTCCCAGGATGTTTAGAAAATGAGGCAGATGCACTTAACTGGGGAGGGAAGAACAGGTCTGGAGAGATGTCATGACTGATGCAGTCTTTACTTAAATTCTCAAAAGGTGTGGGCTACTTACCTGTAACTGCATGAGGTGTTAGTACAAAGATTCTTGTAGGGAAAAGCCCTCTTTAATCCACCGTTCTGTTAGCATGTTGCTGTGACACATGCTGCAGCAGGGTATATGTTTTGTTGTGAGTGATGTGTGGCTTCCTAAATATGAGGTTTTGCTATCACTGTGTTTTTTCAGAGGGAATTTACTGGTTAGAAGGGACCTAAATAAAGGAATTAAATGACTGGCAATAACAGGAAAGGTGATTCAGATAGGAGGGGGGGTTATTTATTTTATCTTTTAGCATTCTTTGTATAGATTTTGACACTTAAATCTTTCTGTTACTTTTTGGTTTTACATGCAGAGTCTTTATTTAAATAGTGGCTTTACCATAGATACTTGCATTATAGGCATTGGGTGTTGCAAGCATTTTTACATTAACTGCACTATTGCTGAAAGCAACGAGGACTGTTAGGGAATGAAAGATTGCAAGAAGCTACATTTTTGTGATGCAGACTTAATGGGTTTATGTTTTTTAATATTAACGGATATTTATTCTTTACTGAATATTTTAATATCTTTTCCGATCTTTTTTCAGGATTGTCTTTGCTGATTTCTTCATTATGAATCTCATTCTGTGGGTGAAAGGATCCTCAGCTGCCATCCCTTTTGGCACTTTGGTTGCTATCCTAGCTATGTGGTTTGGAATTTCAGTCCCACTAACCTTTGTTGGTGCCTATTTTGGCTTCAAAGAGAAGGTAGGGCTCTTTGAATACAGTTTTGAAATATACCTGTCTTCTGCAGTTGAGCCATTGAATCCCTAAGCATACAAGAACTGGTTGGATTGAAACATCTATGGCCCTATGACTGTAAAATGATGTTTCGCTTTGTCATGATTTTGAAACTGAGTATATACTTGTAATGTCACACTAAACTTTTTTTTCTGTCCATTCATTAGAATCAGATTTTAATAGTGCTTTTGGAGGTCTTGCTTGCCTTTTGTACTTCAGTAATACCTCAGCAGTTTCATTTTTGAAGTAGTACTTCAGAAGTACTTCAGTTTGTACTTCACTAGTTTGAGATAATGCCAGACAACAAAGAAAATGGGTTTTTTATTAAGGACTGAACAGATTTCTTTCCTTTTGTTCTGACTTGCTTACTGACCAATAGTTGGAATACCTAAAACATATATGTGTTTTCCTAGTGAAGGATATCAAGTTTGTCGTTTTCTTGGTTTCGTAACTTGTGATGGCTTATGGATGAAAATAAAGTTAACTTATGTTTATCAAATCTTTAGATGCTAATATTAGGGAAAAGCAATCTTATTTATGATGTAACAATTTATCTTAATTTCTTTTGAAGTCTATTGAGCATCCAGTTCGTACAAACCAGATTCCTCGCCAAATTCCAGAACAGTCCTTTTTCACAAAGCCGTTGCCTGGTATCATAATGGGTGGTATCTTGCCCTTTGGCTGTATTTTTATTCAGCTTTTTTTCATTCTGAATAGCATTTGGTGAGTATCACTTTTTTTGTTCTAGTTATGCTGGTTTGATAATAAAAACACAGATGAGTTTGAACATCCCAAACCAATGAATATGAGGAATAAACCAATTCTTAAAATTTTTGATCTTCTTGCAGACTCTTGTGGCATTTCCAGAATCTGCATATTTATTCCCATGCTTAGAAATTATAAAACTAGTTGTTCTTATTGACAACTGCAAAGTATGAAATTTGAGTCCTGTTTCCTTGTTTTATCTTTCTGGCTCTGAACAGCACAAACATGTTTTTTTGTGGTTAGGTGGAGCCTAATCTGTTGTGTAACTATATTATGATTTATGGAAATAATATGATCTAGCAGTTTCAGCTGTTAAATCAGAATCAGGTCAAGAATTTGGGATTCATGTTCTGCAAAACAAAGACTCCACCCCCTGTGAAACATCCACACCACTCCTAAATCTTGTCAAAACCTAGTCAAGCAGGCGCATGGAAAATTAAACCAGTGCAATCTTTCATAACTTTCACAATGTAAATATGAAATGTTTAATACATTGTTGTTTAATGGAAAATATTAACCTGAAGATGCCAAGTTTTTAAGGTGTCCTCTGTTTGTGTTGAGATTTCTTACGGAACAGTTTTCTAAATGAATTCTTAAATGCAAATATATTAGATTTGTTAGCCTTTCGCATTAGTCCTCAATAAAAGAAGAAACCGTGTAATATAGCTATGCTGGAAAATGTAATCAGCTGACAAACAGGTACACTCTGGGCTTTTGTAGTTGAAATTACTGAATTCCCAAATTGTTTCTCATTATTTATCCTGCAGAAGGGAAGCGTGGAGGGAATGTGCAACTTCCACTCCCTCTGTCAAATCCTACAGTGTAATTGTCACCGTCACTCAATAAAGTTGATTTGGTTACTTCCCTTATCTGAAAGACACCAGATTAAAAGTAAACAAGCATATTTCCCTTGAATTTATTTTTTTTTTGAGTGTTTTGATGTTTGGTTAGCCCTTGGATTGGAGTCAGACTTGGTCTGGGGATAGACTGGAAGTGGATGAGCATCTGGTTGGATGTAGTGAGGAGATGCAGAGACACTTGGAAAACTTAGCTGCAGTAATAGGAAGGAAGTGGATATTGTAACTGGGGAAGAGTACAGGTGATGCAAGTGTTAGGAAAGCTAAAGGAGACCTGAAGTGGTAAACATTTCTGGAAACTGCCCGTAACTGTTCTCTGTGAAAGCTGATTGAAGCTCATTTCAAGGGAAGTGTAATTGAGGACTTTGAGCATTGCTCTATGAAGCAGTGGTTTTATTTACAGAGTACATTGAGATAGAGGAAAAAAAACTTTTTATGAATCAGCCAATAGTGGTATAGGCAAATTTACCTCAGTGGTGTGAAATTTTTTTTTTCTTTTTTTATTGGCTTAGTATCTGGGCAGGTAACACTGTAAATTAACTCAGAACTTCAGCCAAAAATTAGACTCTTGCTTTTATTTATTTTTTATTTATTTTTTGTTTTAGGTCTCATCAGATGTACTACATGTTTGGTTTCCTGTTCCTGGTTTTTATAATTCTTCTAATTACGTGTTCTGAGGCTACAGTTTTGCTGTGCTACTTCCATCTGTGTGCAGAGGTAAAAAGTACAGTTTTGCGTAGATACCACTTGTAGCTGGAAGATGTTAGAAATAGAGTTGAGGTATTCGCATGTGCTGTGATGTGCTGGACACTGAATGGATTGTATTGTCAGCCCTTAACATGCCTGTCTTAGCCACTCTTCTGAAATGTACCTTTTGCTTCAAAATCCACCGTTTGCAGCGGATAAACAAACAGCCTTGATCTTAGAATAATTTCATGTTCATAGTGGAAGCAATACAGCTGACTTCGAGAAAGAAAAAAGTAGCTACGTGCTATGTTGGAATTTTTCTTTTTTTGAGACAAGTTTTGAAGAATTAAATGTATTTCATAAGACAATGTTATTTTTTAACCAGCTTATTTATATTCTGTTTTCTACGTGACGTCTCTTACTGAATGGTTATTGCTTCTTTCAGGATTATCATTGGTGGTGGCGATCATTCTTGACGAGCAGCTTTACAGCAGTTTATCTTTTTATCTATCCAGTTCATTACTTCTTCTCTAAACTCCAGATAACAGGAACCGCTAGCACCATTTTATACTTTGGTTACACAATGATCATGGTCTTGATTTTTTTCCTTTTCACAGGTAAGTACATTGTTCAAACTAAAACGAATGAAGGGGTTTTGTTTTCGAAATGAGAAACATTAGGTGAAATTAGACTATACAAAACATTAAATACAACTTAGGACTCTTTAGGCAGTGTTACTTTTATGGTTTGTGACACCACACGTCACAGTAAGATATTCTTTAAGGGTTTTTTTCTAACTTGAAATTACATTTATTGATAGTATAATTAATTTTCCATTATTGCATATTATATTAGCAGTGAGTTCAAACCATTATATTTTCAAAGTGCTGTTCTTGTTGATGCTGATAGCAGGGGTGTTTAACCTGATTCTGGATTTCATAATTGGTTCTAGAAGCTCTATAGTTACAGATACTGCACTCCGCATACGGAGAATAAAAGATGTTTTCAGCTTTCACTATTAGCAAGTGAAGCAGGTTGGTGCTGGGAAGAAAGCGAATGTTGACAATAGAGAGTTCTAGTACTGTTAGGGGTGGTCTTATCTGCTCATTAAGCACCACTTCTTAATGGCACGAGTGTATCTTAACCGGAGGAACCTATTTGAAATACGGCTCTCCATTTTTAGTAGTCCAACTTTTCTGATATTACTCATGCAGAGTAAGTGTATTCTACAGAATTACTCTAATGTTCATAATCACTTGGCTCAAACTATAATTTTGAGGTTGATTTGATATGAAATCTGTGCCAGATTTACCATGTGTTAGGTGAAATTAGAAGCTTTTTGAAGGGTTCTGGCCCTTAAAAATAGCCAGGAGCATTTTATATTGGTGTTCATCGTACTGCTGGTGTTGCGTATGTAGTTTTAACACATGAAGTCAGATCTCTTATGTATCACTCTGCTTAGCATCATGAAGTACTGCAGTGGTAGAACTAGAGAAAATGCTAGTTCATATATAATGGGTTGTTTGTAAAACCAACCTTTACATTCATTCCTAAAATTTGTAATAGAGGATTTCTCTATGGATGGCCTGATGGTTCACATTGTTACTTAACATCTTCTGCCTGATTATTGAAACCTGCTGTGTAATTACTTTGTGTTGGCTTTATGAAATGCATCACTTAACTCCCTTGTTACAGTTAAAAAAGAGTGGCTAAAATAAGTGATGAAAGTCTTAGCATCAGACTCCGAGTTTCAGTTCAGCAGTGAGAAGGACCTCTTTCATCTTTATTGCCTCTAATACTTGTTGATATGAGGCAAAAAAGCACGGTTCATAATAAAACACTGAAGAAAATTACTGTATGTGTTTGAACAAAGCATTACTCTGTAGAAATTATAACATTAACTGGCACTTATTGCTAGATTTTTATTGTTGTTTGTTATTTAGACCTGTGTCTCTCCAAAAGAAAGTAAAAAAAAGATTTAGAAAGAAGTGGGGGGGGGGAAGAGGAGGATTTAATTCTTCTAATTTTTAATTACTAAAAGGCAAACATAGAAGATGGAGTATTGCCAGTTAAACCCCTGCTTAAATCCTGGAGAAACAGACAACCTCCAGATGTCCTCTATAATCTATATCTCTATTCATATTTAAAAAAAACCCAAACTATAGACTAAAATGTTTTAATTACTTTTAAACTAAAGCAGTATGTTAATATGTGTCTGGGTTTTAGCATAGGTTAGTTACTATTCTGCCAATTTCAATTTCACTTACAAGATGCAAATTGGTAGAATTAAAAATATCCCTTTCATATATAGAATGATAATTGAAATTGTCATGGCAGCTGCTGAAATGGTATTAAAAGCTTCAGATGTGCTGATCCTGGAGTTCTTAATGTGGAGGCCAGTGAGGCCCCAAAAGTGCAATAATAAACTGTGCTGCTGTTACTTTTGCAGTGTCTTTTTTCTTTTAAATAGAACCACAATAGTGATGGCTATGCTGCATTTATAGTTCATGAGGGAGGCTGCTACAGTCCCTTTTT
>NW_008796175.1:118327-133446 GCF_000699145.1 Aptenodytes forsteri | reverse complement strand
AATAGCATAGCTAGTCACTAGAAGGGTAATGGGTATAATATGTATATAGAGTGTGTAATAAATCCTTGCTAATGTAAAATGCTGTGATAAATTTCTTTCCCATATTTAGTTTGACGATTGATTTTTTTTTTTTGGGGGGGGGGCTGAAATGTAAGCTATTCTAGATAGATGACTCAAGCAGAAGATGCCTAACTTTGCTTTGTTTTGTAAAATATTCCTTAATAGCGCTTGCTTTGGAAAATAAGGGTTCAGTCCTCCAGAAGTTTATGGAGCTGAGGGAGTTTGCTAACGTAACTTTATACACTGTTTGCATTAATAGTGTTCTTCCTGTATGTATGTTCCCAAAATGGTACCTTGATCTGTTCACTTAAGTTAGCACTAGGTATTTTGGTTTTCTCTATTCTTGCCTCTTAGGTCTCAGCAACTGTGACAGAAATATAAAGGGCAGTGTTAATACCTCCTACGTGGCGGTGTGTTGTGTTACTGTGGACATTACAAAAGAGATCATAATGAATAAGTAAATAGGAACTGAATGCTTGTATGGCAAAACTGACAATAATATAATCTGACTGGTGAAATCTAACAATTAATGTGCACACCCAAACAAGACAATTTTATTTTAATGTACAGAGTGCGGCTAATCTTCCATGAAATAATAAGTGTGGTTGAATGGGGATAGCTACATGATTACATGCATTTTATACTAGGAGACAAAAAAATGCTGAACATAGTCAAAGCATGTTGCTTTACAGTGACCTCTATTTTTGAACATCATTTTCACTTGTGCGTTAATGCTATTTTCAAAATTGAGTTTTGATCTTCTGGGTAGATTGTGTTTAGAATCCGAGATTCTGAAGCACCCACCACTGTGCAGTGATTGAAACCAGTATGATACAGAGAGCTTTTAAGGTACATAAGAAGTATCAGCCAAGTGCAGAGTGCTTTTCTGTTTGCTTTCTTACAATCTGTTCGTGCTTTGAATCTTTTTTCTTCATTAAACAATAAAGCTAGAAGAAACGAATAGAGCAGAACAGTCTGCTTAATGTATTTTGGCATTATTCTGCGCAATAATCCTTGGTTTTAATTTTGAATTTAAACTAGTTTACTAATAACTTTCCCTTACCCAGCTAGATGCTAGCTTTCTGTGTATAAGATCTTCTCTCTGTGTATAAGAAAACTGTTGCTGAGTGGTAGTATATATATTGCAGACCAGAGTATTCAGCAGTATATAAACCGGAGGACAAAAAGATCAAAAAACAGCTGAGGTGTCAGTGTCTCCCTAGTAAGTATAAATGGGTGTATTGGACACATTTTGCTTCTTGGCTGGAGAAATGACTTGAGACATCTTCACAACTGGGTTCTTGAATTTTAAATAGCTCCCGCAAAAATGATCTTTCAGCTGTACCTCCCTAGGATGATCAGTGATGTACAGTGCACTGCAGTGCACTAGGATGGCATCGGTTTCCTAGACTAGTAGGGGTTATTTAGAAAGGCAGAATCTTAAAATATGAAGGTCACCCACTTGGGGGAAAAATAAAGGTCTACCACGCAAAAGTAAGTTCTTAAATGTATGTTGTTCAGATGCTTTTTCATTTAATTTAATCTGGTGAGTGGTTAGGATTGGTTAAAATAAACATTAGCCACAAAACTAATTTGTAATATTAGATTAAAACAAACAAACAGATTTTACAGGCTTATCGGAGGAATTGGTGTCAGGCTTGGTATCTTTGTGCTGTGTCGTTTGACAGAGATGTGCATATGAAAGCTGTAAAAACCTTACAATGGAAAGGAGTTTAGACCAATCAGAAAATAATTTTGGAGGTCTCAACTCTTTCAACTAGTGGGATTTTTTTTGTTTGTTTGGGGGTTTGGGGGTTTTTTAAGTACTTAGTGTTAGAATTTTTTTAATGGTTTTAAAAAAAAAAAATCCACCTTTGGGTATGTTTTCTGTCACGTTGTGTTCATTGATGTCTGTCACTGAAGCAGTAAGCTGAAGAGGTATGCTCCTTGTTGATAGTGCTTTAAAACTTTGGTTTTGGTTTGAATGTGTTTTGAAAGAAACAAATACAAGCAAGATCCTAGAGTGGTCTTATCTAAAGCTTACCTAAATAGTCCTACTATTCTAATGAGAGGCACATTTTAAGTAATGTGATTGATGATGATTCTAATTTTGGTGCAAGATGTGCTTAGAAAATGCTCAAGATTGAAAAGCTGAGTAGGCTTTTTGAGAAAATATATTTCAAGCCATGCTACTTGAGATGGCAAGGTTGTATTTTAGCTAGCGCAACTAATAATGGCAATTTTACTGGGTAGAGCTATAGTTGTAGGAAACTAATCGTGCACTTATCTGTATTTTAAGATTGGCCTTAGTCAAAGAAGTTAAAAGGGGAATCTGAGAACCTGTTATACTAGTCAGAACTGGCCTAAAGATCCAGTATGTTGATGCTTTTCTTTATAAAGTGTTAAAATTTGGAACAAGTAGCAAACTTGTGAAATGGGCTAAAATGTAGAAAACATATTCTAGCTAAAATTTTCAAACAAGCCAAACTAGTTCAGAGTTACTCTTCCACAATCATTATTCATTTGCAGATCCCTTTCTGATTGGGGTATTTACTCCTGTATAGAAAATTGGGAGCTTTTTGACTGAATTACCTTTTGTCGACCTCTTAGCGGTTCATGGAATCACAAGCACCCCCAGGTCTGAGGTGGAAGAAACACTGAATCTCAGTGGAACCAGGCACTGTACTGCTTACATTCTTCAAAAAAAAAGTTAAGCTTTTTGCTGCAGTACCATAAGCAATCCTGTAGGTAAAGCGGGTTATAAATAATGTTTCCTTAACTTACATTCATTTTTGTCTATTAATACTGATTTTGTAATATCAATGCAACTTTGTGCTGACCTGAGCTTTTGGAAGTTCATAGTCTGAGTGTTTGGCCCATGTTACTTTAAAAAAAAAAAAAACCAAAAACCAAATGAGCCTAGTTGATTTGCTGTGATCTGATTCTCACTTCTAAATCTGCAGTTGGATTCTTGAGGTAGATTTTCAACCTAGTTGTGATTCTGACAGCACCTTTAAACCATTCTGATCTTTGCATGTCAAGTATACTGTTTAGGAGAGGTACTTTTGGGGTCCTTAGTTTGATGCTGGTTTTGAAGTTTCCGGTCCATAGAGCTATCCACATCTGGAATTTGTAGGATACATTCGTTCATGGGAGGGAAGAAGAAACTACAGTACTGGTAAGCCCTAATTATCGATGTGGAGGTAACAACAGAAGGAAACTGCTGACGAGGGAAGGTACTGACTACATAAGGCTGTATCTTGGTCATGAGTCTAGCCTTTATCTCCTGAGCTTATAAGTTCATGGTTCAAATCTGGTGTCTGACAAACATTACCACTTACTGCTTGTGTTAGGAAACATAGTCTTACTCTAGTTCCACTACATTGGCAAAATTTCTGATAAAGTTTAAAAAAGGAGCAGGGGGTACTTGGTCTTTGATTTGCTAAACAGACTTTTTTTAGGAGGGAAGCTGAAAATCAGTGTTACTGAAACCTGTGAAAATCTGTTTATAGATAAAATGCTTGTTCACAGTATGAAGTCTTCAGATTCTGCTATGAATGAGGCCATGTTTTATAGAAAGCTGTGTATCAGAAAGATTCAGAGTGACAAGGATTGGAAGAAAATACCATGGATTTAGTGTGTTCTCATATTAAGTTATGGCATGCTCAGAAAACTGTGTGGAAAATCTCATTCTTGTGTTAGTTATACATTTTTGTTATGATATTACAATTTTGTTCTAGAAAAGCAGACAGATTTTTTTAAGATCTCATATGTTAAACATTTGGAAGAAACATTGCTTTCAAAGCCATAAAAGGCTCAAAGTGGGCTATATTATAAAAAAAAAACCTAGAAAGCAGATGCTGAGAACCATTATTAGGAAAAAACCATGAGAGTAAGGCATAGAGTAACAATGCTGATATTGGAGTCTTGGACACAGTAGGAAGGAGTGAGAATTGACCATAAACTGCAAAGCCTTAGTGATGTCAAGCCTACAAAGGAATTAAATTCCTTCTGTGGTTGGTGTCTGATCTCCTATCAACAGCAGTAAATCTGCCGTCTCCTACTGTTTTCAGAGGATGATAACTGCAAACTTGGAGGGAAAGGGTAATCTGTGGCATATAATAGTAGGCTGTTAAAAAGCCTTTAACTGCAAATATACATGGTAGCACAAAGAATACAAGAATTGGCATATAGATAATAAGCATCCAAAGGCAGGTTCCTCACTTAGCAAATGCGTAGGTGTGGTCTGAAAGACAGAAATGTAATGAATGTAGAAAAGACAAGCGCTTAAGAAAGAACCTCCTAGTTAGTAAACCAGTCACAATGAAATAGTGCAAAAAGTTGGAGCTGATGTTAAACATGGGCTGTACAAGGAGAAAAGGTTGAATGTAAAACTGGAGGAGCTGAGTGCATGATCTTACAAGTGCCTATAGCGTAGCTGGTAAGGGCTGTCTGTCACAGGGCTGGCACGTAGCTGTGTCTTTGAGAGTGAATTCAGCTGAAACTGAGACCTTCCCTTTTCCTAGCTGGTGAGGCTTAACATCTGTGTGGCAGTTTACCTCTAGGTAAAAGCATGAGGAACAATGCATCGCTTCCCTTAGAGGCTTAAGACTTAATTAATTGTATGGTACTCAATGTCTCCTTGCATACTAAGGTCTTAAAATAATTTAAAAATAAACGTGATGGACAATGTCTTTGCAGTTGCCCCATAATAGTGACTGTGGGGTGCAAATTACAGACTTGTTCTTCAGCTTAAAAATAGAAAATTGGTATAGACTAATCTCATTCAGTGTCATCTCCTCTCTCCATCATCTTACTCTGCACTGTGCTAACTCGAGCCATGGGACTTGACATGTGGCCCAAAGTCCCTCCAGAAGGTAGTTGTGGGTTTTTTTTCCTCCTACTGTTGGGTTGGAGGACTAAAGAACTGGATTGGTAAGAAATCAAGGAAGGCCAAACCAGACCGCAGGTCTGCTACCCAAGCGCCCTAACAGCAGTACGCCCAGGAAGGGGTATGAGAACAGGGCAAGCATGTACTGGTACTTTCTCCCAGCCTCCCATCAGCTGTGGCTCACGGGCTTTTTTAACACTTGAAATGGTGTCTCTGTAATTAATAGCCTTTGGATTTCTTCGTTCATGAATTTGTTCAGTTGCCCAAACTAGTGTATGTTTTTATTATCTATAGTGACCTGTGACAAGAAAATCCGCAGCTTGAATATGTGTTACACAAAATTACGTGTTTTGGTTTGTGTCGCTGCTAGTTTAATTTGATGCTTGCTCCCAACCGCTATAGCACTCAGAGCATTGCTTCAGCAAAAGGAAGTTACAGGATATACAGAGTAAGAAGTTGCCTGTTCTTGAGTATAAACAGAGCACGATGAACAGAAAACAGGGCCAGGTGATTTTTCCCACAGCCTTGTTTTGTGTCATAATTTGTAGGTGGCTGTGAACTGTGGTAGACCTGAAAAACCCAGGTAGGTGTTGACTTTGTGTGCGTATAAAAGTCAGTTTCTTAAATGGCGCTCTGTGCCTGCTAGTGGTGATAGTAGCATCACCTTCAGTGGTTTAAATGTACATCAAGCAGCCTGGTCCTAAAAGTCATCTTTTATCTAAATCAGTAACTTAGCCTAGGGATGAATGTGTGTTGTTAAACTTAACAAGTGCTGTTATTCTGGATAGTTAGGTGGATTACAATGTTATGTTCTGTCCTGCTGGGAAGTACTTGTTAGATTTTTCTCTCAAAGCAAACTGGAAGATAAACTAACCATTTTCACTTTCTCATTTTAGGGACTATTGGATTTTTTGCCTGCTTCTGGTTTGTAAGTAAGATTTACAGTGTTGTGAAAGTGGACTGAAAAGCTTCAAAGTGTCTTTTGAACATATCTCCCTTGCTGTTTGATAATTTTTACCATGTATTGAAAAACATCCTGTGTAATTATTCTGATTTGTAAAAGCTGAAGAGCGGACTACAGTATAAAATACAGATTTTTATGGAAGGAAATGGCACCATTGGAAAAATGTTTACATCAGTATACTCATTGAATATTGTAATTTTAATATTTCCAAAAATTATATCCAAAAATTTGATTTAGGGCAAATAAAAATTCTGTGAGCTAGTTTATTTGAAAAATGAGTGCATTATACAGTCCTCCAGCTGAAATTCCTTGTGATTTTCTTTTTTTTTTTTTGTTACCTCTTTTGGTTACCATTTATATACCATGAAAGCATAGGACTGTCAAGTAAATCTATGTAAAATGTGAATTTTTTTAACTTAACTATGATTGTACATATTATCCTGCACCTTCTTTACAACTAGATATCTTCTTACAAATGTACATGCATTTAGTGTAATGTAGACTTTATTAAAAATATCGACACTGGTTTTTGTTCAAATAAAACTGCACAACTCTAGCTGACTTGTTTCCTTTCTTGTTAGTTAAGCCTTTACTACTTGGACACAGATCACATTAGTTTGACCAGTTGATACCTCTTGAGTTTTATATTGTTTATAAGCAGTTTGGCTGTGACTTTGGCTGCAAATTGTCTATGCAAGCAGAAGGACCGGTAGGTCACTTGAATCCATGGCCGTAGGATGGACAGGGGCTTCTGAAGCTGCTGCTGCCACTACCTGTGCCTCAGCTGTGCGCTTACTCTGACCTTCCCCAAAATATTTTTTGGTGGGCAAACCATGACTTTCTATCAAAGAGCGAAAACCTTTTCCTTCTTTTAGCCCTCTGAAACACACATCTCATTGTTCTTCCTCCTGTGAAGACTCTGCAGCTTGTTGGGAAGTTAGCTGTGAATCTAGTGGGCTTGGGAATGGGTGATTCTTAAAGGTGAAGCCTTTCTTCCCACTCTGCAGAGCTTGTGCTTAAATACTGGATTACGTAAGATGAGGATCTTAATAGCCTCTTCAGTTACAAGATTGCAAGCATTCTTCTCTCAGGAATGTCAAGGTTTTAAAGAGGCTCCCCAAAGTCTTGAATTGCACTTGAAGATGAGCAGAGTCACTGCAGACAGATAATTCAAATGGCCGTGTTACTGACCCCGTTGGAGATGAATAAGGGGAATGTCACTCAGATTAATGGGCGAAATGCTCAAAGCTTATTAACTGGCATATGGAAACATTGCTGGAAGCTGCTTTTCAATGTCTAAGCCCGCAATTTAACAAGACCCAAAATGACTCGTATCTTTTCATAGTCATACAAATACCAGGAAATTGTAGTTAATGTTTAATAGCCTTTCCTGAATGGAATCTTTGGTATGAGGATTTCAAGTCTCACCTCTATGTGTAGTTGTTCCTTCCAGGTTACTTAAGTGTGGGACAGATCACCTGGGTAAGCTGGGATGAGTACCAGGCTATATCTTTTGAACAGTGCCTGTGGCATAAAAGGGAGGCTTTAGACAACTTAATAAAAAGAGCTAAGCGTTAGTGTACCAGGAGGAGCTGGCTACAATAAAGATTGTTTCAAGTGATGGCAACTCAGCCTCCCAACTGTTTTCTCCTCCTACCACAACACTCTCCATTTCTTTTCTGTTCCCTCCCAGAGGTGGGAAACTACAGGGTTGCTGTTAGAGAAATCAGCTTGCGGTTATCTGCTGGTTCAGGAGCACCATTCACTCTATTAAAGATTTCATGCTCATACTGAAATGGGTCCTGCTCTGTTTAAAAAGGTCCTTCCTATTAAATCTTATGTTTAAAGTTGGGGAGGGGGGGCTTTATTGGATACTTTAAACAAAAAAAAAAATTGTTGGCTGAAGCGACTTTTGAATTTTACATGTTCAAAGGGAAATGAATTCATGAGAGAATTTGGAGCTACCATTGGCATAAACTCCCAGCAGGAAAATTTGCCAGATTAATAAATATGCATTTCACAAGAGGCAAAGTAAAATGAGTTGTGAAATTGTATTTACGGTGCTTTCTCTGCTTTACTGTGACTATTGGTGAGCTAAAAAGTAGAAACTGAGTTAAGCAAGTTTCTGAAGCTTGCCCGTAGTCTAGAGCCAAAGGCCTAAAAGTAAAATCAGTTGTTCTCATGCAGTTGTCATCAGAGAACTTGGTTTGTTTTTTGTAATAGGCCGCATTCATGCAAATCTGACCTAATTCATAATTAAACAGTCTTTGTGGTGGAGGCACACTCTGTTGCTCTGCAACATTTTATCTAAAACAATCAGAAAAAGGCTTGAGTTTTGGTCTCATTTCTTCAAAATCGATGGATGCTGTCATGGCAAAGGCAATGATTCTGCTGTAATGGTCTGTCGTGGCCTGTATGTTTGAGTATAATTAAAGTGAATTTTAAGGATGCTCTTTATTTACATGCTGCAGGGATGAGCTGGGGCAGGCAGTATCCTGACTGACCAATATCTGAGTGGTGGCATGTTTTAAAACAGTTTGTCCATTGTTGTTCTCCCATCTGTGGACACCTGTGAGATTTGCTGCTGCTGCTGTACTCCCCCTGCCTAAGAGACGACTACCCGTCTCATCTCTTTAAGTCCTCTACATCTAAATATTTTTGCTGGTCCCAGATCCGAGATTTGTGCTGTTTGCAGAGAATCTGGACATAAGCCCTCGGAATTTTCTGCCATCTTTTTTTGACCAAGGAAAAGCAGCTGCAAGCTGACTTTTGGCTTTGCACTTCTGGAGAAAGCCACCAGGCTGTAAGCTAAATACCAATTGTTATGAGCATGTATCAATTTAAAGGCGGTGTAAGCCCTAGTCAGAAAGTAGTAGGCAAACCTCTTGGTTTTAATTTCATTGGGCACAGAATGGGCTGTAGTAATGTGATTTTCCAGTGACTCTCAGCGTTCTTTGGGAGTTCTTAAACTACGGGTGAAATTCTTGTCCGCTCTGTGTTGAATCAGCCATGATTTTTGAAGATGAAAATGGTCAGTATGGGGACGCGGATGTTTTAAGTACTTAGGTTACCAGTAACTAGTGTCTAATCTCTAACCCATTTTATATTAACTTATGAATAATAGCTGTCACGTAGAAATAACCATTATTCATCTACTCTCATTAGAACAATGGGCTTAGTAAAACATTCCCTATTCTGTTGCAGATACTCAAGCCTTCCTGCCCTCTTTAAAAAAGAAAAAAATGAGGCTGTTTAGCTTTCCTGAAGTGTGCGTATAGGCATCTACACTGCATTTTTGCAATGCTCCCAGTAACGGACTCGCAGCAGACGAAGTAAAGCATCTCCCGTGTAAGACTCTTCTTGTAATAACCACCCAAATCCAGCAGACTTTGTAGGATGTCATGTTTGTCAAATTTTAAGTAAAACTTGACAAGTTATAACAGAACCTCAAAGGAAGGAGGGATTTCGGTGCTGATGTTGCACATTTCATCCACTTGCTTGAACAGTGTTGAACAGATAACAGCCTCATCTATATTCCCGAATGTAGATGCCAGAACAAGGCCATGCTGATGTACAGCGAGGGCGGGAGTCAAGTGCAGTATGTATATGGGATTCATGCCCATACCTGCGTAAACTTCCTTGAGGACTACAAACGGTGCTGCTGTGGGGGAGCTGGGAACACGTGGCGTATTCATGATTAGTTGTGATGGAAGGAGGTTTGATGAACAGCAATAAACTTGACTTCAATGGCCTGCTTAATGTGCTTTTGTATTTGATAACACATTCTAAGTTCACATTTAAAATTTGTTTCAGAATTAAGTCTTCCATGACAATAGCTTGAATGTTTACGGAGATGTGTTGCAAAGGACTGGGGGAGAGGAAATTTAAACCAAACTTCGCCTGCAGTTAAATGCTAGTGTAGACATGGGATCTTTTCTGGAACCTGTGGGTGAGACCTTTAACAGCAATCACCGCATGAAGGTCCAGCTGTGAAAATCACACATAAAAGAAGGAATATTAGGCATTTTGCATCGCAAGAATTGGGGACAAGGCAAATGGCTGCTGAAGTGGATGGAGAAAGGTTAGGTCATGCTGGTCAGAAACTGTAAGGAAAGGATGGTTCTTAGACCTGTGATTTCCTGATGGAGATCTGTCCTCCGTGGTCTTACACCAGATGTTCAGATGTCCAGTTCCATTCCCATGAGCTGTATCACCACCGAAGCTAATGGAAATAAAGTAGTAAAGGTCAGCAGAGGTGTCAGTCTTTCTCTGACCACTCATGTTACTTTGCATTTTCACTTGCAAGCAGGAATGAAATCACTGCATTTCTACAGAACAGCTGCTGGTGTTTCCAGGCTTAAGAATAGAAAGATGAAGCTGCTGTGCTCTTCACCCACAACCATGGCTTGTTTAATTCAACTAAACTTAGATCTGAGTCTTAAAAACAGTGTCTGCTAAACTCATGTCATGGAGCGGAGTTATTTCAATATTCCTATTTTTATTAAATATGGACTGTGTGCACTAGCCATTTGTTATTTGCTATTATGCTACTAAAGGCTACTGCCTTTTCTGCAACTGTGCTGTTTTCATACTGTTAACAGGCATTAAATACCGTGCACAAACCTGGTAACATGAAGCTGTAAAATCTCCTGAGCTGCGACACAGACGCAGCAGTTCCTCCGGGAGCGCCCAGAAAGGCACTCAAGGCGGTGCGGGAGGCTTTGGGTTACATGACCTCATTTTCCCTTTCTCTTTCACATCCAGGGACACCATTCTGCCCTGAGCAGAGCTGCTCCTGCCAGAGAAGTGTGAAAAAGAGGGTCCGACCCCATTTCCCAGAGCTCTCCAGCGCACTCCCGCAGCGACGGAGACCAGGAGGGGGTCCCAGAGGGCACAGCCCTTGCAGCAAGCCCTGAGGGCCCACGTACATGAGAAGTGATCAAGCTGTTCTAGCCTCTTCATTAAGGCCAAAGTCATGACCTGACCGCAGTGTGATTCACTTGTGGAGAATGGACTTTTTATGGCAAAGAGCAGGTGGGAAAGGGCTTAACAACAGCCTAGGCTTTCCCCTAGGAAAATAACCAGCGATGCAACTCTCCTGGAGACACGGTGGATCCTTCTTAGTACGGTTTCTTTACACCTGGGTGGGATGTCTTTGACTTCGCTGGGATAAAAGCAGGAGGGATGTCTTTCATGTTCTGTTGGGATGCTGCAAGCCTGTACCCAAAACTTCATGTCAGGGTCATGGTCTATTTTGCTACCCAAAGTAACTACAGTTAGGGAGTTCACAGTACGGTACTTTATCTTCCTAATCTAGATGCCTCTTAGTTACAGGCTACACACACTAATTAGCTTTGTTCATACAAACCAGGAAGCCCTTAGACTTTCTGTGAAGTTATTAGCGCCAGGATTTTTATAGATAACATTAGCGTCTGCGGAGTTTACCCAAGGGAATTTATGTTCTATTTGCAACTCGGGGAAAACTCTTAGATGTTTGACATCATAAAACAGTAAAACCAGGAGATTTATTACAGGGACAGAGAGAACAGGGCCCTTGAGCTGCTTTGTTTATCATAAAAAGTTGGGTTAATCAGACGTGCACATGTGCCTCCCATATTTTCTGGTTTCGTTTCCCTCCTGTGCTGCTCCTTGACAGGCTCTGCAGTGGATGAAAAGGCATGGGAGCCCTGGCAAAAGTCCTTTGGACTCTACAGGATGAGGATTATATTTGTACATCTCCCTCTTGAGCTACCGTTAATGGAGAAGAGACATATGCAACCGAGCTCTCAGTGAGGCTGTAACTTCTCCCAGGGAAGGGCAATATAGGAAATCCCAGTAGCACGGGTGGTGGGTGGATCAAGAGCCGATGCTCCCGGACTGCGCCAGAGCTACCGGTGTGATGTCAGCACCTCAAAAACGCCCATCTCAAGGGATGACGGCTGCAGGCAAAAAGATATACAGTAAAGATACATTTTGGGCACCGTGGTTGGACTCTGCGCTACCCGGTGCCCTCGGGCAGGGCTGCAGCCGACACAGCAGCCTGGCCAGGGGAGCGGGGCTGGGGAGGGCAGCCTGCAGCCGGGTGTCCTGGCTGTCTTAGTTGGCTTAGTAAGACACTCCCTCTGCCTAGAGAGCTTTTCCCACCACTATCCCGAGACCACCGTGGCTGCAACAGCCCTGCCTCTTCTTTGTGGGGGTTTCTGCAATACTGATGTGAGTAACATCTGGGCATTTTTGGGGGGGTTGCAGGGAAATGCTGCAATGAATTACCTTAGAGGTGACACCACATAGAGAAAGTGGCTTCCCCAAACTGTGCAGAAGCTGTGGCTGCATTTGGCTTGGCTCATCCGGCAGATGCTGCTCGTGCCTTTACGTTCGCAGGTCTTTGCTTTGTACAGCCTGGTCACATGCTTGGGGTTAAACTTAATCCAGATTAAGAGACAATCCATCAGACTGGCAGGGGCCAATATGTAATTTCCCCTCTGGGTTAGCATGGAGTATTTTTTCCAACAAATTTCCTACTGATGCCGGCACTAGGCATCTCAGGATGATCCCCATCCTGCCTGCTATAGCTACTCAGATCTTGGTCTTTCTTGGCCAGTCTTCTGTTTGCTGTGGACATGTGGGGTGCATCAAGTAGATGTTCTCTGATGCTCCTGGGCAGCAGCAGGAGAGAACCTCCAAGTTCCTCACTGGTGTTGGCCTGTGAGCAGAAAGAGAAGTGTTGTTAGCATCAGGTGGGTCCTGTGTCATTCAAGCAGGGCAAAATGGCTGCATGTGGCCAGGCATTGCTCTGGGAGGGGTGCAGATGGGGTAATAGCAGGGAGCTCCCAGCCAGCTGGGAGCGCTCAGGCTCCTCACAGGATCAGCTGGCTTCCAGCTTTCTCCTGTCTCTCCTCTCCAAACACCTCCTTTGGAGGTTGCATCAGCAGGGAAGATTTGGTTAAGAGAGAGGAGAAAAAAAAAAAAGGCAGATACTTCAGCTGAAAAAAATGCCCATCATCCTCCATGCATTGCAGGAAGGGCAAGCTCATAGAAGTCCCATGGGAATTAGGGAAGCCGAAGCGGAGGTAGAGGAAAAGCAGGTAAAATGGTCTAGTGCGTGCCTCCAGGAGCTGTGTGGACAGCTTCATGCAGGACGGACTGCAGGAGCTGAGCTAGCTCCAGCATCAAAGAGGGAAAGTGGTGAACTGGTATTAATTGTGCAGCTGAGAGTGATTAAGCAGCAAAGCCCATAAGACCCTGTGACTTTCTGAAGTTGTCAGGGCTCTCAGGTGTGGTGAGGAGTGGAGCTGGGGAAGGATGTGAGTGGGCTGTTGGCTGGAGCTTCTGTTGGTCCTGTACCCCCAGCGGCAGGACAAGATGTGAGTTAAACAAGCCACAGTTGTTGAACTTCCCCGCTCTGTAAGGGGGTGTGGGGACAAAGGGGATGTTTGTGGCATCAATTGTGGTGACGTTGCTTTGGGATGAGGGCTTTCTGGGCAGAAGTGGGCTGTGTGGTCAGCTGGGAGGTAGGACCTGGTTTCTGAGGCTCCCTTGGAGCAGGGAGTATCTCTGGGCAGGAGGGTGGCTGTGCTATGGTGTGTCCTGGCAGGGTGTCCCCAGGCTGCAATGCCACTATCACAGCAAGCTTGGGGACACCCAGATGAGGTACCTTCCCAGGAGCTGGCAGACACATGCCTTCTGGAAAACAGCAGGACCCTGGTGCTGCAGGGCCTCGGAGCGGGAAGGATTGTCCTGGGCTTAACTGAGTCCAAATGGCTTCATGGTGAGGTGTCCACACTGGTAAATTTAAAGCAGGGAATGAGACCCTGTGGGCTTCCCCTGTCAGCCAGTGTGTTTCTGTGCCTTGGGTATAAAACCAGGAGGATGGCACTTGTCCCATGGTGGCAATGGGAGAAGGTGCTTGGCCCTCAGAGATGGCAGAACAGACATGTCACTGCCATGGATGGCTAGATGTTGCATGTGGCACCAGCCTTTGGTTGCACAGGAGAGGTCCTCAGGGCACGTGTCATGCTTAGCTCCTGTCCTGTCACGCTATGGTCTATGTTGTGGCTGGTGGAGATAGGTCTGTAATGTGTTTAGGGCTTGCACTTTGTGAAAGGGCTGACTGGGGTGGCTGGGGACATGGAGAATGCCTGCAGACATAGGACAACGTTGTGTTGGGTGATGTAGGGAGGAGGATGTCTTTTACCTCCCAGACTTCTGACTCAACCCCAAACCAGCCTGAAAGAAGATCCCTTTGAGGCCCCTGAACAGGTCCATGGCCCGTAGATAAAACCCAGTGGGCAGCTGTTATCTCCAGCTCCCTCTTTGCATGGCAGATGCTGCAGCGTGTGCTTTGCAGGAGCAGCTATGCTTTCCTGGCCTGATGCAGGTATCCCTCGGGAAGCGCAGGATGCCTTCCCACGCACCGCATCACTAATAACTTTAAACCACCATTCCTGCATACTATCTGTAATTCTCTTTACGTACTAACTAGAGGTGTTCAAGCTTCAGAAGTATGCTCACTGCGTATGAAATCACATGCCAGCGGTGATCTAATTAGCTGGCTCCTCAGGATCTTGCCATGGGGCACGTGGGACCGGGCCTCTTTATTTCCCCCTTCTTCCAGCTCTGAATGACTCCCAAGTTTCCTCCTGCTCTTTCCCTTAATGAGTTGTGCCGTGCTGGGACAGACCTCTCAGCTGAAAGAGTCTAATTGCTGGAGTAAGGATGAAATAGCCATTAGAGTGTTTGCTACTAATTAATTATTGCTTGTCACTGCTCAGAAGTGGAAGGGTTCAATTGCAATGTAACAGGCTTACCAGTGCTAAATAATTCCTATTTACAGCTATGGGGACCTGAAGGCTGATGGTTACTTGCTGCTTGTAGTGCCGGCTTCTGGGGACGTGGGGAGGGCTGAGCCCCCTGTCTGTGTCACACCTTTTTTTTTTTTTTTTTTTTTTGGCAAAGTCTTGTGGTTTCTTGTTCATCCTGAATGTTTTTAGTTCGATTAAAATGGATGATGTCTGCCTTACCAGTCAAATATTGCACTCTAGGAAATATCAAAGAACTAATTAACCTGCCAGGCTGCTTAACAACATTACAAAAAGATTTCTTGTAACTAAATACAGGACATATCTGCTCATTTTTAATTTAGAAAAGGTGGAAAGCTGGCGGGGAGAAGAGGAGAAATCTGTGCCTCCAACTGGAGGACTGATG
>NW_008796175.1:106394-118246 GCF_000699145.1 Aptenodytes forsteri | reverse complement strand
CTGGTGGTTCCCAGCCAGGCGGCGGTGATTTATGGCTGGGTAATTTTCCAGCTGCCATAGTTTGTGTTAGCACAAATAAGAATTGATGGCAGTTTGAGTTAATAGCCGATGCAGTGAGGAGCTGGCACATGGCAGCTTTGATCTCCTCTGCCACAGGAGCAGCCGCTTCCCAAACCACCCAGGCTCATCTGCCGAAACCCAGAGGAGCGGGTGGGCTCCAGCGCGTGGAGGGGTGGGTGCCTGGGAGGAAGCGGGGAAGGTGTGAATGGATTGGGGCAAGACCTGGAAAGGGCTGTGAGTGGGGCAGCGCTGTGGGAGCAGAGCCCAGTGCATGCCCAGGATGGCTGGGAGAAAATCTGGATTTCTTTCTTTGCTCCCCTTTTCCAGTGCCTTGCTGCTCTGCTGCCCAGGGCACCCCAAACCCGCTCTGTGCTGTGCCCTTCCTTAAGCATCTCGCGCTGCTCCTCCAAGCACTGATAAAACAGCCAAGGACAGTACTCGTCTACCAAGGCATGACAGGCCATGCCACCAAGCATCACGATGATGCTGAGACTACTGGACAAGGAGCCGGGGTGTTGGAGCATGATTAAAAAAACCTGAAGGTTTCCCTTCCTCTCCCTTGCTAATGCCCTGGGGATACTTGGGATGCCTCTACCCAGCCCTATCTCCACCTTGCCCCCCACTCCATGGGGATGTAGCGGCTGGGGCAGGAGCATCGTGCCTGCGGAGCTGAAGCAGGGTTAGTCCCAAGGTGACAGGAGCAGGACTGGAGCAGGGTGTCAGTGTTACGGTGGGGGCAGGACCAGTGCTGGCATCGTGGTGCTGCCCACCGTGCGTGCACAGGGCTCGCCTGGCCTCGGGGAAACGCCAGCGGCCATTGGAGCAATGGAGAGGTGTTTAGTGGAGGAGAAACGAAGTGCATGGAGAGAGCGTTCACCAAACACGAAGCCCCTCAGGGCTGCCCTGTGAGCATGCCACGGTGGCAGCCTGGCCCCAAGCTTATGTGAACACATCAGTGTGTGGTCCCCAAACCAGGCGTTACACTCTCTATAAGGCGTTTTTCATTTTTCACTGAATTATTTTCTCAGCTCTATCAGTGATAGAAAGAGGTTTTTATTCCAATGTAGTTTTTTTCAATAATTAAGGGGGATAAGACGACAATTTCTGACAAAGTACATTGCTTATAGCATAAATAGTCTTTGTTTTAAGGTTTTCCCCAGTGTCAAAGTTCTTCAGTGGCTCTCATTAGGAAATATAACACATGCCGGTCTTTGACAAGCGGCAGCGAGAGGAGCGTAGCCTAGTGGGAAGAGTCTAAAATATTTAAATATAAATTATTTACCTCAGAAGTTGACTCTCTGAATGTTTCTTGCCATGGTACCTGACTAATTATCATGTTATCAAAGGAGCATGCAAACCTCTAAGCCTCGGTGTCTGGAGTGGCTTGACAGATAAGCCTTCCTGATGGAAATAGATGTAACTTCTCTATTATCAGTCTGGTTCACTTTTGAATTTTGAATTACTTTTTTTTTTTTTTAAACTAATAGTCTGTTTTATGTAAACCGCTCAGAGATTAGGAGTTGATTTCAAAGATCATCCTCTATAAAGTCTCTTGATCGTATTTTATGGTTCCTGTGACTCATGGGTGTAATCTTGTATCCCTGGGATATTCATGACATGTTCGCCTAATTCCCCACGGTAGCTAATCTTACTTCTGTACCTTAAAAAAATATTAAAATAGCTTTAAAGCAGGACTGGTAAAAAGGCCACTTTTACAGCCAATCTTCAGCTCCAATTGCTCCTGCTGGGGAAGTCATAATGATGAATTTGTGACATAATTTCTGTGGCAACATGCTGGGATTTCATAAATGGGGATGGTGATTATAAAGCAGGATCAGGTGAAGCTGGATTGTGATGGAAAAAGCCCCAATTCAAATGCAAATTGTCCAATAATGGCATAGGGGATACCAGAAATTACTGGCAATTTATTTTATTTGGGTTAAGCTCCTCATTCAGTCTTCTCCAGTTGGAAAGTCACTCTTTTAAGGACGCGAGCAAAAGAAATGGCTGGAAAACATATCTTTCTCCTCTCAAGAGAACAAAATTGTCCTAATTTAATAATAATTAATCAATTAGTGTAATTAATAACAATATCCTGTATTTCTGTGATTCCTCCCATTGAAGACTCTCCAAGTGCTTCACAAACCCTAACTGATTCCACCTTGCCACTCCCTGTAGCAGGACCACATCATTTACCCCATTTTCTGGAGATGGGGAGGTGTGTGAGCCAGGAAAATAATTTTGACCATGTTAAATGATTTGCCCAAGGTCAGACGAGGAGCTGAAGTCAGGACAGATCTGCATTTCAAAGGTCAGCAGTTGGGTTTGGGCTATGGGACAGCGCATGCACCTATTGCATGGCCATGTGAGTGGCGGCCACCCAGTTGCAGCCCCAGAATAAATCTGGCGGTTTTCTGGTGTCCAGCACGTGGAATTGGGAATAGGAACAAGCCCCGTGGGCGCGCACCGGTGGTGAAACCAGCAGAATTGGCTTTTCATTAGTTATTCTCACTGAAATTGGAAGCAAGTTGGTTTGTTTTTTGGGTTTTTCTCTTCCTCTCCCCCCCCTCCCCCCCCTCCCCCAATCGCTTGGAATTTAAACTGTTTAGCTGAGGATTAAACTAATTGCTTATGTAAAATGCTGTTCCCACACCATCTAGTGTACATCTGTTAACTGGGGAGGGATAACTGAAACAGTTGCCAGATGGTCTCTTGGATTTGGGTGGCCGGGAGCCAAGGAGCTGCCAGTTGGTGGTTTGTGGGGTTCTAGCAAAACAGTTGCACTATGTGCGCATTCCCCTCGGTTACTCTTCTCTGCCTTAATGAAGATACTGTCTAATGCAATAAAGCAGCCATTAGCCCCCTCCCCAAAAGGGGTGAGTTTATAAGTCTGATTTGTCTGACTGAAGCAGGCTTTTCCAGGAGCTCGGGTTCTCAGCACGCTGTGTGTGCAAAAGCGCTTTCTCAAGTACGTGAGTTATTCAGTCCTGTGCCCGTCGGCTGCCTCTTTCTACGCTGTAGTGGAAAGATGCTGTTGCAACAAAACTGCTATTTGAAGGTGTGTTTTACTTTTATAGCTAGCAACTCAAAAACTTCATTGTTTAGCCTTGATTATTGAATGGCATGTCCATAATGCGTATCAGCTCACACCGCACTGTACCATTTTAAAAACTCCAACCTGAGAGCTAGATGCTGTGCTTTGTATTTAAAAAGCGTGCAATATTTACCTGTGCTTGGAGGAGGACACAGCCCTGCTCTGCTGGAAAGGAGCATTATGTCAGACTCCGAAGAGACTGTCCATAGTGGGGTAACACAGGCGTCCTTGGCTGAAACTCAGAGCGTCTTTCCTGGGATGGGGCCAGCGCTTGGGATCCTCAGAGGTGACAACTAGGCAGTGTGTTTTGCATGGGACTGCTGATGGGGGGACAGCCATGGCATCCAGAACCCAACCTAGGCATGGACCTTGCTCTGTTTCTGACCATGCAGTGTTAGACAGGGATGGGAATTGCATCTGGTGGGTGGTGGAGTCACTCCCAGGTGTGGGACAGTCACAGTCTGGGGTGGTTTGGAGTGGGAAGGGGCACCCCATGCTGCAGGTACACCGCAGAGGAGGCAGAGAGCAGTATCTGAGCTGACGGCCAGCTTAGACTGTATTCCCACTTTGACTTTGTGCTGGTGAGGCTTCCTTGTCAGGGTGCATACCTTTGATAGCCATGCAAATCCAAAGCTGCCTGCTGGGGTAGGAAAGGACAGAGCTGGGAGCAAATCCAGTTTTACAGCAGTGTTTTCTTTTTGGCAGAGTGTGTATTTACCGAGGAATATTAGGCTTATGTGACTTACACTGAATGCTGCAGTGTAAATACTCAGCTGGATCCCCTGCAGTGTAAGTATTTGCTAAGCCATGGTGCCGTTACTCTCCTACCTGGGCTGGAGCTTGCATGCAGTAATGTGTGTGTGTCTGCCCAGGTGAAGCACGGCTCAGTAAAAATAACTAATAAAAGCAATGGATGCACTTGGAGGTGACGATACAACCAAATCCAACTGCTCTTGACAGCCAGAGCCTCATCCAGAGCCTGCTGTAGTCTGTGGGAAGACTCCTGCTGAAGCAGGTGGATTTTGCAGGTAGAAAATTCCTACCTCTGGGGGGTTTATCTGCACATGTCAGCATGGGCTCTGGTGCCCATAGTTGTCATGATGGGTTGTGGAGTGGAAAGCACCCACCTTGAGATGAGTTAGTGAAAATGGGGCTTTCCTCTAATTGAAGAGGTCTGGGGTGGTGCAATGTGGACTCTCCCCCCTTACACCAGCAAACCCTTTCCTGCCCTGGCTTGGTGAGCCTGCTGGCTTGAAGGCTGCAGCTCTTGCAGAGCTCTCCTCAGAGGCAGGCCCCAACAACAGCATGAGGAAAACTCAAAGGAGGGGGGAATTTATGGCTTCACCACTAAAAAAACACTTTGGCAGCTGAAAATTTGGTATTTGGTTTACTGTCAGAAAGGTGGTGGACATGGACAAGTTCCAACCAAAACCATTTGTCAGGGGAAAGTCAGCAATAGTTTCTTCTCTGCTCCATAAGTGAGATGGAGTAGCATCTCCAAACCCATCGGTGCCAGGGTAAGACCATGGGGGCTGCACTCCCATCCCACCCAGGCTGGGACAGCAGCGGACCCTTGCTCTCTCCTGATGTTGTGAGAGGAAGCTCAGCTTGATGAGGATGTTGGAGTCTTAGGCTTTGGAGGATGATTTGCCACCTTGCAGGAGCCTGTGGCCATGGGCTCCTTGGTATTTCCCTCTTGGCTGTGCGTGGCTGATTCCCTCCCATGCTTGTGGCAGGCAACAGGGGCTTTCTCTGATGGAAGAGCAGCATGGAGGGAAGGGGTGGCAGCACCTTTGGGTCTACGTCACCCGGAGGGTGACTGAGCCTACTTCCATTTGTTTCTGGAAATTTTTTTCTTCGTTGTTAGAGTTAAAAATTGACTTCCCATAGTCAATGACTGCCAACTTACTGAATTTGTCTGGTGTACAACACAAAGCAAATAACACAAAGGCTAATGAATATTGCCCTCTGCCGTACCCCGTGCACTTCTCTGCCCAGGATAGACTGAACCACTTGGCTCCATTAATGATGGTGTTAAATGGGCTGCTTAGCAATTGCTATCGCTTTGAAAGGTGAATTTTATTTTTTTTAAAGGAAGGGTTTGGCAAGGGGCAGAAGTGGTGTGTGCCCCCACTGCTTGTCTTGCACAGCTTGCAGACCTTCCCGGGGTGGGTTGTGCTGGTGAGTGAACTGCCTGATATTGCAAAGCAGTGGCTGTTTCCAGATGTGTTATGTGCCAACGGGGAGATCTGAAACCCTGTCTGTGGGGAGCTGGGAGCTACCTTGGGCACAGGGAGGTCAAAAAGCGCTTTGCTCTGTGTCTGGAGAGGTGCTTGGTCAAGTCAGGCCCAACCTTTGGTGGGGCAATGCCCGTGCAGAGGCTCTCTTGGGACGTGGCATCACTTGGTGAATGTTTGCGTGGCTTCTGGTGCAAGCAGGGCTGGGATCTGTGAGGCACCCTGTGTAGGCATGGGAAACAGCCCTGGCCCCATGGAGCTTTCTCCCGGCTTGCCGTGGTGCCCTGCAGCACACTCCGGTGAGCCCCTGACCGTGCCTCTCATGCAGCATGCAAGCGCGGGTTGGGCAGCAGCTTCCCCGGGCAGGGGCTGCGTGGGGATGAGAATAGCGCACAGCTATATACGGAGATGTCTGTGGTGCCGTTCAAACCCGCATCCTTTTGTCCCTCCTCTGGAGGAACGGGATGTTCCCTGCCAAAGCGCTGTTCTCCGGAGGAATAACACCCTGTCCTGGGGGCCCAGTGCCAGGAGCAAGCAGCTGCCTGTGCTGTTGCCCTGCCAGGCAGAGCCCTAGGAGCTGTTAGGGACCTATGCCTTTTCACTTTGCTCCAGCTTTAATGTGAAAAGTCTTCTAGAAAAATATGCCTGAACACTTGGGGTTTGGGCAGGGATCTGGGCAGGAGCAGGGGAGGGAGGAGAGGGGTCTCTGGCGGGTATTCGTTCTTATCTGGGGATGTTCCTGCTCCCTTTGAGCTCCTTCATCTGCCCCAGCCCCAGGGGTGCCATGGAGCTGGCTTATGGATGTAACCACCACCATTGTCCATGTGTTGCAGGCTTCCCTCCTCAGCGGCCTCGCATGGTGCTGGATCTGTCCCTGGACCTTTTGGCAGCTCATGGCTTATGTGAGCAATGATGTGTCTTGATGGTGAGGAAATAAAGTAAAAAAAAAAGAGGCATTACTGTTCCTGACGGTGGCTGTCGGGAGGCTGAGGATACCTTGACACCTTCTTTGCAAAGCCTATGTTTCCAGGGGTGTTTTGCTGTGCAGGGGGCAGGGGAGGGGTCCCCAGAGAAGAAGTAAGTAGCGGTGGGGACTGGGAGCAGGGGAGGGGTCCCCAGAGAAGGAGTAAGTAGCGGTGGGGACTGGATGCGGTGGAGTTGCTGGAGCTGGGACCATTTCATCTGTACCTTTCAGACTTCCCAGCGAGGAAGGGTGTTGGGTGGGTGCGTGATGGTGTGGGGGGCAGATGATTTGAGTTGGCTTTTCTTCTCTACTGGCTGCAAGCCTCTGGTGGTGGGTTGGGGCTGGCCTGCAGCAGGAGCTGCCAGATCATATCCATTGCTGTGCTGCAGCTCTCCCAGGACCATGCTGTGTCAGCCCGGCTCGCAGCCCTCCTGCTGAGCTCCATGTTGCCTGTTTGTCTTGTGCCTGCTTGGCTTCTCCTGCCTGCTGCTCATGCACGTGCAACACCAAGGGAGGACAAAATGTGCGTGTGGCACTGGAGGAAGGAGGAGATGAATAGAGATTTGGGCTCAGAAGGGAGTTTTGTCTGCTGTCTACATACAGGGATGAGGGTAAGGCCTTGTCTGAAATTCCCAAGGAATATAAAGTAGAAAATAGCATGCTTTTTTTGGGAGTGGAGAAAGCAAAGCGAAACATCCTGAACAGGACCCATTGAGAGTGCAGTGCTGCTGCTTGGATGCTCAAAGGGCAGGGCCCAGAGGCTGCCCTTGGAGCAATATTAGATATATCACCAAGTCAAGATATGTAGATGTACAAACTCCATCCGTGCAGTCACGCTCATCCCTGAGAAGGGAGCTTGTGCATCTCTGTCCTTGGAAGGCACTTCTGAGAAATAGGAGATGAAATGTGAAACGAGCCTTTATGGCTGTTTTTAAGGATGAATCAAAGAGATAAAAGCAAACCAAGATGCTGAGAAGGTGCACATATGGAAGAAGCTCCTTTATTGAAATTACAGGCACACAAATCCAGAAAAGCCTCGTGGGTTGGGTCTAAGAAGCTTACCAAAGTCAGCACCTAATCAGCATGATCCCTCCTTGCCTGGGCTACGGGGAAACTGACCTTCAGAAACCCGGGTCTAGGATGAGCACGGCGATCCCTGAGGCTGTGTGGTGGCACACGAGGGGCCCCTGCTCCGCAGGGCTGTGACACAGGGCAGAAGAGTGAAGGAAATGGTCAAGGGCAGAGGACAAGCCCCAGCTCCTCAGAGTCCCAATTTCCCAAGACAATGCTGAGCTGTGATGCTTAGAGAGGGTCCTTTGGAAATGACTGATAAGGAAATGTTAGCTTTGGTTTCTGTACCCATCCATTGCATTTTTAGGAGGGTTGCTTTTTCACCTGGTCCAGAAGCTCAGGTTTATCGCAGCCCTTGTGCGGAGAGGATCCTTGGAGGTTGCAAAAGCCATGGGCAGCTTGGAAACACCAGCCTGGCGTTAGGACAGCATGTGGCTTTACAGGGAGCCATCCCGCTGCGCAGAGCTGCATCACTCCTTCGCACATCCGAGTCATTAATGTGCAAGGAAATTTGGGAGGTCATCATTCAAAACTCCATGTCTTCCACATAATGGCCTCTCTTTCTCTGAGCTCATTTGGAATGTGTTTGGGGGTTGGATGAGAAATGAAGCGGGATCAGAGTTAGCCTGAGGGAAGCTCCCATTTACGTGCATTTCTCTCTTTCCAAAAAGAGGTCTCCAGTGTATGCATGTGTAGCAGAGAGTGGTCTGGGCAAAGAATGCGCCCTCAAAGCAATTCCAGTTCTGTCTTGGGGATTTGCCTTGCGTTTTGCATAAACTGAACTCGGTCCAATATGCTCTGCACTTTAGATTATGAGCACGTTCAAATGCAAGACTAGTATTAGTAGGCACTCGCACTTCAATTTATGCTAAAAGCCAACAGATGGGAAAGTAAATGCCAGGAAACCAGGCCATGATCAGGTGGCTCGAGCTGTGCTCATACTGTATTTAGACAATAGGTTGTATTGCATATTTGGAGGCTGATCTTGTGAAAATGAAACCCTGCTGGTGCTAACCCACAGAGGCTTTGCACACTGGGAAAATGGCCAAATTCCTCTGGAAAATGGTGAACCTCCAGCTGGGGGAATTAATGAAAATTCACTTTTGCCAAAAAGCTGAATTTCATCTTTTTGCACGACAAAGATTGGCTCTCGCTGATGGAGATTCCCTCTTTCCTGCCACCCCATCTTGCACACACGCAGGAGGAAACATGTGGCAGTCAAATACCCAAAACTGCTTCAGGGAGCACAAGCAACTTGTTCGCCGTATCTGCTAGGGCTAAGGCAAGAAGTCAGGGCTTTGGGCTGCAGGAGGAACGGGTAGCCTTCATGCTCAGAAACCCTTCCTAGATGTAAGGAGTCACCAGGGATGGGATTGCCCAGGGCATCTCTGGTACTGGAGAGTTTGAGAACAGCACGGTAAGTAAGTTTGCAGAGATGCAGGCTTATAAAATCTGTCTCGAGGTAGGGGAACAGACTAGGGCATCTCTTCTAGCTCCATTTCCTATGATTTTTGACACCTGCTCCTCAAGCTAGCTATTGGGCAACTTGGGCTCAGTTGCTGGAGGAGATGGCTGGCTGCACAGCTCTCCTGCTCCCAGCACTGGCCTTGTCCTGGAGTTTCCTTGCTTTCCAGAAAGCTTTGTGGTGGTTTGGCTGTTCATCAGTTGAATCTGGCTTCGCTGGGGTGCTTCTCTAACTCTTTCTTTCCATCCAAAGTGAGACTAGACTTTTGCTCTTTGTACCAGCTGTGTAAATGAGCTCCTGAAAATCCCCTGCTCCATCCTATCCCCTTGCCCAGGCTGACTTCAAGGAGACCAAATTCACAAGGACCGCATGCATGTGGCAAGGTCTCTAGAGGGCAACGGCTCCTCAATCCTCCATGAGTCAAGACTTTCAGAGAACTTTGACCTAACTAACTTTCCCAGACCAGTTTTCTCAAGTTTTCTTCTCTGATTTCCAACAACTGGTTTCTGAGGTGGGTGTGCAGTTCCCCTCCATTAGCTCAGCTCCTCTTCTTCCCTGGCACAGACTGCAGGATCTCTGCTGGTAGCACAGGCGAGATAACCAAGCACCTCAGATGGACACCAATCCAGGCAGTATTTTAAAGTGCAGTAAAGAGCATTTTAAGGATTTGGCTCTTCTAGCAGAGCTGTCTCCCTGTTTCTGAGCAGAAACCTGATCCAAGTGCTCTTGTAAAGCCTTGTGCTATTTTCTTCAATAGCTCAGTGGTTAAGTTCCTTGACAGTATCTTTTAGCCAAACTGCCTGATAATCACAACTGGAGTAAGTGAGAAGGCCAGTTTATCTTCAAATGCAATAATTATATGTGGAAGAAAAATAACTCGGCATGTTGCTGTGCTGTATCTTGCTGCCCTGCCTAAGGAGAATGGGCAGCAGAATGACCTAGAGGATGGGGTGCTGCTGTACTGGGGAGGAGGGCTGGTCTTCCTCTTGAAATCCAGCCTTTGACCTTGCCACTGGATTTTGGCTTATGATAGGGAAAAGGGGGAAATTCAGGATCTTTTGTCATTTCTAACGTGAAGGGGAACAAAATTATCTGGGATCACTGACCCCATATCTATCTTGGAGGACCTACGATGGGTTGTGTTTAGGGAAATCTGCCTAACTTTAAAAGAAAAAAAATATCTGGGCCTAAACTTTTAACCTCTTTGAACAACATTGCTGTGCTCCCTGAAAAATAACCTGCAGAAGGATTTCTTTCCTTTAGGGAAAGGCACATCACAGGGCTGTTGTAGCCAGGGATAAATGAATTCATTGCTTCTAGTGCAGATATGTAGCCATCACCCACTCTTTGCATGGCTCCAGCAGGAGATTTTGCCCAGCTTACGTGTTTTTTGTAATGTAAGTTTGTCTGCTCATCTTAAAAGCCAAAGGCTGGGGACTTCTGGCAAGCGATGGAAAGGATTTTTTGGAGCCTGGTGCCGATGGCATGCAGAGAAATGGAGGGTGGATGCCACACTCTTGGGGCGGGGGCAGGGTGGCCAGGTGGGATCTCCCCTCGTTGTCTCCCTCTGCATGGATGGAAGAAGATTCCCTGCTGCTGGCTGGGTGGCCTGAGTGGATGTACAGCACCTCGCCCTGGGGCTCCCTTGCAGGTCCCTGGCCACCGAGGGCTTTGCTGGGGTCACGGCGTGAGCCCTGCCGCAGCCCTGGCTCCTGCTGCCCACTCCCCAGGGCCCGGCACCCCGCTTACAGCTGCAGCACTGGCCTTGGGAACCGCCTCACTGTGTTTAACAAATATGGGCTGTAGGGAGAAATGAGAACATCTTTAACCACCCCGGAGAGATTTGGGTCGTGCTTATGACTTAAATGTTTACTTGATGAAGAGTGAATTGATGCAGTCCCCCCTGCCCCCTCGCAGCCCTTGGGAACCACTTGTGAAATGAATAGCAATTGTTCTCTGCTCAATTAGTCATATATAAGTGAATGCCTCATGGTGGCCATCCCCAGAATGGTGCGTAATTGATGTATTTCACTGATGGTTATACCAGAAGGATCTCACTTTCTTTGCATGGCAAAGGACGGGGAAAAGATACAATGATGGCTGAGTTGTCCTCAGCCTCTCGAGAGGAAGCGTGCAGTTGCTGTATGGGATGCTATTGAGCCGAGCGCGGTGCTCTCGAAACATACTGAGTTTATTAGAAGTGCATGTTGACTCTGGGACTTCAGTCTGACTGCGTGGCAAAACAGTTAGGCCAACGAATATGTGATAATGTTTTTTATAAATGTGATAATTAGATAAAAGAAGGGGGAGTTGAAGTTTAGACTCGAAGACACTAATTAAATTCACATTGACAAATCAACATATTGGTCTCATATGGATTAAAGCAGCCCTGAAATGCTTCTTTTGGTTAGATTACACTAATTAAATTCACACATTTTGCCAATCCACAACAGTTACCTTGAAACACAGAAGGCTGAAACTAAAGCTTCGAAATGCACATCAGTGAACGTGCCGAAGTTGGAGCATTTTTGCAGAGCAAATAGCTGGGAATTTTAAGAAACTTTGCAGCTAACGTTTTTGAAATTTTTATACCCTCGCAATCAAATGCTGTCAGAATGATGCATGCTTTTACTTAAACGCTGAGTGCTTGACTGCAGTTTTAAATTATGCTCAGTGATGAGGTAATAAAGTATTTCAGTAAATATGTCTCGGAGGAGAACTTGGGAAGGAAAAAAACACATGTATTCCCAGTAGCCAGTCTGTTCAGGTCAGTATTTGAAAACCCTAGGTCACACATCGGAGAATTATGGCCTGCTGCTGGCAGTATTTTTGGAAGTTAGGACTTCATAAATATATCAACTACTTGATGCAGGGCTGCCCCACAGCAGCTGCCGCCAGGCAAACGCCAGGGGATAGGAGTTTGGTTTTTATATATATATAAAATTTATACAGTATATATAT
>NW_008796175.1:100885-106312 GCF_000699145.1 Aptenodytes forsteri | reverse complement strand
AGCTAATATTTGTGTTCATTAGTGAGTTTCTATTGGGTTAAATCTTAAAAAACTGAGCTCATTGATGTGCGCATCGCTCAGAAATGGGAGAGGTGGCATCAAACCGGGAGCACCCTGTGTTGAGCTGCTGGCTACCCTGTCCCTGCAGGGCAGGTAAGTGCCTTGGGAAGATGCTTTTAGGGTTGCAGGCTGCCTTTCCAGCCTCCCCCCGGCTGGAGAGGACCCCAGGAGCGTTGCAGGGTTGTGTTTTTGCGCTGTACAGTCCGGCCAAACCCCGTCTTTCATCTTTAAGGAAAAAAATCCCAGCACAAGCACTACTGCCTCGTTTCCAAAGCCTGAAGTGTGAGACCCCGGCAATAATCCTGAGTCATCACCATCTAGTCATTAGCAAATATTCTATTTTCTGTCATTAAACACAATTTAAGCACTTAGCAGTTAAGCTTCTTAAGATTCATAGCTGATGAGGGAGCAATTAGGACAGGATTTTAATGAATACACACAAACTGGGGGGTTCCCGCTGGGGGAAAGGAGAGGTTCGAGCTCGGTCTAGAAAAGTGTTCAGACGCATGGCAGTAAAACACACTTAAACGGGAACTCTTTACTTTAGGGCTAATTATATGAACCTTTGCCATGTTATCTGTTTAAAATCTGGCTGTCAAGCAGGCAGCTGGCCCTGTAGCCATCCGAGCTGGAGGGTTTCCACTGCAACTGGTGCCACACTATTGCAATAATTTACTGTAGTTCCTTGATTAGAGGAACAATTTTTGTCCGTGTTCCTCCCAGAAGGTTTGATAGTTACAGGATTTGAGCACTAGTACAGGGAGAGATTTGGGGCTTTATTTCAATACAGGCTGCACTTTAAATTTAAGTGTTTCCAGATGCAGGTGGAAGGTGAGTCTGTGTGGGAAAGCAAAGGCAAAGGGCTCTGTGGGGAGCAGGGGGGGCTGTGAAGGGTGGCAGCGCTTTTCACGAGTGGTTTTTCATCTCTACCGTGTGGGGGGTTTTGGGGGTCTTTTCTGGTTTTTTTGGGTTTGGTTTTACTTTTGTGGGGGGTTTTTTGTTTGTTTTTTTTTTAAATTAAAGCATTGAGATGCTGGTGGATGGAGAGCGCTATATAAATGCAAATTTCATTCACTTCTGTCTGCTGTCAGCTGGGGCGCAGGTGAATCGCAATTCCCAGGCTCGGGAGCGATTGCGGGCGCGTGGGGATGAATGAACAGCGCAGGAGGTAAAATCAGCACCTTTGGGGCTCTGCTCTCCCTGCTCTGGTTTAAACAGCCGTGGGGGTGGCTGGGCAAGGGCTTGTGCCTGGGCATGGCACTGTGGCACTGTGCCCCCTGAGTCCTCCCAGCTCCAGTGTGGGTGGTATCCGCAGGACTACCCATGGGAGGGAAAGTGGATGGCACTGTGGCTTTCCACGTAGGCCCACCGGAGTCCAACATATAGCAGCTACAAATCTTTGTCATCTTCAAACTCCTTTACAGATGTTAATTAATTAATCCTGCCTAATTTGATCTGTCCATCAGTGACTTGCACTTGATCACCAGCCACGTTGAGGAGCGGTTGGTTGCTGCCGCATGTGTAAGATGAGGGCCAGCAGCAGTGGGGGCTGGTTGCTGGGAATTGTTTGATAGCAGTCCTCGCTTTGGGGAAAAATAGCGGTTTGTTGCAATATAAGGTTTCTGTCACCCATATTCGCCCAAGGTGGGATTTCTGGGTTGCTCCTGCCCTGCAGTTGGGATGCTTGTGCTGGCACGGTGCAGAGGCTCCGGCTCGCAGTGTGCCCAGCAGGCAGAGGCTCCGGCTCGCAGTGTGCCCAGCCCGGAGGTGGCACTGGGTTCCCTGGTTGGACCCAGCAGGGGACAGTCCCTGCGCACGGCTCTTGCTTCTCTGGGGTGGGTGAAAGTTTCTGTTCGAGCGCTGAAAGCTCCTTAAAGCCTCTGGCTTTGTCTCTGCACACTGTGGGGGTTGCTGCTCTGAAGCTGCAGTTCTTGCTTAGCTCTGCTGGTGACAGTGTCGTCTGAGTAAAAACCCACAGCGGTTCTCAAGGGTGGCGAAACGCTGTGTGCCTCTGTCCCAGTGCTGCCGGGATGCAGGGATCCAGCTGCTGGCTGCATCCCTGGGACACGTGTGGCTATGGACAGACAGATGGCAAGGGTGGGTGCCTGGGATGCGGGAGTAGGAGAAGAGGTTGAGTTGTGATGGGAGGAAGGGAGTGAGGAGGAGGGATGAAGTGCAGGAGGCTCAGCTAAGTTTTAGCTAAACATCCAGACACTAGATTTGCTCAAGCTAGCCAAAGTTCAGACTAATGCTGCTGCAACTGGTTTAAAAATGCCCATTTCCCTGGAGGGTGCTCAGGTCCTTAGCCCATATCCAGTGAGGTCCCCTGGGACCTGGGTTGGTTCAGACCTCTGATTGCAGGGATTTCTGTGGGGCTGCACCAAATAACCACCCTGAGATGGTCATAAGGTCACGTGAATATTGGAGGTGGCAACTGGCCAAGGCAGCTGGAGGTCTGGAGGTCTGGAGCCATCCAAACGCTGGGCAGCATGAACGCATTTTTGGTTTTTCTGTTAGATCACAGGTGAGAGGTACAGAGCCCTGTACAAAACAAGGTACTTGGATGAGTCCGCACCTTTCCCGTGACTTGCCATGCCCCCATACCTCAGCTGTGTAATTACATCTTGCAGAGGATCTGTCAACAGCCGTGTCCCCAGCCTGTAGCCAGTCTATACGAGACAGCCTGCTACTGGAAATGAGCTGTGCTTTTAGGCCAGTGGTGACCAGTGCTCTTGAGAGAAGAAATGCTCAGCCATGTATAAGGTGTATCAGAAAATTGCACAATAAATGAAGCCAAATGGAAACTTGGATGGGAAGGGGTTAGCTGGTGAACTAAAAAATTGCACGCTGCCAGTCTCCCTTCGTGTGAGCGTAATGAGTGTGTAATTCAGGTAATGAGCAGAAACCAAGGACCCGCTCTACCTGCTGGTGGCTTCAGGAGCAGAGGAGTCCTTTGGACTCGGTCTGACCTAGTGTAATTCAGATTGCTGACATCACCTGGTGCTTCCAGTCCTCTGGAAAATCAGCTACTCTTAATTGTAACCTGCCCCATCCCATGGCAAGTGCCCCCTCCTGCTGATTACCCCCTCATTTTAAAAACAAAGAGCACCCACTGTTTGATGTGAGGATGACAGGTGCTGTTGCACCTCCAATCTCTGCTGCTCTTGGTGAACAGCTCGTACCTTGAGGGCAGCCTGTGGCCAGTGGCCGTGATGTCCCCGGGCTGCATGGGTGCCAGGGATGCCACTTACTGCACAAGTCCCTGCTAGCGGAGAGGGGCTGGGTGTGCTTGCATGCAAAGCTCATTTTTCCTGGGGCTTTTCAGCTGCAATATGGCTCTAAAGATAAGTTTTTCCCACCCTAAAGGAGCCTGGCAGGTATCTCAGATGTCTTTTGGGGGGCATAGAAACTCTTTTTTTGGGCTTCTTGCAGGCTTCCAATCCCAAAGATGTCCTTTCTTTTTCAGAACAAGCTATTCTCTGGGAAAAAAAAAAGAGGGAAAAAAAAAAAAGAGACCAACAGAATAATTTGCTTAAGACTCAGATTCACAGCAGCAAGTAAGATATAATTGCACCCTTTGATCTTCAAAGATCTCATCCAGTGTCTGCTGAAGTCAGTGAAAGCCACTCTGTTTGACTTCAATGAACATTTTGTAATATACAACTCAGAAATATCCTTCCATTTTATCTATACATGTCTGATGCCTCTCTGGTGAAAATAAACTTCAGTGTGTAAGTTTGGGCGTTTTAACATAATTTTATGTGGCATGAAAGTGTTTCATATTTGAACATGAAAGGAATAAAATTTGTTTGCCCCAAAAAACACAACTGCTATTAAAGAAGCGTGTGGTATCAAGCCCAGATCGCCTAATAGGAGTTTATGCAACAGTTGTAGCTGCATCAGCATTGCCGAAACAAGTGCTCAGTTGCTAATGAGCTGCCAGCCAAGCAGCGATGCTGCCATCTGAAAACCTTTCTGGTCCTTGGCATCTGCCTGTAAAAGAGATGTGTGAGATATAAGCCCAGAAAATTATCTTCATTATGCCAGATTAATTCTGCACAGTCCAGTGTTTTAGCCTACTGTAAAACTGGAACTATCTCTATGTAAATGCACTAAATAATTATCTGAGATTTGCCTCTGTGTGGGGGTTTGGTGTTTTTCATCTCCATCCCTATGTACATCCTCAGCAGCAAATGTTAGAGTAGACCGGAGGGGAAGGTTTTAGCAGCATGAGGAATTTGTAATAGAAATCAAATATTAGTACAAGCAAGATGGTATCTTGCCCAAATGAGACTTGATTACTTTATTAATCTTGATAGTTATACATGATTTTGTGTGCATGTGATTTGAATACTGGATTAAAAAGCCAGGAGATGAGTCACTGGGATGATTTGGTTTTTTGGGAAATCCAGGCAGAAAGGTGCATTTACCACTGAGCAAAATTTCCATGGGCTCTGGGATAAGTTTGCAGGATTTCATCCTGCTGACAGAAGCCTTTCCCTGCAGAAATCCCAGACCAGAGCTACCCATCGTACAGGCCACACACAGCAAGCAGTTCAGCATGTGCTCGAGCACCCCAGCCACCGAGGGGAACTGAGCCCTCTGTTGCAGTTAAGCACATGCTCGTGCTTTTGACGAACAGGACTGATTTTAACGACACGCTAATGATTGCCAGCATCATGGCCTCAGTGCATTTTCTTCAAACATGTCATCACCTAATAGGACATACCCTTCTGCGCACAGCCATTGCTGCGGTACCTTATCTTCTCTTCTTTCCAGTCTAGCTTCTGTCTCATCCTCTTTTTCTCTACCATTATTGCTTTGTAGACCTGTGTACGCCTCTTTCTACCTCATAGCATTTTTGGTCAGGGGAGCACCAGGCTGCGGTCCTGCTCCCGGGGTAATGCACCCCATGGGGTGGGTGTTGTGGGGACGTGCTCTCACCAAGCTCAGCCAGGGCCCTGCCAGCAGTGAAACCTGGAGCATCTCCAGCAGCCGAGAAGGCTGTGATTATGTGTGTATTAAGGATCTGGCAGACTAGATCCCAGACGTTTCAAAGACCAAATATCTCACACTTGGAGTGTTTAATATCTGACAAAAACTTTTTAAAAAAAATCCTTTTTGTTCCCTATTTTTTTATATGGACCGGTTGTAATGGGGGGGGGAAGTCTCAGTGTTTGGTCCCTATATTTACTTTACAGTGGGATTGCTCTAGTTCTCCCACCTGTTTTTTGAAGGCTGCTTGTAGGGTGTGTAGTTCAGCAAAGCAGAATATTGCAAGAAAAGATAACTTCTGTAAAAATCACCGAAACCTCACTTCTCAGGCTGATTTTTTTTTTTTTTTTTTTTTTAATTTACAGAAGGTTT
>NW_008796175.1:91138-100670 GCF_000699145.1 Aptenodytes forsteri | reverse complement strand
AAATTACAGCAGGATAGTTGTTACTCCTCCTTGAGTCCCCTGGAGCCTGTTAGGAATCTGGTGTGAATGGAGAAAAAGCCCCTTGAGAGTCTTCGAAAAAGTGAACACATGCCTGTGTTCGGTGTGTGTGAGTGAAGTATGACAGAGCATAATCTGCTATTGGAATAGGAATTACTGGCATTTCTAAAGAGACTGAGGTTTTGGACCGTGCAGAGGGAATAGTGAGTCTTAATCATTATGATCGCCTTTGAATTTTGCTATTTAGGTAGCTGCTAACTGTTAATTTTGTTGCAGAAATGGTATGAATGTAACCGTGTCCCTATATGGGATGCGACGTAGCAACGCTTCTGAGAGCTGAGCCCAAGGCTTTCCATGGGACCAAACTTAAAAAGGTGACTGCAAGCAATTATTTTCACTTGTTTTAAATCCCTGAGATTTATTCCACTCTTTCCTTACTCCTTAAAACCCAAGACCATCTTGGTGCAGCCCACAGGGACGCTGGCCCTCTGACAGCTCCCACCTTGGTGACGGGTGCCGCATGTGTGATTTCCCCACCAGAAAGATGCAGGCAGGAGAGGGGATGTAGAAAAGTTCAGAAGATAAAGAAAGCTGGTGAGAAACCATGCGCACAGGTGCTACAGGTAGCGGTAGGGTATATACAGCTGAGCGGGTTGGATTTGGTGTTTATGGATGGTTTTGTGATGGGTGTTTCAGTCTTGCTGGTTTTGGAGGAAATATTCTAGATGAGAGATTGTTATTGTATAAGCTGGGGTCAGAGCAAGGCGAGAGGAGACAAGAGGATGGAGCAGCAGGTGCAGAGGGGAAAGTGCTCTCCACAGTGTCAGAGACGAACGTGGCAGGGAGAGGAGCCTGTGTGGATGGGGTAGCTTGCAAAGTTTAGGTGGCAGCACTGGGTGACTTCTGTAAAGCTTACTGTTGTCACCATGCGTGTGAGACTTCCTTATGTTAGGAGAAACCATAGGAGCCAGATACAGCCATGATGAGAGATGGACACTGCCATGGAGGCCATGCCCTGCCTCTGGTGTTGCACATTAGAATCAGCTCAAGACACAGAAACCTAATCCAGCATTGCACCGTGTTCCCAGGAATATTTTTGAGCTCCTGCCATTAAAGATACCTTACGTACAGCTGGGATCAACTGGACATAGCTCAATTTTAATGGTGCAACAGTGACAACCAGTGGCCAGCTGGGCTAACCCGGGACAAGTGCCATCCCTCCAAACCAGGGCTGGGCACCCTGGGGCCCTTGCTCTCAGAGGGGGCCGGGGTCATGCTGGCACAGCTCTGTCCGAGCCGTGGGAGGTACCCCATCGGAGAGGCTCCTGAGAGCAGCAGGCTTTGATGTTTCCTTCTGCAGGGTCGTGATCCCACACTGCTAACAGGTGAAACGTCAGCGTAGCAGTTTTGGGCTGAATTCCTGGTACTGGGTACTCAACTGCTGTAACACATGAAACGTGAAACGTCAGCGTAAGCAGTTTTGGGCTGAATTCCTGGTACTGGATACTCAACTGCTGTAACACAGTTAGAGGACAACGTTTGGTGTAAATGGTCATAGAGGGCAGAGCATGCCCCCTGTGCTTCAGGAAGAAGGGCTCAGGCAAAGCCTCTGATGGTGCCAATTTACATTTGGAGATGTGCTTGCCTCCAAAGCCTTTATTTTCTTATTGCATCCTTGTGTGCTGTGGATGGACGTGACTTCATGGTACATGGTTAAACATCTCCTATAAGATTTTGCTTTGTGTACCTGGGAGGTACGCAAAAGCAGCAAATGCCTTTTCCCAAAACGTCTGTTTGTAACCCAGCAGCTCCATCAGCCCCGCCATGAGATTTGGGTCCTGTAGAATTACAGGATGTGTTGGTCCAGGTGGCCTCTCCTGGGGCATCTGCCTTTTGGGGAGGTGCAGGTCCTTGGGGTCACGTGGGGTCTGCACTGGCAGGCATAATCAAGTCTTGCCCAACATGGGACCGACTCCTCTGGCAAAACTCCTCCAGAGGCTGTCATGGTATGTTGGCTCTGTGTGCCTGCTTTGTGCTGGCCCCCCCCAGGGTCCATGAGCACTGGGTCATCTCAAGTGATGTACCCACCAGAGCCTTCACACTGGCACATCCCAGAGCAAAGCCACTGCCTCCAAAAGCTCAGTTTTGACTTGAACTTGAACAGCATCAACCCCTTTTCTATTGGTGTGAGCGAGATGGTCTTGGGCAGGGGCGAAGCAGCCGGCATCCCGCCTGTGCTGTGACTCAGAGCAGCTTCTTCGCAGCCTCAATTCGCTCTTTGTTTGCTCATTTTGTTTTTCCCTCCCCTCAATCTCAAAGAAGTAATTTAGACCCCAAAGTGCTTGTCTTGCTCTTTGTGTGTGGAGGACCCTGCCATTGGCCAAACGTTTTTATCCTGAGAAAAGCAGAAATCCCACCGCCTGCCTGCACCTGGACGCTGCTGCATCCCGCTTGCAGCATCCCCAAGGACTCGGTGCCGTGTCTAGCACATCTTACTGCAGCCTTTCCCTTCCCGAGAGAAGTTTGGGGCTGCGTGGGAGCTGGTGGGGCTCGAGGTCCTCCCGCTCCGCATTTGCCATCTGTTTTGGGCAGGCCTTGGTCCCTTTCCCAGGGGGGTGGCAGCATCCCTCCCCAGGGCCACCGCAGGGCGGGCACATGGGGGAGGGCAGCCTTTGCTTTTCCCCTGCACGTTTGGCCGTTCAAAGGCTGCTGATCTCCTCGTTGCTGCTCACAAATCGGTAGATGATACAGATGTGCATATCTGGTTATATCTCAAAGGAAACCGTGGTTTTGTAAGCAAGGGTTTGAACAGCTCGAGGTATCTAGCCGAGTCATGGGACTGCCAGTAAGTTGCCATTTGCAAGATCTGGATCGATTTTTGAGAATTTGGGATCAAGGTAAGCCCCTTGCGAGCTGGCACATGCAGCCCAAGGGTATCGACCCCTCTTGTGCGGTGGCTGGTGCTGGACCAAGCCGCCCCGCGGGCACCTGTGATGCCCCTAAGACACCAGGAACCACTTTGGGCCCTTGGTGGGCAAATTTTGCTGAAATCCAAAAAACTCTGGGGAAAACTCTTTGGTCTTTCTTGGCCCAATGCAAATGTGTTGTGTGTCCCAGTTTGGGGTTTCTCGGGTGAGTTGCAGCTCCCAGTGAAGGGGTGTCGACTTCCAGCTGCAGTGCTGGTCAACTTAACTAAGACTAACTAGTTTGATTGGAGTTTGTAGTTCTTAAGATCTTAAATTCTTGCCCCATTCGCCATTTTGACCTCTGGGGCCATCGGAAAGAATTCTGTTGTGCGTGTTTTGGGTTTTTTTAAACTTAATAATTGATTTAGAAGTTTAAGAGTTTGGGGTATAAAAGCACCCAAGCATGAAGCTGAGCTGCTCCTCGGCAGGGAGAGGCAAGGCAGAGCCCGGCCAACATCGCGCTGCGCCTGCGGGTCCGGAGAGCTGAGACGGAGCCGATGACCCAGCAGCGCATCGCGGTCCTCTCCTCTGGGGTGCCCTGGGTTAGGATCTACTCTCCTCCTGTGCCTTGTTTCCCCAACCAGATTGGGCTAAAAGTAAAAAGTAAAACAGGAGGTGAAGCCCTTTACTTCTGTTTGTTAATCTTTCTTCTTCTATCTTTCTTTCTCCTTTCTTTTTTTTCCCCCTTTCTTTCGTTCTTTCTTTCTTTCGTTCTTTCTTTCGTTCTTACTTTCTTTCTTTCATTCTTTCTTTCATTCTTTCTTTCTTTCTTTTTTTTTTTTTTTTATTAGCAGGGCTCCTTTTTTCTCTCTCTTTTGCCTCAATAGAAAGAAAAAAAGTTTTGTCAGCACTCCTGTTTCTTTTGTTGTTTTCTTTTTCTCAGAAGTCTTTTCTGCTTTTATCCTAATCCCAGGCATGCATGAGGGAACAGTTGTGCTCTGTTGTTTGTCTGTTCTGCTAGTTTTGAACCAGTAGGGCTCCCGCTTTGTTCTCTTTATTTTCTGAACACAGAAAGGTAAAAGAGTAGGAATAGTGATTGAAACTCTTAAGAAGAGAAACCTTCGATATTTATTTAGATTTAATTCATTTTTTGCCATGTTGGTAATAATTAAGGGATGATGACAAATAAAAAAAAAAGGGGGGGGGGAAGGAAAGAAACCTCTTTTCACCCCTCCAAGATCAGAGTTTTGCTACCCAGAACATTTTAAACTTGTACCCCTCAAGACGCTGCGTTTTTAACTGTGTTGTCCAATTTATTCACTCTCTGGAACCAGACAACGATTTAACATATGCCGGGGTTGTTGGTTTTTTTTTTTCCCCTGCACACAGAATTGCTCCTTTGTAGGGACGGTTTTATGATTGAAGCGCATATTTGAAAAGCAGCATTAGGCTGGTTTACCTGATGCGATGTCAGCCTGATTTTCAACTCAGATCTGGGTTTTAAGCCTTATATTTATGGCTTTAAATCCACTCTGGCACTTCTCAGCTTTTTGGGGTGCGCGTTGCAGAACTGTTGGTAAAGCTTGTGCAGGTTTTATGATGTTTTTAGGTATTTCTTTAATAGTTGGGCATACTGCCTGATAAATTGCCTGAAACATTTTAACAAATTAAACTAAAACTAAGCACGGATCCATCTGTTTCTGTTTCATCCCTGCAAAACAAACCTTTTATGATTTTGGTATCCAACATGTGCTTGTTCTCTGTTGCCATGGAGATGCTGTAGGCCCGAAATTTTTTTTCACAGGCTCTTACGATGAAGTTTTTTTTGAAAACTGTTTTGATTAATTTTTCCTCCACTTCAACTTCTCTCTCACTTAAACTGTTTTCCCCTTTTGTTTCCCACTTGATTTATGGCAGGTCGCTGTCATTTAAATAGATGCGCGTTTTGAAATTCCTTCTCTCTGTTCGAATGCAAAGAAAAAAAAAAAAGAAAAAAAAATAACCCATGCAAGTCATGCTCAAAGACTTGGTTATTGTTGCTTGTTGGATTTCTGCTCTCTGTGGTTGTCGGGCCTAATTCAAAGTAATTCAGGCTACTCAGTGGGGGCAGTGCATAGCTCCACAGGAAATTATGATAGCAAAAGTCTTCCTGTAGAGCTCTACACTTGGCACTACAAAGTGCCTCGGGCTGCAGTTACCTGAATAGGGTTGAATTAGACCAGACAACCGCATCATCCCACTTCTTAATCTATTAGAGCGATATACAAGTGGCAATTGTTGATTGCAAAAATGGGATTAAGAGGCTCTTCAAGTGAATTGATTTTCTTGTGAGAACAAAAAGAGGAAAGAGAAGGCTCGTTTGAATCACACAGCCAGAAAGTTTCGTGAATGGGTTCCACTCCAAATGTTAGAATTAAAGCAATCAGTGTTTCCCCATGGAGCATGCAGGTGAGAGGAATAAACTGCTGAAAAATAGAAAATGATGTCTAAAACTTAAAGTTTGCAGTGCCCTCGCCAAATCGCGGCTCTCCCCCCGCCACCCCTCCCTCTCTCCTGCTCCCAGCAGCAACAACAAATCCTTGTTTCAGCTGAAGACTTTGTTGCTCTTCGTCAGCCTCTGCTTATTATTCTTTAATCTTTATTTTTACCAACATGTTTCATTTATTTATTTTGCTTTAACTCGGGGAAGAAAAGGGGACAAAAGCTGCCTTGACTCCTCCTGGTTTCCCCCGAACCTTTCCATTTATTCCTTCCCCCACCAAGATCAAAGCAGTGCCGTGTCTCTCCCAAGGGATGTCCAAACCACGGTGCCTGCGCCGCTCCCAGGGCGACTCCTCGGGGGTTTCACCCAGCCCCACCGGTGCTTGCTTTTCCCCTCGGGGCTACTATTTTCACTGCAACCACAAGTTTTGTGTGGTCAAGCATCATAAATCTCCCGTTAACCTCAGTGTATCATCCGTTGGGAAGAGCAGAGCCTGGCGTTTGAGCCTCGCTGGGATGGGTCCTGCTATTTATTTTTGGATGGCTCTTGGTGTTGCTGGAAATCATTCTGCCTCGGCTGAAAGACAAGGTGCTGAGTGTGCATGTGGTGGATATTGAGCTGCACGGGGAAGGTAGTGGTGAAGGCATGTCCTCCGGGCGTACCGGAGGACGGCACTTGGGCAGGGCTAGCTGTCAGCAGTGTGGAGAATAGAAATGACACCCAGCGGGGAAAAGGAGCTGCCGGAGCAGATGGAGGGAGCCTGGCGCTAGCGCCAGCATTGGGACCAGCTGGGAGGAGATAGCGGGGAAGGTCCCCTCTTGGGCACAGGGATGAGAAACCTCCCCTCCCACCATAAAAGCACAAGAGCTCACCCCGGGAGCCGGCGCTGGGACAGGGATGCAGGGGGTGAGCCACTTTCAAGTGGCTTCAGAGATTTTGGGGAGGGGAAGAAGCAGCTGAACTAGACCTTCCTCCATGGGTTGGAGAGCGTGTGTCCATCCTGGTAACATCATCGCCAGCGTGGCTGCTCAGGGCTTGTCATGGGGTTTGTTTACCCTTCTTTAAATTTGTTGTTGTAGGCTTGTTTTCTCACCTGGCCCCTGCTTGGCAAGCAGCTTGATGAGAAGTGTCTTGGAGCAGAAAGGGCTGATGGAGTTGCTGCTGTGAACCAGAGGGGCCCAGGCTGGTGGAGGGCACAGCATCCAGTGACGCTCTCACCCTGCTGCTTTGGGAAGGGACAGAAGCAAATTTGGAGCAAAAGCACCATCTCGATGCTTTACTTGACGATTCTTTATTTCAGAAGATAGTTATATTCTTGCAAAACCTTTCCTTTTGGGTAGGTGGTGGTAGGAGAGGGCTGGGTTTCTATTGCACCAGAGACCCCTCTTACAGCCAAAGCACCCTACGTGCATGTTCGCAAGTGCTGCGAATCCAAATGAAACAAGACAAAATGTGCCTCCCATCAAAGGATGCATTCGTACTTCCCCGAAGCCTTCACCCTGAGCAGCCACCTTAAGTCTCTTCCCAGCCCTTCCTGCCTCTCGCTCAGCTCTAACAGTTTTACAGGGTGTAATTTCCAAAGACCCAGTTGCACAGGTTTCCCCTTTCCATCTCTTCTCCTCCATGGAAGGATTTTTCCCAAAATCTCAGTCGTGGGATGCCAGGAGCACCCACCAGGTGCCAGCATCCACGGGCAGCAAGCGGGCGCGAATTCCCCCTTTGCAACAACATTGCTTTCTCTAACTGCGACCCATTAATTGTTCCGTATTTAATCACCCAAGATTGCATCAGGTCCGCGTAGCGTATTTGCGTGCACGCTATCAATTATGTCATAATAAATGAATTTCCTTTTCAGGATTCCCCGCAGCCGATGGCCGGGCTTCTGTTCCTCCTTGACTGTTCTGACTTTGAACAGGTTTATTCAGCTGTTGTCTGCTAAGCCCTACAGAAAAGAACAATAGCTTCTGATCTGCCTTTTATGGGTTATTGGGAACTGGTGGTCCGCACTACAGCTTTGGTCAGTGATTAACCAGAGTGAAAACAAACTACACAAGGCTAAGTTGATGTTGGAGGAGGAATGAACCCACTTCATTAAGGCTTTAAGAGGAAACCTTTTCTTCTTCAATGCTTGTTCACAACTTTTCAGGTCTCTATTTAATCACGTAATTCTCTCTAAGTAGGAAGAGAAGCTTGCCTCACAGCGAGAGGTCTTTTGCCACATGACAACTTAGAAAGATAAATTATATATAAATATCTTCATGGTTTTGTGGAGAGGAAACCAAATTCAGTTTTACTCTGTGCAGCTAATTTACCGGTTTCTTAGGTGCTGTGGTCTTCCCAACGACCTGCTGCAGGAGGGGAAATCTTTGCTGCAATTGCCTTAACTTTTGGCATGTGTGTGCAGGGTGAGCAAATCATATCTGGCCAGCGCCAGACACAGGCGGCCAACGGGGGCCGAGGGCGGATGAAGAGGCAGCAATAACAGCAACCTTCCTTTACAACACCGCTAAGCCTACATGGAAGTGCTTCTTAGGATGGGTTTTTTATTCCACTGCCCGGAGAAATCGCACCCTTCTGCATCCCAGGGATCTCTTTGTTGTTGGCACCCCGAGGAGCTAAAACAAAAGGCAGGAGATTTGGGGTGGATGAATTTGGTGCCGGTGAACGTGGCGAGCGTCTCTGGCCCGTGAGGTCCAGCCCTCGTGCTGCGCTGAGTAATCGCACAAAGCGCATCACGTCAGGGCGGCCCACGTGCTTTTGTTTAGTGTAATTTATTATTATTTTTTTTTTTTAGTATGGCAGTTAATTATGGTTTGGGGAGCATATGACTTCGACCCAAAGCACAGCAGTAATAAATCAACCTGCCAGCTCCTCTGGGGGTATCTGGCAGCAGCAAAGCTCGTTGTTCCTGCAGCCCCTGCGCTTCCGATGGTGCAGGCAGCAGCCCCTTCTGGTTATCGGTGCGCGGGCAGGGAGGGATAACACGGACACCCTGGGAAATGTCAGGGAACTGCTTTCTGGGCATCTTCGGCATCTCTACCGAGCCCTGGGTGGACAGTAGAGGTCTTCGTTGGGCAGATGCCTGAAATGCAAAGGGGTGCATGTGAATCTGGTGCTTGTGGGATGGGCATGGCTGATCCAGGCTCCTGCTCACGTGCTGGGATAAACGGGGGCTGGCTTTGGGGCCAGGATGGAGAGGGCTGTTGCTGGGTGGATGCAGGTCACCTGGTTTTCTCATCTTCCCCTCTGAGGGCTACAGCGGGGACATGTAGGAGATGCTGCTGAGCAGAGGTGACTGTACTGCTGGGCACCTTTTGCTGGCAGGGCTGTCTTCTGAGCCACCTGGGTACAGCAGCCCACTTTCACTGCAGTTCATTCAACACCCTGAGACTTCCCGCTCAACACCCCAAATTCAGCACGAAGCCTGGATTTGAGCAGTCAAAATCCCCAGCTGTGGTTGTAGGGAGACCAAGGGTGGTGTCCCAAGAGCAGAGGACACACAGCACTGGGTGAGTCCCTGCATGCACCCCAACACCTGCAGCTTTTCCAGGGCTGCTCCCCTCTCCTGCTGACCCCAAGCCATAGCCCTATTCCTAAACACCCTTCCTAGCTACCAGGAGTGGATGCAGCATTCCCTTCTCCACCTGTCCCAAGTGATGTACATCACTCCTCTGCACCCATCTGTTAAACTTTGTGGGGAAAGCACAGACCTTGATGAAAGGACATTTGAGGAGAAGCAATTTCTAGTCCCGGTGAGGCAGGAGGGGAGCAAGAAAGCAGGACTTGCCTGGGGCACCCTCCACACTGCAGAAGCCATGGATAAGGCTTGGCTCTGCTCCTGGTGCAATGTTGCAGCTCGCTTCGGCAGCACATACACTAAAATTGGAACGATACAGAGAAGATTAGCGTAGCCCCTGCGCAAGGATGACATGCAAATTCGTGAAGCATTCCATATATACTGTCCTAGATGCTTGCCCGTGCTATCCCACACACCCTGCCACTCATAACTATCCAGCCTTGCGATAGATCTCTGGATGGTATTCTTAAATTGCTTATTAACCTTAGACAAAACCAAAACAATTTTCCCAAGAAATACCAATAGAAGTATCTTAACTACCCAAGGATG